>NC_142492.1:36307870-36633981 GCF_965113065.1 Corylus avellana | reverse complement strand
AATAACCGCTAACCGCTAGGCAGTTGCGGTTATTAAAAATCGATAACCGCCCAAGGCGGTTGCGGTTAACGGTTATAGCCATAACCGCTGGTTATAACCGCTTGAACACCCCTAGAGACTTGTTCTTTTTTTGGGGGGGGGGGGGGGGGGGGCCGCGGAGAATAGGTACTAAACAACTCACACACTCCAACACATTAAACCCATAACTTCACCCAGCACCTCTTATTTTTGGGGGAGAAGATGCCATTGGTCCAATGGCCACTGGCAAGTTTAATCAAGTTTAGTCTCAAGTTTATTGATCAAAGAAAATCAAATGCTCAACCAATGCCAATATCATATTTATGCCACATCCATTCTCCACACATACCTCTCTTTGACGCAAAATTTCTTCCTTCCTGCAGATAATCATGCATAGAATTATATACCAAGAATATTAAACTATGAAATGGCAAAGCAGATCAAACCAAATTTACTTTTTCAACAATTTGACTTCAAGGGACACACCCTCTCCAAGAGTAGCAACCTGTAAAAGTAGAATTCAACATGAACAGAGATAAATCAGCACCAACACTCTTTCGAGAGATTAATTCAGTGCTAATTTGTTAAACATCGTGAACAAGAACTAACATTGGTAACAAAATAAACTGACTGACAACTTACTCATAGCAACCAGCCCAAGTGCCCAGCAAATGGCTACTTGAATACACTATTATATACTTAACGTGCAAGAAGTTGACACTTTCCTTATAGGTAGGGCAATGCATATCAAGTTCCAGGACATACAAAAAGAAAAAAAGAAAGTATTTTTCCAGGACATACAAGTTCCAGGCTTTGTCACTATTCATAGCTTTCACAACCTCCAAAACCTCACCATTCCTCAAACACTCTTTCCAACCAATTGGCCTCCACCTTGCCAATAGAGTCAAAAGGGAGGCTGTCCAACTTCGGTTGCCAACTAAATTGCTTGGTGTACAATTTATAATAAAAAATTTTACAGTATGCTCACTAATCTCTACCTGGTTGGTGGAAGTTGGACCATCAACTAACAGAGATTCAATGGAATTAAATCTTCTATTAGAATGACAATTAAATCTATACCACATATGTGAAACCAAACTTACAATAGAGGTAAACTGATTAAAATGACAATAATAACAATTACTGACTAAAACAATTGACCTGTTTCTCAAGCTCCCTAGCTCTGGCCTCTGCTTGCTCACGTCTTTCTTCTGCAAGTCTAAGCTGTACAACATTCTCAGGCATCAATGTAATATGTCACATACGACATATGCATAAAAATCAACCTTTTTTTTTTCTTTTCTTTTTTGAGTTTAGACTGCATACCTTGTTGATTATATCCTCATTTTCTTCTTGTAGCATATCAAGCTGCAATTTCATTGCATGTTAGCTTTGAAACTATTGCTTCGAGAATTACATTTCAAATTCCACAAAATACTGAGTTTAAAGTTGGCATAAACCATATAAGGTTTCCTTTAATATATTTCAAATGCTATCTGTGACTGTTATCAAGACAGTAATTTATGATGTGAATGGCATACTTCATCACGAATTGCAGAAGCTTCACGCTGATCTCCTTTATCTTTTAAGTTGAGTTGTCCAATCTCTGGCATAAACCTGCATTATAAGACCAGTAATAACATCCAAACAACAGAATGCATGACATCAATTGTCCACCAAAAGACCCTAGAAAATAAAGTCCGTCAACTTCTTATCAGACAGCAAATGAATGCACCTACTACATATGTAAACACCTCCATACGTAAAATAAGCATGGCCACAGCCACGTATGTAATTCATGCATAGAAAACGTTGATCCCAAACTACCAGTGGTAGGTAGCCAGAATAACAAAAGGAGTGCAGTGAAAGTTGGTAGATGGTGATTTGTATCACAATAAGGAACTGATCATTTATACAAATTTTTGGGGACAAGGGAAGATTCTGTACAAAGTTGACTCATGTAATGGGCACCAGAGTTGAGGATCAGAAAGTATTAGTGCAGGGGAAAACAACACCTGCTGAATTTTAATTGCACCCCAGAGGATTGACACATAATTATGACTAGATAAAAGCCAAAAGAATAAGATTCCAACAGGCAAAGGCAGAACAAAGTATGTAATTCTACTGAAACTAGGAGAGAAGGGAATGGTAACAATAGATGGTAAACCTTTCAACCATTAAGTGGACCAAGTGGAAACAAGATTCTCCTTAGCACAAACTAATCAGTGATGTTTGACCCATCAACATGTATAAGACATATTGAGAGAAGGGTAAGTCAAAGAATACTAAATACATCATTATTAATGAGAACTAGAGCGATGACACAAGTAACCAAGTTTCCCATGCATTATCTATCTCCACTAAATTACTTTCAACAGAGATTTTACCCCGTTGATGACAAATATAAATACCCAGCCTGTGCACAAAGTTCAAACAGAATCAAGGGAGATTTAAAGCAAACCTTTTCTCTCTGTTCCTACTAGTAGGAGTATCGATCGGAGGTATAGTCATCGGAGTTCTAAGTGAGGATCTGCTGGGTGGCACCAAGTTCGTAGAACGAACTGACATTGATGGTCTTCCGGTCGATGTCGAACGAACCGAAGGAACATGCTCTATTATGTTCCGACCTAACTAATTAAAATACCAGAAACCCAATTAGCCTCCTATGCACCAACTATTACCATATAAACTCAACCACAACACCACCAAAGCCGGAGTTCATAAGTGCAACTCGAAAATCAAAGAACAAATACCTAATCTCCATCACAAAGAGAGTCTCGAATTTCAATCATATTCCACAGAATTATGATCATGCTTGATATTTTTAGTACAATTAACATTGAAAAACATCAAGTTGATACTATTCGGATCTCCAAAAACAAAAATATTTAAAATAAAAGCACAAGCAAAACAAATTTAAAGACTAAAATTGTATGGAAAACTTAATTTCTTCAGAATTAAAATCATTCAAATCCAAATTCAAAACAATTTAGTCAATATTGGGCTCAAAAACACATTATAGGAACCATAGATTCTTGAAGTTACCGCAGGTGACGGAGATCGATTAGGCCGAGCTACCGAAATCGCAGGAAAAGAAGTAGCAATATTACTGTTACTGTTGGCGCTGGAGTGAGATGAGGGTACAGGTGGAGGCCCGGCTCCGAATCTGAACTCGAGATCGTCTTCCTCGTCGTCGTCAGCAGTGGTGGTCTGCGACGCCATGACCTTAGCCAGGCGCTGCGCCGCGACCTTAGCGGCGGCGTTTTGGGTGCGCTTGACAGTGGAGAAGCCAGTGGGCCCCAGCCGCGAGTTCGGGTGCGCAGGAGACATCGCCGGCGATGATGAGCCCGTGCTGCTCGAACCCCCGCTCCACTGCCTCGCGTACACCGGACTCGCAGGCCTCCTCCGATCCATAAATATAAGTGTATGTATATATGTATGTGTGTAGTAGTTGTTGAGTGAGGCCAAGATTTTTATCGGAGCTAGATTTTCTCGATAAAGCCGAAGGAAAATCGGAAGGAGAGAGAGAGAGAGAGAGGGAGAGAGAGAGGCTTTTTGTGATTTGGAGGCGGGGTCAAGAAACGGTAACGTTTTGTTTGGGTCGATCCTAACGCGCGTCTCGCGGGCGGACGAAAATGAGTGACAGATGGATTGGGGCCCACCAGGCAGTCATCGCTGTATCTGAAACATGTGATGACGTGTTAAATAAGTAGGTGTGGGTCCGAAATATTTGGTGGCGGGGCAGCCTGGTGGCTACGGGTAGTCAACTTTGAATATTTGACCCTAATCGATCCAAACGGTTAAACTTGTGTATGATACGGAACAGAATCGTCTACTTCATTGAACGGAATATTATTCCGTTAGTTATATCAAAGGGGTAGTTTTATTTTTTACTTTTTAAGAAGATAAAAATACTACTAATATAATTAAATAGATATTATTTAATTCAAATGAAATTGAGAAGATCACCTTTTTAGTAAACTATTTTTTTTTTTCCACTCTTCCAAAATAGTCACCAAAAAAAAAAACTTTATTAGCTGTGAGCATCTCCAACAGCTTAGGTAAAAGACCAATATTATATATATTTATCTATTATTGCTCTTTTTTTTTAACTTCAACAGAGTAGTTTGTCATTAACTAGAATATCTGGAGTTATTCACTGTAGCACACTAGATGAATAAAATATTGTTTATTTTTATTTTGTTTATTGTTTCTTTATTTCACATCTTTTTACCCAATATCTTTTATTTATTCTGAACACCTCTTCACATCTGCTAGGTCTCTCTCTCAAACACAAAATTTCTTCACACAAAATTTATCTCTCTCGCTCACAAAATTTCTTCACACAGTTGGATGAAAAAATTGAATACAGAAAAAAATTTATTTAATGTAAACACACGGATGGAAACAAATCAATTGCAGTTGGATGAAGAAATTTATTGTATGGAAACACACGGATGGAAACAAATTATTTGCAGTTGGATGAAAAAATTTATTTATGTTATTAACTTTAAGAATTAGTACATGCATGTGAGATGAATGTTCCTCATATGTGTTTATTTTTGTTTTTATAAATGATTTCTATATATGTGTTTGTTTTTCTCTTTAATTAAATGTTGGCAATAATATAATAAAAAAAAGAATGAGAAATAATATTTTAAAGCAAGTAGAGAATAAAATAAATAATATGTTAGAGTGTGTAGTGAAAAAACAATAGTTAAAGTAAAAAATTATACTTTTTCACTAAATAAAATACCTAATGCTGTTATAAATGCTTTAAAGAGCATTGTCAACGACATATGTAACAATTTGCGTTACCATATTTGTTATAAGTTATATAAATCAATTTTAATTTTACTTGTTTAATAATGGGTTAAAAAGTGTCAAATCATATTCATTGAGTTACTTTTAGCTAGCCTTATAGCAAAAGTAGTCTCACCCGACTAGCTATTTTAACTGAAAATAAAAAAATAAAATTGCCAAGCTGAATATAAATACTCTAAAATGGGTTGAATTGAGATTTTTAATAGAAGCAACATGAGTAAATAAAATACTAAAATAATGTCTTAAGAAAATATATATATACATTTGTTGAGGCTGGCTATAATCGGTTGCTTGAAGGCTGAAGCAAAGCATCAATTGGTAAAAAGGTGATCAATGAATTTAAATTTCCGCATGGGTAAAGCAACATTATTACGTGAAGCAATTAAGCAATGGCGTTGGGTTGGGTGACATGGAAGTTGGTAAAAATCGTCAAAAGCTTCAAAATAACGTGGAGCTGAAGGATTGAAAGATGGTGATAGCTGGAGCCTGGGAAGGTTCTTTGAACAACACGTCTTTGCTTACCGATCGATAACGTCCCTGCTTACCTAAATTGGCCTCGAGCGTGGAATTGTCAAGCCCTTCTGAACAAAATAATTTATATGTGACTCTTACGGAGTCAAAAAGCCTAGAAACTTTACTTGAAATGGAGTCGACCATTTGTCCTCTCCTGTAATTCTATCTAATTATTTGTCATTAGAGACTTATATATTATCAATATTACAAAACCTTATTCTATATATTCTCATTTTTCTAAGAATCAAAATTAATGAAATATGAGATGTGATAAAGTTTTGAGTATTAATGTTACGTTTGTTAGAGCATATTTCCATAAAATCGTTGCAAATACATATCAAATCTTTGTGATTGATTGTTAAATCTTTATGATTTGATTATCTTATTTGTATTGTATTCATTTTTCATATTTTTGCTATAACTATGAATAATTTGTATTTTAAAATCAAAAGTATAGTGTAGTCTTAAAGCTTTATTGTGTGGATATAGGTCACACGTAAAATTTATTGTCTATTTTATTATTCCGCATTTAATTTCTATAGTTTTATCTTTTCTTTCAATGTACAACTATTTTATCACATAATTATTGTCATTGATGTAGCAGTACTTATAATTAATTATTTAATTTTTATTTTTATTTGCTATATCAACATTATAGGATATATATATATATATATATATATATATATATATATATATATATAGTTGTATAATAGATAACATTACTCTAAAGTTTTACATGATATAAAAATCTTACGGCAGATAAAGGTGGTCATACAATCACTCCTTCCTACAACATAGAGATGGTCACGTGACCACCTAGGAACGAAACTATGTATAGATAGACCAAGAGGGTCTCTTGGTTTTCAATTGATCTTTTAAATTTTTATTACTATTTATGCTTAAATAACCTCTATTAAAATTATGTTTTACCTCCCATTTAGATTCTGATCCTTGATAATAAATTATGATTTAATCTATGCAGACACTCCTCGTATTGTAGCCGTCTTTATTTTTATGGGAAAAATGCAAAAAACATTAATCTTTATGGTTTATCTAATTTACAATTAGTTTTATGTGGTATTAAAATGAACTCAAAGATCTATGAGGTATGATAAAAAATATTTTACTCTTTATAGTCAAATTTTATCTACTTACTTAATATATTCCCTTAAAAAAAATGATTTTACATTTTTTCCTGATTTTACATTAACACATTTTATAATTTAGAGGGACATTAGCTAAGGCCTAAGAGACGGTAATTTGAGGAGTGCAGTGCATGTATTACTATTATTATTATTATTATTATTATTATTTTTCCTGATATTCTTTTTATTTGATATTAGGCCAAAATTGAACGGAAAGGAACGGAAGTTAGTCAACGACATTTCGAACATTGGAGGAGAGCCTTGTAGCATTTCTCTTTCACTCAATAGCCGAGTCAACGCCGTAAATCAACTGAACACCAAACTCCAGGAAGCGAATTTTCCCGGGAAAGCACTATAAAAGAGAAACCCGCGCGCGAAGCAGGGAAAAGTGCTTTGAAGAACCATACATTTTCGATTCTCGTGCTCCAAACGCATTTGAGAAAGGAGCGCGAGAGAGAGTCAGAAACTCGAACGCCAAAATATTTACCCAGAAATGTCTCCCCACGATGACTCTCGCAAGTCTCTCATCCCAACCTTCCTCTATTCTTCTTCTTCTTCTTCTTCTTCTTTGTTGAAGAAAACGAGGCCGTTCGATTTGGACACGTTGAGGACGACGAGCCCTCATGGATCATCATCCTCGTCGAAGAGTTTTGTGGTTCCGGCACCGAAGGAGAAGATCGAGATGTACTCACCGGCTTTCTACGCCGTGTGTACGGCCGGTGGGTCCCTCTGCACTGGTCCCACCCACACGCTCCTTACTCCTCTCGATGTCATCAAGTGCAATATGCAGGTCCTCTCTCTCTCTATCTCTCTCTCTCTCTCTCTCTCATTTTCTTTCTTCTACTAATTTTTAATTAATTAATTAATTCTCGGTCTTAAACATTTGCTTATTTCATTGATAATCTTTCTGTATTCTGTTCGGAAAGCTCATAACTTGTCACTAATGGGATCATCTGTGACGTTGAATTCTGTTTTGTGATTGGAAATGCAATTCTGAATGATTAAATCAAATATTGGGTTCGTCTTTATTCGGCTATTTATTGGTTTATGTTACAATCTTTGATATGAGTCCTCAGTCCTCTCATAGGAAGGTGATCAGATCCGAATTTACAAAGAAAGCGAGTTTGTATGTGAAATTGGTGTCGTGCTTTCAATTTTCAATGGGTTTTGACTTTTCAATCTATAATATGTAAATGATTCTTAAATAATTTGGTTGGTGGCTTGAAAATTCCTGTTGAACCCCTCAAGGGATTCGAACAAAGTTTGGTCTCCACTAAACTTTGAACTGTGGTCTTTCTACCTCTGAACTTTGAAAAGAAGGCGGCGGCGGTTAAAGCCGTAGATTTTTTATTTTTTATTTTAATGGGTCAAACTGGTTGACTTGTCAAATTTCGAAGTTCCAAGTTATGTTCAAATTACTGTATCTTAATAAGACAAGGGTTAGTTAAGTTGTATGTATGTATGTATGTATGTATAATGTATGTGTCCCTCAGACTCGTTGGAAATTGGAGTAAGATTGGTGTTTCCAAAAAATTGCAGATTGACCCAGCGAAATATAAGAGCATCTCGTCTGGATTTGGAGTTTTGCTGAAGGAACAGGGAGTTAGAGGTTTCTTTAAAGGTTGGGTGCCCACTTTGCTTGGTTACAGTGCGCAAGGTGCTTGCAAGTATGGATTTTATGAGTTCTTTAAGAAGTACTACTCGGACATTGCTGGTCCTGTGTATGCCGCCAAGTACAAAACCTTGATCTATCTTGCTGGTTCAGCATCTGCTGAAGTGATTGCTGGTGTTGCCCTCTGCCCCATGGAGGCCGTGAAAGTTCGTGTCCAAACTCAGCCTGGGTTCGCCCGAGGTTTAGGAGATGGGCTTCCCAAGTTTGTCAAGTCTGAAGGAGCTCTTGGGTATGGAACTATGCAAAACATTTTGGCTTTGTTATGTGGTAACTATGGAATTACTCGCTTTCGGAATTTTAATTTTATCATTGTTTGATTGTGCAGCTTGTACAAAGGGCTTGTTCCTCTTTGGGGTCGTCAGATTCCATGTAAGTTGAAGCGTTTCAATTGTTTCTTGTTACTTTTACTTTTCTGGTTTATTGTATCTATCAGCTCAGGAATGCAAGACAGTTTTGATTTTATTGGTTTTTGGACAGATTGGTATGTGCAACTGCAATTTTTGTTCTGTGATTGATTGAAACATTTTGTAGTTATCTGGTTTAAGAAATGTTTCTTCTTGTTTATGTACCAAACGACTGGGAACTAATTTATGTGCCTGTGATGAGGCATGATTTTTGTGTGAAAAGTGGCCAGCCGTAGCGAGTGGAGTTTTTGATTTGTCTCCATCAAATTAACTACACTTATGTAATTGGTTTGGTTGTAGGAAGAATTGAATCTTATAAATTCATTTCATTAGGAAGTTTCTGATGATCAGAGTTTGTTTTCTGCAGATACCATGATGAAATTTGCATCCTTTGAGACTATTGTGGAGATGATGTACAAGCATGCCATCCCAACCCCAAAAGACCAGTGCAGCCAAACTCTGCAGCTTGGGGTGAGCCTTGCTGGCGGATATGTGGCTGGTATATTCTGTGCTATCATCTCACACCCTGCTGACAATCTGGTGTCTTTCCTCAACAATGCCAAGGGTGCAACTGTCGGTGATGTGCGTGAATTCTTTGCATAGGACTTCAAGGATATATATATATATATATATATATATATATGTATGCAGATATCTCTCTTCTCATGTGCTCACTTTGTTTGTTGTATTTGTCTGTTGCAGGCTGTAAAGAAGATGGGATTGTGGGGTCTCTGTACCCGTGGCCTTCCTCTTCGTATAGTCATGATCGGAACCCTCACGGGTGCCCAATGGGGAATTTATGATGCTGTCAAAGTCTCTCTTGGGCTGTAAGTATCTTTTTCCTGCATTTGCTGAGATTAATTTCTGCTTTGCTTTGCCTTGCCATGTTCCTTGTATTCTCTAACATGCTTGAATACTTCATTCGAAGGAAGGCTGCTCTCCATGATTATTCAATCATGACATGTGTCTTGTTGTTCTTTTTAGGCCAACTACTGGTGGTGTTACTCCTGACCCTGCTGCCACAGCACTTGCGAAGGTGTGAGTCTAGGTGATGGTCAACAGTCAAATGTTACGAAAGGGTTTTTTTTTTTTTTTTTGATCGATCATATAATATTTGTGTGCCTTATTTGATTCTTGAGTGAATGGTTTTGATTTCATCCTCAAACTCAATATATAGTATCTATTTGGTACTTGGTAATTCTGGGGATTGGTTTCCCCTTGAAGGAATATATTTATATAATATGCCATTTTTTGTAATTGGTTTTTGCATTACTCTTCCCTGTTTGTTATTGTGCTCATTTTCAGTCAGAAGAAAAGAAGACAGATCCCTCTCAATCTTATTATATATCGCATGGACCAAGCTCCTAACTGCAAACGTATGTACAATGCTACTGTTCTGTTGATTAAATGAACAAACTTTCAGGGTAATCACCTAGGAATAAGGATCCCAATAATTGGGTGTGTGCCCTTGTGGGGTCCCCTTATTCCGAGTAACCCAGAGTGTAAGTTTCACTTATCCAAGACATGCTAGTCATACAAACCCCATCTCTATGGGGTTGCTTGAATTCCATGCAATTCAGAAAATCAATAGCAGGAAAGTCTGATTTAATCACGTATTTATCACTCGTTTGACTAAGGATTTGGTCATGCCAAAAAGTTCAACAATATTTTGTTGGCAATTTTTTTACATAACCTACAAACTCGACACAAAATTAGTGAATTAGGGTACTTACATGGTCTTCTACTTATGCCTCAATATGAACTGAATTGAACACGCATATGCGAATTGCCACAATTAAATTTTCCCTTTGACTTCGTACCGTAATTCTATTGCATCCCTAGCTTGGGGTTTTTCTAGGATAAAGTATTTGTGACTAAAATTAGTGGCGAAGTCCAAATTTTATTTTACAGGGGCAAGATTGAGAAATAAAGTTTAAAAAATTAAAGAATATAATTAGCGAAATAAATAAATAAAAAATTAACAAAATTTAATTATTGTTTTAAACATATAAATGTAATTTGTAATTTATTTTTTGACATGTACTTAAATTGTGAATTTTATAATATAGGATCTATTGGTAAAAAATCTCTAAATCTACCTTGACACAGGCTCATTTAGATTGAATTAGGACTTAATAGAATCATTATTAATTCTTCATAATCTCTAATAACTAAAATTATATATACATATCTGCATCCAATTAAATACAAAATACTCCGAATATGGAATAATATTCCTCACACTTCTCCTCCAAGATGAGGTTGATTGATGGTTTAAAAATACAATTCCATAAAAAAGTGGGTCACTGTTAAATCAATAGCCAATTCATTTGTTGTCAACGTTAGTTATATATATCCGCGAAATGTGTACATGCAAATTAAGGTATTTTTATTAGCTAGATTTAAATACCGCATCTGAAGGCAGCCACTTACGTAGGTTTGCATGCAGTTGTTGGGGCTGAGATGAGAAAAGGGGTGGACGAAGAAAGAAGAGTACTAGTTCTAAAGGTTCACGACATGCATATACAGTTATAATCCTAGTACTAGTCGAAAACCATGTAATTAACCGATTACAACAAAATCCTAGTCCTTATCAGTCAATAGACCTTAATTAATTAAAACATTATATATATATAGCGAGTCGTGAGAGGTATATATATATATTAGCTGCAAAATAAATAAGAAAAAGAGATGGAGGGAGCGAGAGAAATAAAGAGATCGAGATCGAAGATGGCTGCAAGGTACGTGTTGTATCCATATGTAATCAAGGCAGAAATGTACTATGATGCACTTATGCAAACATATCAGGACCAACTCCACTACGACCTGCGACAACATCAACCAAAGCCACTGGATTACTCACAACTCACTTCCTTTTTGGATTTTGATAACCCCTTCCTTTCACCATGGCACAGAGACCCTCCTCCTCCTCCTCCTCCTCCCAGTGATGATGATGGCAGTACTTCAAGTAATGATGGAGAACAACCCATCAACAATATTCAATCCACTTCATTCTTCAGTCATGAAGTGAGTCCTCAAATCTTGTGATTCTTTGGGTCATTTTGAATCAAAAGCCAAGAGAGAAGAAATTATATACAAACATTATGAAAACAAATACTTTTCTAATTTGGTTTTTAGGTTTTCGACATGAAGCCTGAAGATCCAGATGCGATCCTATTCATAGCTTGTGATCAAACTAGCAAGCTTTGCACCATAAACGTCGACGAAAACAAACAGAGGTGCACCTATTGCACAGGATCCCGGTCCCTTTAGCCCAAGAGTTTCACTGCAATTTTGTATTTCCTTTGAAGTTTTCATTACTAATTTTGTTTAAATGTGCTATACTATACTGCAGTGTAAAGTGTAATAGGGCAACCTATTGTACAGGATCTCCGGATGAGATCCCTTTATTTAGGGGTAATACTTTTTACGTTTTCTTCCTTAAAATTGTGTTGCTAAATAGATGTCTAGTACGTGAGACTATTTACGAGTCGATTGGTCCATATTTATTTGTTCTTTCTCACTAATTTTGGCCAAAATTATAATTAATACTCCGATCTCAGCTCCATAACCAATGCAATTCCACCGACAAGGTTGTTTAGCAAAACCCAATAGGCGAGTTTGATTGCTGAATGGAATGAAACTAAAGTTTGCGGTGGTGTATATCTATTTACACCACCCTTGAAGGCTGGAATTCAATCACACCCATGAAGGCCAAAAAAATGTTTTTCGAAGCATTTTCATGGTTCCAAACAACCAACAAAAAATACTTCTTTTTTAGAAAATGTTTTCAGCAAAAAAAAAAAAATCTCGACAGAAAATATTTTACGCGAAAACAAATAGGCCTTAATTTATTTATATTCCACACAATTTAATTTATGCGAGGGAAAAAGAATGCAAGAATTATTATATTCTCAACACTCGAAAAGCTTATAACAATGTGATCAGAAAACTTCTATTATATTATTTATGTACGACTCTGTTCTTGATTCAGACTAAGAGGGTATACTGTGTCGAATACAATTCTTGCAAAAACATGCCTTACTTCTTGCATCCCTCCCAGAGCCAAGGACTCATAGTCAATCTTCCTGCCTTGCTTTGTCACAAATCCCTTCTCAGGGCCCGCTCTCACACACTCAAAAATCCTGCACACCTTTAAATATGATCCCAATGGGATAAATACCTGCAAATTGAGATTGAAAAGAAATTGGTGTGCGTTTAGAATCGCCCAATGAACTAAGATGTGTCCAAACACATCAATCTCCTCGAAACGCAAAATAAATAAATAAAAAGACGCACCATATCTGAATAAGGTGCTCGAGGGTAACCCGCCATTGCCTGAGATACAAAATGCTCATCAGTCATCTTACAGAGTGCGCCTTTAACAGATGCTGCAAGATCCATAACTGCATCTGTTAATGCATGAAACTCAAGATTCTGTGGTTCTGATAGTTCATGAAAGCTGGAATCATGGGGTGCAGTTATTTTCCTTGCTATGTTTACTGCTTCTGAAATATCTCCGCCATTGTGGACTGCAAGGCTAAATGCAGCAACAACCAAAGGAACTCTAGGCTTCTCGGACAGTGCTTTATGGAATGCTAAGATCCCAACCCTGAAAGCGTAAACCCATCATGAGTCTTTCCTTGGATCTCAATATATATGGGATATATATATCATAATCTACTTGGGTCACATTACCCTAATCATAAGGGAAAAATTAAGTTCACAAAATTAAAACACATGTTTTGATTGTCCCCTAAGATATCCTATTCCTTTTAAAACCTCAAATTAAAAAAAATAATTTTTTTTTTTTAAAAAAAAACATTTTTTTTTTATAAGTTCTTTAAAAATAAACATGGTAGAGGAGTATGTGGCAAGCATAGGCACCTTCATGTTCTTTAAAAAAGAAACATCATAGGCATATAACAACAGAATCTCTATATGATCAATTATATAAATGGTAAGGCAAAAAAAATGTAGCTTCCATACTGAATATGTCAAATTGGAAGTCTGAACAATAGTGCTACAGAAGGCCTAGAACTACACGACTATTATGCCGGGATGCCTCAAGAGCTTATTGGGAAAATAACAAATTCAATTCTCTTAAGATTTACCTACAATATTTGGCAAAGAAGAATTTGAGATACAAACTTCATACACAAAGCTTCATATTTGTATGCAAAAACAATGGTATATCATGGAATACAGGCAAAAAATAGATATGATTGCTTAGCAATTGAAGTGTTTAAGCCATTTGAAAGAATACTTCATGGCTTGTATCACTATTTTATGAGATATGGATAACAAATTAAGAAAAAAAAAAAAAAAAAAAACTGTTTTTGTAAAAGCTTACCATAAGCTACTGTGGCATGGCCGGTCAGGTGCCAGAAGTTTATCCATATTAGAAAGCAGAGACTGCAGATGAAACACCAGAAAATGGGGTCAGTTAAATGCTACTCAGCCTCCAGGCCTCTTGAAATTATATCCAAGTAACAGATATTATGATACTGATGCAACTAAAAGCTATACTATAAAAATCAAAACTTAAAGGAAGAGAAACCTCAGATCCATTGTTGTGTATCTAGGAGTGTTCAGAGCATGCATGAAATGATTAAAAAAAAATATATAAGAAAACCAATATACATACATCCAGAATGCACTATTGATGGTGGCAATATGAGGGCCGGGAAAATACAAGAAATACGACTAAGATAGTGTGCAAATCTTCATAAAATGTAATTGTAGTCCATTGTGACACTTGCATGACAATATTGAGAATAAAAATGATGTAGTAGTGATATTGCCATGTGGAGGAAGTCATGAGTTGGGCTGTTGGTTTATGATATATTTGTGTAAAAAGTAAGTAAAAACTAGAGAATGAGTTTGAACATCTAACAACCGCGTTTTTCTAGCATTTTCCCAAAGACAAGGCTATTTGATATTCTTAAGAAGCATGAAGCATATACACAAAAGGACAAGAGTTGAAAGTTACCAAAAGCATGTTAGATCCCTTGTCGCGTCTTTGGAAACCATGGTGAACAAAATAAGCTGCCTGCAATATGAAGCTATATTAAACTTGCAATACTCTGACTGACAAGAAGCAAAAGAAATTCAATTCTCAAACTTTACCTGAATGGGTAGAAGTATCTCTAAGAGTCCAAATTTCCATAGTAACCTCAGAGAAGCTTCTGCAGATCCATATGCTAGCATGTAATTCATTTCCAGCATAAGCCTCGCCTAAACATATTGAATGAGAAATAAGTTAGGCCGGAAAAATTTTATGTATACCAATTGCAAGGAAACGATAAATGAGAAAATAAAAATGCTCTTTAGCCACCTTATCAAGTCTTACTACTGAGTGAGACAAATTTTTAATAGAATGAGCTGTCTCCCTTGAAAAACGAAATCCTAAACGAGCAGCAATTCTTATTGCACGCAGAATGCGAGCTGCAGATATATGACATTATATATTATTTTCTTGGCAAACACTTCAAAGTGTTCAAAGTGTGTGTTCCCCCGGTAAACCTCTTGACACAAAAAAAAAAAAAAAAAAAAAAAAAAAGAAGTTCCCATTTATATAGTAAATCATAAATAGGAAACACTACAAATAACGCACCACAATCCCCTTGAAACGAAGAACTTGCAGGAATCACAGTTTGCACCTATGCCCAGAGAAGACTACGTGAGACAAAGTACATCTCCATCTAGTCTAGAGTAATTCAAGAAACCACAACTGTTAAGAAATACATGCACACTTTAGCTTTTCTAATATCTTCTATTCCTCCTGTGTAGTCATATACTATTCTTGCATATGGATCAAAAATCAACCTGCAATAAGAAAGAGGCAGACTAACTTAATGAAAAGAAAGAAGCTATAGAAAATAAATTCAAAGCCATACGACAAAAAGGAAATGAAAGGTTTAAATTTTCAGGTTACAAGGTCTTATTATCAACCCGTTAATTGTAAAGTCCCGCTGCAAACAATTCTTCCAACGAATATAATCCTTCTCATCACAACTAGATGGTCTTTCAAGATCATCACCCAAGTCCCTATCAAAGTTTCGTCCACGGGTGCTAAAACTTGAAACCTGACTTGGACAGACAATTAAGTTATATCAAAAAAAAAAAAAAAAGAAAGAAAGAAAGAAAAAGTATGAATAATATTCAATCTGCTAAGACAGCCAGGAATCATGTTAAATGTTTGCCTGGTTAAGAAAACTTCTCAACTTGTGAATAAAAGATATATTAGAATGACACAAAAATGGCAAACCTCCACAATTGTATCATCAATGTGCACATGGCATATAGGAAACCATTTGCCAACTATCTCACACCACGAAAATGTTCTCATAACCTGCAAATCAGGTCAACATTCATCTTTGTATGTTAAAGTCTACATTGTAAACTTTATCATTAAATTACACTCATAATTAGCCTCTTATGAAACTTATAACTCCGTATATGAAAAACAGTTTCATGCAGCAAGAAGCATCAAGCGCAAGAAGCAAGTTCTAACTTACAACATCAACACCATTGAGTGGAAATTGAGACCAACCTCTTTAAGTTCAGCTGAGGTTATTATATCAAAATCCTTTGGTGTTCGCTTTAAGATAAGATCCCGTACACAACCTCCTACAAGGTAAACGTCATAACCTAAAACATAAAACAAAAAAGACTAGTGTTTAGACACCATAAGCATAAAACAAGCATTCATAATAATAGATTATACGTAACAAATATGTTAACCAAAATATAAGCCTTATCCCCCCAAAAAAGCTAAATGCTTCCCACTAAAACAAAGAAGACAAACATCAGAACACAGTTAAACAAGATGAATATAACCAATATCTGTTGTGCAGATACACTGTGCCCAAGTTAGTCTTTTAAATATCATTTTAGCATCCAAGAGTATGGTTCACGAAATGTTAACTTTCAAGGAACCTCTACAAGATGGCTAAGCCCATTACTGCAATGTAATTACTTTCCATTAAAAGCAACACAAATCGAATTAACTTTGAAATATAAAAGCATACATGTAACTCTTTCACCATTCTTCTATATAAAAATCATCTATAAGCCAAGTGATACCCTTTCTCTTGAGCCCATTCATAACCTTTATCGCAGGCTTAGCAAACATCGAAGTACTAATTCCAAGCTCTTCAGAGTTCAACCTCTTCCAGTCTCCACCAACTTCACCCCAAATGGACAAAAAATAAAAAATAAAAAATCAAACCTCTCATAAAACAGAATAAAGCAATAAGAAGTTCAAAAAAATTCTGAACCATAAAAAAACCCAAATTCACAAAGAAAGTAAAAAGCTTTACTTGCCTCGTCCATGAACCGAATTGCTTGTATGAGTGTCTTTGATGGTAGTAAGACACTCCGGCTCATCAACTGCCTTAACTGCCGCCACTGAACTCAGTCGAAGCTAAACAGAAATGCAAACCAATGATTAACACAAAGAACCCACAAATGAGACATGACAAACTCCTAGAGTATTAATTGAATGATTAAACATACATACAAACAGATAAGTAAATAGAAGTATGTGCGTAGGATTACCTTGCGAACGCGAAAGCGGACGCAGTGAAGGAAAGGGAGACGGAGAGGGAAATCGGGTCTGCATGCGAATCCAAAGCCCGAGATCGCCATTGGAGAGGCGCTAGCTCACCATGTGATGATGGGGCTTAAACCCCACGAGAAATTGGATGCAGTCGGTCGTGAATTAGGGTTTAAGACAGCAAGAGAGTAAGGGTTTTAGCATTTTTAGAAAGTAGGAACATTAAAGATCAGAACATTGATATTCCGACCTTACTGAAGGCCCACGGTGAGTCTAGACCCAATACTAGGCTTGGGTTTGGGTTTGGGTCTGGGTTCGGGGTTTGGGTTGTGATGAATTTTATCCACTTCTTTTATTTCTAATCGATTATTTAGCCCAATAAAAAAAACAAAAAAAAAAAAAAAAACCATTTGGGTAATCCAATGACTAACAAGTGAGGATAGTCTGGATAGAGATAGCAATTATGTTGCTTAAATTGCTTAACAATGGAGTAAATATAAGAGAATTTTTATAAGGCTTATCTGTTTGAATAAGTCTTTGGCATTCTGCCTACTACTCGAACAGATGGCATGGACACCTTAAGGGCTCGCTCTCTCTCACATTCATTTACATAATTGCTAAGGATCTAAATCCAACAAGTTACGAGTTATTTGTTTGTTCTTTTTTTTTTTTTTTGACAACTTAGGTTGCATTAATAAAAGAAAGGATAATACAAAAGGTGAGGGTGTTACACACCCTGATCCTATATTGAACAGAAGAATAATTTACATAAAATTGATAGCTTATAAAAAAATATTCATGGATGCTACGTACTACGTTATTTACTTATTGTATAAAAATAAGCTTTATAAGTAATTATAGATAAGCTTCAAATTGACTATTTCTTTTAGGGGTGATAACTAAGATGTGACTAACTCCATAGATTCCTGTAGTATAAAATAAATCCTAACAAAATTTGAGAATAAACCAAGAAAATGGCTCCACCCCAATAGTTTATAATTTATTGTTGAGTTTCGACCACCATCTTCAATATATATATATATATATATATATATATATATATATATATATAGCTTAAACCACACCAATAATTCTTTGGGTTTCAGGAATCAAAAGAAAGCTCTAGATATATAGTAGAGATCGATGCTTGGAGATCTCTTCTCAATCTGATCATGAAATTCCCTTCCAAATCTTTTAATTAATTCTGATTGAACTCTGTCATCTTTACACTGTGGGATTAAGATAAGAATATACTATATTGACACGCGTAGTGATGTCTAAATCTAATGTCTTGGCATGGCATTGAATTCAGAAGCATTAATCGCGCGCAGTGACAAAACTTGCATTGCAGTTATCGAAGGTGACAGACAATCTTGTCTGTTTCTTTTAGCTAATTAAGACGTACATAGCGAGATACTCGTACACAAAACTACGGCCCCAGGCCCCCAAGTACTGCCGTCTGCCGTCCTTGCACTCCATGGCAAGGATCGATGCTTTACGAGAGAAAACATGTGTACGGAATATTTCTCACAAAAACTCTCCGTTGTGTGCAAATCAACGAATATGCTATACGCGTTATGAGATACCGCGTGAAACTTTGGATCGATCCCTGAAAGTGAAAGTGACTTGAAGAAAATGACCCTAGCTTTTCATGTGACTTTGTAGACACTCGCAACTTCGTGGAAGAGCTTCTTAGTTGTTTTTATGCTTTGCCCTCTTGCCTTCTATCAACATCATTTTCAACTCATCACTTCTTAAATTGAATCTTGTTTTTGCTTGCTTTTCCCTTTTAAACGCAAACATCCATATATAGAAGCCCGCTAGGGCTAACTGCGTTCGTCTTTTTGTTTTCTCTTCTCAAAACAAAAAACGGTTAGAAAAATAATACGCTCCCAAATAAAATTAGTACCCTATCTAGCTCATATATCAAATTGAGCCTTTGGCTTTATCTTCTCTCAATAGTGGAGCACGCTACTAGATAGATGCCTACAGTCTAAGAGCGCTCAAAGAAAAAATACGTCTTCTTCAAAACACATTAACAAACAAAGAGAATCATCCCAGTTGGCCTTGCAAGTTAGAAAATATTTTGCCGGCAATATAGAGGGGCCACATTATGAGGAAAATGATAAACTGGCCTCCATATAAAGTTGACTACGATTAGATCCTTCAACATGTATATCCATCTGCAATGGGGGACCAAATGAAGGTGTCTATTTGAGATATCATGAGCATACATTTGGAGTTGGAGATTGCGTAATCTATAAATTAACTGTTGTTATGAATAACGACACACACTTTCTAGCTATCACTGATCTAAATGGACCCTCGCTAGCTGATCTTGTCTTACTTAATTAGCACCAGTGTAACAGTGTTTAATTGAGGTGATCACGTACGTTGTCCTGATCTTTTTCTCGTTTACAAAAAGAAAAATAAGAAAAGGATGGGAGTCTAGCTAAAACGTTTGATACTCGATCTTGATGGTCAACTTTATTGTCCTACTCAAAGGGAAACATCTTATATTTTAATTGAAATGGCCAGGGATAAAAGTACTATAGGTTCCAACAAAAGATTTAATCATTTAACTTACTATTTATTATTGGAAATTGTAAATTTAACCATTGAATTTATATTTTTACACTTGCTCTCATCTGTGGGCTTAAACTTCTTCTGAATAAGTGAAGCTCAATATGTGACATATATATTTAAAATGGAAAGTGAATTACAGAAATAGGGTATGAACTCAAAACTTCTACTTTGAAATTATATTCAATCACCACTTTGTCTAGCATAACAGGTTGTCCTATCCCTAGCTTGTTGCGACATTTTTGTATTTTCTCAAATTTGTGATTGATTTGTAACTAATTTAGAATCTTTAAAACACTATTCTTGAAATGTTATGAACACATCTCACAGTTGTTTTGCGGTGCCACAAGCTGTCAACAATTATAGGCATATATGGATGTGGCACAAAGTCTCATCAGGGTCTGAAAATATTATAAATAGACTACAAATAAAACCTATAAGAGGTTAAAGTGGATTTTAAAATTTATTAATCACACAAATAATCATCAAATATATGGAAAGCGATAAATCAATCCATACAAAGATTTTGGTGATAAAGTTGAAATTTTTTGAAGAACTCTTCAAAAGTAAAACTACTTTAAGGCAGCTAAACCAAGAAAATTAATCAACTATAAAAAAATAAAACCTTTGTAATTGATACTCTTTTACATAAGACAAGCGACTCACTTGACTTTTACTACAGTTGCCCTCCCCATGGGCCAGGGGTGGCATTCAGGCTCTCTCTCTCGGGGTGACCCGAAGGCAACTCCCACCTCAAAATTTTTATTTTTTTAATTATTTTTTTAATTATTTTATTTTTCAATTATTATTTTTATTTATTTTATAAATGAAAAGGTCTGATGTCACATTTTAAAAGGCAACATGTAAATAGTTACACGTTACAGTAGCGCATCCACGCCTCTTCTATAAGGTAACATTTTTTAGGAAAACACCATATATTTTGGCCTCTTTTTTTGGGTAAAAAACGTCACTATATATTTTGTCCTCTCTTTTTTTTTTTTTTTAAGTGTCTCTTCTCTCCTCTGTTTCTCAAATCTTCTCTAGAGTCCATGATTGCGTGAGGAAAGAAAGAGAGATAGAGGGTTTTAGGGTTTTTTTTTTTTTTTTTGGGGGGGGGGGGGGGCGGGTGGGGTTGTGTGGGGCGGGACAGGGCATGTACCTAGTGATTTTAAAATCTCTTACCCACAACTCGTCTTGTGCCCCGCACAAGTAGTTAAAAACCTAACCCGGATCCGCAAATTTAATTCTAAAAACCGATCTTTGTGTGTGGGGCGGGGTGGGTGGGCTAAGTTTGGGCGGGTTTTGCCCACCCCTAACTATGTTAACTCGCAATATTGTTCTACTCAAAGGGAAACATTTTATATTTTAATTGAAATGGCCAGGGATAAAAGTACTATAGGTTCCAACAAAAGATTTAATCATTTAACTTACTATTTATTATTGGAAATTGTAAATTTAACCATTGAATTTATATTTTTACACTTGCTCTCATATGTGGGCTTAAACTTCTCCTGAATAAGTGAAGCTCAATATATGACATATATATTTAAAATGGAAAGTGAATTACAGAAATAGGGTATGAACTCAAAACTTCAACTTTGAAATTATATTCAATCATCACTTTGTCTAGCATAACAGGTTGTCCTATCCCAAGCTTGTGCGACATTTTTGTATTTTCTCAAATTTGTGATTGATTTGTAACTAATTTAGAATCTTTACAACACTATTCTTGAAATGTCATGAACACATCTCACAGTTGTTTTGCGGTGCCACAAGCTGTCAACAATTATAGGCATATATGGATGTGGCACAAAGTCTCATCAGGGTCTGAAAATATTATAAATAGACTACAAATAAAACCTATAAGGGGTTAAAGTGGATTTTAAAATTTATTAATCACACAAATAATCATCAAATATATGGAAAGTGATAAATCAATTCATACAAAGATTTTGGTGATAAAGTTGAAATTTTTTGAAGAACTCTTAAAAAGTAAAACTACTTTAAGGCAGCTAAACCAATAAAATTAATCAACTATAAAAAAATAAAACCTTTGTAATTGATACTCTTTTACATAAGACAAGCGACTCACTTGACTTTTACTACAGTAGCCCTCCCCATGGGCCAGGGGTGGCATTCAGGCTCTCTCTCTCGGGGTGGCCCGAAGGCAACTCCCACCACAAAAAAAAAAAAATTTAATTATTTTGAAATTATTTTATTTTATTTTATTTTTTCGTATGCATAAATATTTTTTGATATCAATTATTATTTTTATTTATTTTATAAATGAAAAGGTCTGATGTCACATTTTAAAAGGCAACATGTAAATAGTTAGACGTTACAGTAGCGCAGCCGCGCCTCTTCTATAAGGTGACATTTTTTAGGAAAACACCATTAACTAGTGATGTTTGAACAGTAAATGTCACTATTCCAAATTTCGTGAACCCCCTATATTTTGATGTTGTTGAAGTGTCGCGTTCTAGGTGTTTTGTTTTAAAAAGTGACTTTTTTTGGGGTAAAAAACGTCACTATATATTTTGGCCTCTTTTTTTTTTTTTTTTTTTTTTTTATAAGTGTCTCTTCACTCCTCTGTTTCTCAAATCTTCTCTAGAGTCCATGATTGCGTGAGGAAAGAAAGAGAGATAGAGGGTTTTAGGGTTTTTTTTTTTTTTTTTTTTTGCAGGGGGGCGGGTGGGGTTGTGTGGGGCGGGACAGGGCATGTACCCGGTGATTTTAAAATCTCTTACCCACAACTCATCTTGTGCCCCGCACAAGTAGTTAAAAACCTAACCCGGATCCGCAAATTTAATTCTAAAAACCGATCTTTGTGTGTGGGGCGGGGTGGGTGGGCTAAGTTTGGGCAGGTTTTGCCCACCCCTAACTATGTTAACTCGCAATATTGTTCTACTCAAAGGGAAACATTTTATATTTTAATTGAAATGGCCAAGGATAAAAGTACTGTAGGTTCCAACAAAAGATTTAATCATTTAACTTACTATTTATTATTGGAAATTGTAAATTTAACCATTGAATTTATATTTTTACACTTGCTCTCATCTGTGGGCTTAAACTTCTCCTGAATAAGTGAAGCTCAATATGTGACATATATATTTAAAATGGAAAGTGAATTACAGAAATAGGGTATGAACTCAAAACTTCTACTTTGAAATTATATTCAATCACCACTTTGTCTAGCATAACAGGTTGTCCTATCCCTAGCTTGTAGCTGACATTTTTGTATTTTCTCAAATTTGTGATTGATTTGTAACTAATTTAGAATCTTTAAAACACTATTATTGAAATGTCATGAACACATCTCACAGTTGTTTTGCGGTGCCACAAACTGTCAACAATTAGAGGCATATATGGATGTGGCACAAAGTCTCATAAGAGTCTGAAAATATTATAAATAGACTACAAATAAAACCTATAAGGGGTTAACATGGATTTTAAAATTTATTAATCACACAAACATTCACCAAATATATGAAAAGCGATAAATCAATCAATACAAAGATTTTGGTGACAAAGTTGAAACTTTTTTAAGAACTCTTCAAAAGTAAAACTACTTTAGGGCAGCCAAACCAAGGAAATTAACCAGCTATAAAAAAAATAAAGATTACAAAAAGTTCACTCATACAAAACCTTTGTAATTGATACTCTTTTACATAAGATAAGCAACTCACTTGACTTTTACTACAGTAGCCCTCCCCATGGGCCAGGGGTGGCCTTCAAGCTCTCTTTCTTGGCATGGCCCGAAGGCAACCCCCACCTCAGGGGTGGCTGCTAGATGTTAGCCACCCCTCAAAATTTTTTTTTTTAATTATTTTGAAATTATTTTATTTTATTTTATTTTTTGGTATGTATAAATATTTTTTGATATCAATTATTATTTTTATTTATTTTATGAATGAAAAGGTCTGATGTCACCTTTTAAAAGGCAACTGGTAAATAGTTATACGTTACTGTAGCACATCCTCTTCTATAAGGTGACATTTTTTAGGAAAACACCCTTAACTAGTGACATTTGAACAGTAAACATCACTATTCCAAATTTTGTAACCCCCTTATATTTTGATGTTGTTGAAGTGTCGCGTTTTAAAAAGTGACGTTTTTTCGGTAAAAAATGTCACCATTAAGACGTCACTATTTTGGCCTCTTTTTTTTTTTTTTTTTTTTAAGTCTCTTCACATCTCCTCTCTTTCTCAAATCTTATTTAGATCGAGTCTATGATTGCGTGAGAAAAGAAAGAGAGATAGAGGGTTTTAGGGGTTTTTTTTTTTTTTTTTTCTTTTTTGGGGGGGGTGGGGTGGTGTGGGGCAGGACAGGGGCGGGTACCCGGTGATTTTAAAATCTCTTACCCACAACCCGTCTTGCGCCCTGCACAGGTAGTTAAAAACCTAACCCAGATCTGCAAATTTAATTCTAAAAACCGGTATTTGTTTGCAGGGCGGGGTGGGTGGGCCGAGTTTGGGCGGGTTTTGCCTACCCTTAACTATGTCAACTTGCAATATTGTTCCAAAACTTAAGCCAATATGAAAGGGTATGTTTAATAATTTAAATTAATATTCTAACATAATGCTAGTCACGATATGGGATTCGTTTGGTAAACGATTTCGTTTCGATTTCAGTTCAATACTGTATCAAAAATTGATTGATGTGAAAAAAAAAGGTAAAAATGTTTTTTTTAAAAAAAAAATTGAAAAAAGTAATAATGTTTGTTATAAAAAATGATTTTTTTTTTTGTTTTATAGTGATTTTTATTTGAATAATAATAAAAAAAAAAAAATTAATGTGATATAAAAGATAAAAAAAAATTAAAAAAAATAAAAGAGTATGATGAATAGTATTATGCCGAAATTATGCCAAAACTGCGGTTGGGCACAAGCCACACAACCCGGACATAATTATTGCTAAATGATATAGCACAACTAAAAACGTGAGTTTTCTTAGTTGACCACTTAGCTCGATCGAGGGAGTGCCTTTGCATTTCGTCGACTGTAATGAAACAAGACGATGAAAACAGAAACCGTGCATATATATATATATATATATATATATATAGATGAAAAATCCGACACGATTCTGTTTCTCCCGAAGTAGTGAAGTTGAGAGAGAATACATGAAAATTTGCGCATACGTACGTACGTACGATCCAATGAAATGAAAGGTGTGTGTATAACACTGTACGCAAAACACGAGTATCGAAGGGATGGATAGATCCATACATAGTCCCACCGAAATAAGGACAACAAACAACCCGCCTTACGCGCGTGGCCGACTTGTCGCTCTCAAAAGATATGCTCCACAAACCCCTTTGAGCCTCGAGGAGGAGTTTTGTCTTCAATGCTGTACCATGCATGCATTAATAATATTGCATGCATGTACCTGGCCACCACCCTTTTTCATCTCTTCAGCAATTCAACACTCGGCGACAAGATATCTTTCATTTCCTCTGGGCTCTGGCCTTTTAATGAAGGAGGAGGAGATCAAAGGGAAAATGGAAACAAAAATCATAAGAAAAATGTGGTGAATATATTGCTAGTTGACAAGCTAGAATGTGAACAATTTCCATTAATATATATCATCTGGTGTTTATAATGTTGTTATATATTAATAGACCATTTCATGCATGTATCACACCGGCCAATCTACACAAGTTCTTCTGTATGAGGACAACTCATTGTGCTCTTATTAGAATTGAATCAAAAATTTTAGTACACTCACTATTGAACATTAATTGGCCGGGAAATGGGAGTAGTCGCACCACTACCGTACCAAATGGTTCTATTAGGGTGGTTAAGAAGATTTTTTTTTTTTTTTAACAAAAATAAAATGGGTTTGAAAAAAAAAATTGAGTTTTTTGGAGACTATTTTATTCTTCTAGAAATAGCTATTTTTCTATTTAGAAGAATACCCAAAAATAATGTACAACTAAATAAAGAAATGGGCCAAATGGCATAGCCTATAGGAAATTAACTAGGAATATGCATTTTCGGCGTAACAAATTAATGTGATCTTCAATAATTCAAGAGTCATCGACAAGATATATATGAGAAGCCTTTCCTCTGGCCTAGCTGTACATGGACTTACTTTTCAAAAGATCGAGGAGATCGAGGAGGAAAAAAGAAACAAAAATCAGAAGAAAAAAAAAAGTGATAAATGCTAATTGACAAGAATGTATACAATTTCCACATATTTATGAGCATTCGCTGAGTGTCGGTACTTAGTGGGGTAGAATTTGATCGGTGTGGGACTAAGTAGAATTGACTAGGGTGTTCGTGTTTCCAAGCGAGTTTGGGTTCGGCTCGTATAAACTCGGTTTGAATAAAGCTTGACTCGCTTATTAAGCTCAACTCGTATATTTTTTTATTAAGACACAAATAACAATATAACCAATATTACTCAATAATAACTTTTTTATTTATATATATATATATATATATATATATATATATATATATATATATATATTTGATATAATTATTAATCATTATATCATATGGTATAATTATATAATTTATTGTGTAATTGTGCCATCAGCCATTTAATCAATGCATTATTAGATACTTTATACTTAGAAAATGTGTATCACATGATCTTAGATGTAAGATAATATTATTATATTAATATGAATTGTGATTTGTGAGATAATAAGATGATATAATTTAAGTATTAGTGTATGACCATTAGATCATTTGGAATTTAGGACTTAGGAGTTTGAGCATTACAATTAGATAATAAGTTCAATTCAAAAAAAAAAAAAAGATAATAAGTTAACATGATAATAATTTAAATAATTAATCATATGATATAATTTAATGAGATCATATGATTAAATAATATCAAATTAAGTAATTGATATTGGATTCAACAATGTGTTACTTATACCTACAATTGAAGTATTAATATATTTTAAGATGGCTTCTTGAACCGTTTAAGAGTACTTAAAGTTTAAATTTATATAATAAAAAAACACATTAAATATAAGAACCAGCTTTTAGCTCGGCTCTACTTATTATGAGCTTGAGCTTGTTTTTTTTACTCGTCTTTGAGCTCGAGTCGAGTAAAATTTAAACGAGTTGAACCCGAATAAGAAAAATTCGCTCATGCTCGACTCGTTTACACTCCTAGAATTGGCCTTAGCTAACTATGAACATATAGGTTAATCATGCTTAATTATGGTCATATAGTCCCATGATGTTCCAAGTGACATTTATTATTTATAATGTCAAATCAGACTGGAATCTCCAATTAAGTTGGCAATTGAGAGAGCTATTGATAGGATTCTTGTGTACGAACAAATTATTAGACTATTCGAACACATGTTTAGATAGATAAGCCTCATCAAAATATCTCTGTTACGGTTAAAATTGGCTACAATTTGAACAAAAGTTGCTATCAATCCCAATTCTGTTAAATGACTTCATAAATATTTTTGGGCATGTTTGCCAAATGATTGGATTGGACCGGACCGGACCTAAAGACCTAAAAAATTCATTTCAAAATCAATTATAATATTTTTATTTTTTACATCATATCAGTCATTTTTTATCTTTATTCAAATAAAAAAATCATTACAAAATTAAAAAAAAAAATTTACGTGTCAATTAAATTTACTGTTCATTCACTTTTTTAAGTCATTTGCTAAACTATTGTTGAAATTCAAAAGGCCATAATTACTAGCACGATAGAATGGTACTAGGAGCGCAAATTAAGGTGTCATATATGTAGTACAATTGACTTTGTAGTCTGTATACAGCTAGCTAGCTATGAATAGGTTAAGTATGATTATGGTCTATAGTCATTGGTTGCATAGGCCTTGTTTGGCAATGAATATGCCAAAATTTCAACCTTTTCAACTCTTCAAATTCCTAAGGGCCATATATCTAATCGTGTTACTCGTGTATTTATTGTCAAGTTAATTACCTTGCCAAGCCATTTAATTTTTTAAAATTTATACATTACCTTTTTTTTTTCTTTTTGTTCCTATCCATAACTTTTTTTTTTTTTTTCTTTTCTTTTTGACTCCTCATAAATTGAATATATATATATATATATATATATATATATATATTTTGGGTGCTGCTTTTGATGGCAGCACACAAAGCCCCCGAAAGATACCTTACGATCAGTGAACGACACTTTCATGCACAGAGAGGTCTGAATCGTACGTATTAAACGACAACGAGGGGCCGAGGGGCCTCCACGCGTACACGTGTCATATCAGTCTGCCCATGTTAATTTACCTTTATACACTCATGGTAACCTCCATCAGTCTCTCGCTCTTATTCTCATAAAACAATTTTGAGAGGAGAAGAGAGTAGTTCTCCTTTCCCTTTTTTTTTTTTTTTACTTTCCGATCTTACCCTCTTATTTTTTTCTTTTTTTTTAAAAAAAAAAAAATCTTTTTATTTTTTTTATATGTTTGTAAGTGTTTTTTGACCAGATTAACAACTTTGGCCTCTCTGTTATGCGTCCGTCCATCTTTTATCATGTTAGGTTGTTCATCTCATTTTTGACCGCTACTGCTGCTTGCTGATTGTTTGTTTGTAATTTTGTTTTGAATAAGTGGTTTATTCTCTTTAAACCTGTCTTCATGAATAAGCATAAATAATTAGGTGTGAGAGATTATTTCTCACGGCCTGGATAATTAGGTGTAAGGGGTCAGTTCAAATAAATTTTGTTAGAAAATTTGGCTACCCATGTCTTAGATCTAGTCTGCTCGGAGCAGGTTTGCTCTTTAACTGTCTTTGTACATGGGTTAACGAAAAATTGAAGTCATAGATAGCACCTCATTGTAAGAATTTTTGTTTGTATCTATGACTTTGTAACCTCATAGTATGTGACTATAATTTTTGCAGAGTTTATTATTCAATTTTCTCACTAATACGTCAGTTTTAACTAATTTTTAATCCCTTTTATAATTTATAAATAATTATAACATACAAATATATTTTTGAACATTACTCATTTCACCAATTGAAATCATCTTTTAGATTTTTTTTTTCCTTCATGTTTTTACCTCTTTCTTTAGATTTAAAAGTCAGATACGAGAATAGAAAAAATTTAATAGCTCAAAAAGTATATTTAAGAAATAAAAATTATATTGTTATCCCACAATTAGAGACGAAAACCAAAAGTTTAAATGGGGGGAATTAAAAAAAAATGGGGTAAAAGATTAATTATTTCGAGGGTTCAACCTATAAAAAAGGGGCACACTAGCCCGGGGTGCATATGTTCACAACTATTCTATAATACTGACATGTATGAAAATTCTACCCAACCCTTAATTTTTTTTTTTTAATAAGACTAATTAAAAAATTAGTTGAAACTTTCATTTAATTGATCATATTGCATGGCTAACGGCACTATATTCAAATCCATACGTATGTTGTGAATTGTGTTATTTGTCTCTATATATGCTATATGTAGATATTGGTGATCATGTGTATATATATATATATATATTACGGATTCAACGAGGTGCATGAATCAATTATAATGGAACAGCGCCGGACAGGATCTTATAAGACACGTGACAGACATGGGCTTCGGAAATAGCAAGCTTAATTTGGTACTACGAGAAAGGGGGAAATTTCAAGGATATGCAATATATTATGAGCGAATTGGGGATATATTTGAATTGGAATTATGATAACGGTATATATATAAAAGTATATGTGAGTATCGTTATCATGAAAAGGCCAAAGAATTTAAAACCTAATAAAGAAAGATTAATGTTATATATTACATTTTTATCTTACAATTAAAGATTTGGTTTAGTTGTTTTTGGTTTGAGGGCAATTGGCACCACATACATTAATTTTAACTGTAAAATAAAGAGGATCCTATTTTGGGAAGTTAGGGTTTTGTATAATATTTTCCGGCCTCCTCCTCTTCACTTTAATTTGCTAGTCCCTTGAGGGACTAGAAAAGGTAAACAGAGATGATGTGGTAGACAAGCTTAACAAAAAGATGGGCATATAAGTAATTGTACGTAATTCTGAGGGAGAGGTGATGCCGTGATGGCCATTTTGCAAACTCCAAGAAAAAATATTACTGATCCAGTTGTTGTAAAATCTATTGTTGCTTTAAGGGCAATATATAGGCTGTGTTTGCCAAAAGGCTGGACCAGACCAAGTCTCATTCCCAAAAAATTATTCTTAAAATTAAGTACAACATTTTTACTTTTTATATCACAACAATCACTTTTTATTACTATTCAAATAAAAAAAATCAATACAAAACAAATTTTTTTACTTTTTTATACAAAACATTCTTACTTTTTTCTCTCATATCAATCAAATATACTACAGTACTGTTCCACTCTTTTTTTCCATTCCATTGCCAAACACAGTCATAGTATTTGCTAAAGAGATGGAGTTGTAATAGAATAAGGTGGAATCCGAAAGAGATGCACTACTAGTGGTGCATGCTTTAAGAAATGATGGCGCGTAAAAATTGGTGTCATTATGGCCAATTAATTAACGATGCTCGCATTGTGCTATAATCATTTCAACAATGAAGTTTCTCATGTTAGATGGGAGGTGAACAGAGTGACTCATAGGCTAGCAAAAAATGCACCCTCCTTTATGGATGAAGTGATTCACATAAAAAAAAAAACCCTTTGTTAATGGTATTGTAATAGCCATACGCGATGTTAAGAAGTTTGTCATTAATAAATAAATAAATAAAGAAAGCTAATATGCTATTTAGAAGCTTAATTGTAGAAAGAGGACAACCTAATTAAGCTTCCTCTCTCCAATATCGGGCTGTCAAATCTATAGTACTGGACTCGAGTTGGGCCAAGCTTGGAAAATGAGGGAGGGAGCAATGCTTTATCCATATAAGCTGTGTTTGCCAATAGTTTGAAAAAAAAAAAAAAGAAAAAAAAAAGTGGTCTAAAATTGTAATAAGATTTGATTGATGTGTGAAAAAAATAAGAATGCTTAATATGAAAAAGTGAAAAATAAATAAATAAATGTTTTGTAGTAATTTTTTTATTTGAATAGTAATAAAATGTGATTGATGTAAGTATAAAATATAAATGCTAGAATTGAATTTGAGATGAATAGTTTTAGGGTTTTTTTTTAAAAAAAAAAAAAATCCATAACCATAAGCAAACATAGCCATATCTCAGAGCTCTTGGCATGAGTATGGGAGAGATGCTTCCAAAAAGCTCACTCCCTCTCCCAATATAAAAGAAGAAACAGAAATTTGCATCAATCAAAGGTCTGGCCAGAATTATGAAATACCTATGAACCATCCCAATCCATCAGCAAGGGAAGGGAAGAAAATAATTATAAAACGTGATAAGGGTTTTCACAAGCTGGTGAAGAACACCCAAATCAAATAATTTATTTCAGCCGCTTTTAATTAATCACTGATCCAATAGCAGAGAAAAGAGGAGGGAGATATCAAAGGTCTGGCCAGAATTATGAAATACCTATGAACCATCCCATCAGCAAGGGAAGGGAAGAAAATAATTATAAAACGTGATAAGGGTTTTCACAAGCTGGTGGAAAACACCCAAATCAAATAATTTATTTCAGCCTCTTTTAATTAATCACTGATCCAATAGCAGAGAAAAGAGGAGGGAGATATTAATTGTCCTCTCTCTCTCTCTTTTTTTTTTTTTTTTTCTCTCTCTCTCTCTCTCTCTCTCTCTATTGACAGTGACCTTTTTATCTTTTGATGGTACCCATCGGGTGCTTTAAATTACAGCCCCAGGATGCTTCCTGATAATTTTTAGGAGCATTTTCATTTTCTCGACAAGAATCCAATTAATATTGTAGCATACAGAGATGTGTCTTGGACAGCTATACTTTTGATGAAAAAATGGCCTCTTAATTATGTTAATGCAAAGCCCATATTAGCCTGTTTTAGCAAGGTTTGAAGTTTCCCATTTACAAGAAAGAGGAGCCTGCAACTGATTGCTATGAACTAAAATTATATGCATTCAGCAGAAGCATAAGTAGATTATATTTGATACTACACCTAGGGCAGGTTTAAGAGAAAGTATATGGTAACTTGATTAGCACTTTGTTTTGGTAGTTTTCCAAATCACCATTTGAGAAAATAAGAAAAAGAATGGGCTTCTTATCCTCAAGGAAATGAAGTCTTGGATCTTTGATATCCCCACATTCCCCTGCAACTATAGATTGGTTTTGTGTCCCCTTTTTTTGTGCTTTTTTTTTTTTTTTTTTTAGGTGGGTGTTGTGAGTGGGGACACTCATTTAAGAAGGAGAGATAATTGCTGAGATAAGACCAGTCAAATGTACAGACACTTGCATGCGAATGAACTACCAAAGAGTTTAACCTTTTATTACTTTTTCTCTCTCTTCTGATCTTTATATATATAAATAAACCTTGCCTCTTAGTATGCCAGACTCGGACGACTTTTCTTGACTGCTACCTCTGCCTCCCTTCAATTGTCATCTGCCAAGCTTTCTCTTCAATCACTTTCTTCATAATTTCCATTTCCAATTTCAGGGCTCTTAAATGGCAGCCTTTTCATACCAACACCACCCTTTTCCAATTGAATCAATTTTCTTGCCAAACACCCCGGTCCCTATTAAGATGTCTAGCTTTATGGAAGAAAATATCAACACTAGCAATTTCTCTCAATTTTATCCACTTGAACCTATACAAGAGATTCCTGTTGATGTTAGAATCCATGAAAGTAGCTGTCTTGACCACGCCTCAAAGGTTGCTTTTAGTGATAATAAGCCTTCTCTGGCAAAAAAACAAAGTACAGAGTCCTCAGCAGTGGTGGATAAGCTTGACAGTGGCGAGCAGGTTACTCAGAAGGTGACTTCCATTATTGAGAAGAAGAGGAAGAACAGAAATGGGGTTTCGGCCATGACTTGTGCTCAATCTAAGGTAGGCCCCAACAAATTATTCATAGCAAAACAGTGTATATATATATGATATACATATAATTTCAATTATTGCTCATGTGGGTTCTGATTGTTGTTCAAGATTTTGAATCTTTGGATCCTATTTTGTTAATCAAACTGGATTTTGATCTTTACTATATGCTCCTCATTTTATTAGGATCCGACAGAAGGGAAAAACAAGAAACAAAAGAAATGCAATGGTGCCCTGAAAGAAGGAGAAGAGAAGAAGCCTAAACCTGAAAAGAAAGATCAGAAGAAATTTCCTGAAGAGCCTCCAACAGGTTACATCCATGTAAGAGCAAGGAGGGGCCAGGCAACAGATAGTCACAGCCTTGCAGAAAGGGTACAAGTCATTCTTAAACACCCCCTGGAGATTGCCAACTTTATGATATCCCCACGCATAAAAAATAGAAAGAAAAAAAAAATGGCAAAATTTTGTTATGACCACACATATATATACGTCTCATTGTAAATTGGTTTTCAGGTAAGAAGAGAGAAAATAAGCCAGAGGCTAAAGATCTTACAACAACTAGTTCCTGGCTGTGAGAAGGTGGATTTCAGTTCTTTGTCTTCATTTCAATCTTTCCTTCTCCTTTATATATATATGAGAAATATTTTCCTGACAACTTCATGTGTTTTGGTTTGAGAAAAGGTAGCTGGAAAGGCCCTCATGTTGGATGAGATAATCAATTATGTTCAGTCCCTACAAAATCAAGTGGAGGTAACACCAAACCGAATTTTCTTGCTATATATATATATTCACTAACTAATACCATGAAGAAAAAAAAAAAACATAAACTGATGATGTCTTTGTCATTTTACCAGTTCCTTTCAATGAAGCTTGCTTCTGTGAATCCCATGTTCTATGACTTTGGAATGGACCTAGATGGACTCATGGCCAGGCCAGAGGTATGAAAATCTAGCCTTTCAATATTAATGGATTAACGATTACCCAATTTCCTCCATTAGAGCTGATGAGATTTTCCTGTTTGTCATGAATTTTGATTCAGAGTTTGACTAGCATGGCATCAGCACTGCCATCTGTGGCACAATGCAGCCCCTCCCAGCTCACAGGTTTTGCTGATACAACCACCCCCACCGCCTTTACAACAGCAAATAACTATCCTATTCTGAACAATTCTACAGCTTCAATTTTACTCCAAAATGGCCTCTCTCAGGTACATTTTTTACTTGGAAAGTTGATTAATTATAATAAAGAAAATTATATATATATATATATATATATATATATATATATATATATATAATAAAATAAAAAAACCACTTTTTCTTTTTTTTTTTTAATGTTTTTTTTTCCTAACAATGACAAACACATCATTTTCAGGATATCGCTAGTGTATTTTGTGATCATGTGGAAGACCAAAGACAAAAGTTTCTTAATCCATCTGGGTTCAGCAACTTGTGTTTCTTCCAATAATGTAAAAAAACATAGCAGCTGCCCTACAACAATCGGTATGCCCTCAAATCCTGTCTCACATAAAATATTATAATGAATGAAAATAAAGGCAATAATAAATCAAATATTTCTATATATTTGCAATATTATATTTATACATATATCTTGACTTTTGCTCATTTTTGTGGATTTATCTTTTCCAGATAGTGAAGAAAATCCAAAGTAGTGCCAAAACCGGGGGAAGAAATATGCAAGCTTCTTCTTTTCTTGATCAGCATCAGTTCCAAAGGAGGGCCCTTGTTCACCCAAAAGTTCTTGCTCCATGTCGATTAGATTAAAGTGATGTCTGAAGATGAATAAAGGGTAGCAAAATCAATGGACGATCGAAGAAGGTGAAGGACATATACAACCGACAAAATAAGACCAGATCTTTTATAGATCCTTAATCTGCTCCTGTCTATTAATTCGATTCCCCCCAACTCTCTCATGCATAGATTCCAAGAGCTTGTGGTGGTTACGCTAGAGACATCAGAAAAAAAAAATATATATATATATATAAAATAAACAATTGTTTGTCATTAAAGTGATTCTTGTGGGTTACATTTATTCGGTTATTACAGTTACTTTTACCGTTATCTCTGTTCCTGTTGCATTGACATGACTGGGATAGGCATTTATTGGTGGAATCTTCTGCGTGGGTGAATTCCCCCTACCCATCTATGTAACCGTTGTGGAAAGGAGCATCTATTAAATACCTTCTTTTTCCTTAGTACTGTGAATGACATGCAGCCATTCCTTTCATTTGGTTTTTCTCTTGTAACTTGTGCTACTACTGCTAACAAAGAACTGCCGCTTCCAAGTAAAAAAACAGAGTTTTTGGAGTACAATTTTCATTAGAGATGGGGAAATTCAACTTATATCTGGCATTTATGAGTAGATGCCATCATTATGGATCGCTCTAGAATTTTTTTAAAATTTGAGATTCTCAAATTCATAAATTTTAGCTGTTCATCTCATCTAAACGTCTAAAATAAGTTATATTTAAGTATTTAATGAGGAAACATGACTTATTAAATTCATTGAGAGTAACTTATTCATTAAATGCTGAAACATGACTTATTTTAAACTCTTAAATGAGATGAACAGCTGATATTTATAAATTTGAGAATCTCAAATTAAATAGAATTCTAGGAAATCTTAATCTCCAAAGTTATGTGTCGATCACCAAATCTTTTATTCACCATCTCAACTTGCATTCTTAATTTGTTGTTGCCTCTGCACTTGCACTAACGACACTAATTACTGTCTCTTCCTACGATTTTAAGCATAATTCTTTAACCATTAAGACCCGTTATCAAATTGTAAGTCTATGGAGACCACGTTACGGGTCTCTTTCTAAAATGTATTGGTACGACAATGGTGGTTGAGGGTGACAAGACCTCAAAATGTATGAGAAGATTATAGTTATTTGGTGAGTGCAAAGAACTTGATAAATGTAATGTGTATTACTATGATATTTGTCCTAAATAATATTGGTAAAATAAAGGGCAATGAATTCAATATGAACATATATATTTCAATTGCTTGATATGATAAAAAGTATCAATACATCAAGGAGGTAGTCAGACAAGAGAGGGGGTCCGTGCTTCTTTCAAACACCATTAATTATTTGACACAATTAAACACAAACACCCACGAATACTCCTTTTTCCCCCAACATATAGAGGGGAAAAAATAAAGATAGAAAGTTTATTTTAAGCTGCCACAGTAGATAATGACAGTCCATGTGAGTTTTATGTTCCACCCTTTTTTTAACATTTGACCCACATGTTTCGATGTCCTGACAAATCAATTGGACCATCATTTGCATGTATGCCCTTCAATTTGGAGACATGTATGCTAATTTATATATCTTGGTTTCTTTTATATCCTGTCCAAAAAAAAAAAAAAGTTCAATCTTTGCTTATTGCAATGTCCAGTCCCATCTCTTGCACAGGTTGATCCGATTGTCCGCTATCTTTGTTAAATTGTTTACTTTTTGTTCTCAAGACAAAAATATTAACTGAAAATTCTAAAACGACTCCAAACGACACCTATTCAAATTTCTAGGTGATTCACAAATATTAAGCGGAATAAGATCTGACCTAACAATCAATAATTAACCAAATACAGATATGTAATGAAAATCAAGAACACAGATATTTGGTTACGAAGAGGAAACCATTTAGAGAACTCTCTAAATGTAAAACCTCTCCGAGGCAGCCAAACCCAGGAAATCAATTCACTATATAGAAGAATAAGGAATACAAGAAGAATAACAAAACCTTTGACTCTTCCTTGCACACGACAAGTGACCCACTTGACTTCTACCTCAGTAGCCCTTTCCAGAACATCTGGCACGATTCTTCTAAAAGATTTCCTTTCACCGGAACTCCGATTGGCTTCACGTATTTTCTCTTCAACAATAATCTAGAACAAATTCTCTCTCTCTAAGCACCCAGATATTTGCTCAATAAAATACGTACTTGTAAATGTAGCAAAATCGTGTTTAAATAGAAAATAACCATAATAAGTCACCCAGGTCCGGACCCTGCAGATCTGAGGTCCGGACATGCCTCATAAAATGCACTTTCGGGAACTGGGGTCCGGACCCGGGGAATTGAGGTCCGTACCCTGCTTGAAAAATCAAGTTTCTGGAAATGGGGTCCGGACCCGGCTTATGGAGGTCCGGACCCGGACTGTCCAGTCTTCATCAACAACTCCGATCGATGGGCGTTTGTGGTCCGATTGAGCTGAAATTTTGCAGGGACGTTCATAACACATGAATCTACATTATGAACGGTGGAGATTGGATTCTGAGCATTCTATATCAGTGTTTAAGCCGTGAACAGTAGCATCTGCATTTTGTAACTGAATTAAGCCAACACAAGAACTAACAAACTCCCCCTTTGGCAATTCAGTGACAAAACCAAAATGTCGAGCCAATCCCATCATCTCCCCATATTTACTCCCCCTTTTTGTCACAGAATGACAAAAGGTCTTCATGTTTCCTGAAATACTTCACAAAATACATCAAGGCATATGTGAAACAAGAAGACATAAATAAAACTCATGAAAAAAAATGATGCGTGATTATAAAGAAACATCAGCAAAACTCCCCCTCAATGTATGACTCAATTAACAACAGGAAACTGGAAATGCAAAGCATGTTTCTCCCCCTTTAAAAGTTAAATGAACACACATGATAACACATCAATGACTCATGTATTGCACAATGAATATCCAAAAGCTTTCCTTTTTTTTTTCTTTTTTTTTTTTTTTTTTTAAAAAAAAAAAAAAAACAAAACACCAAAGAAAACTTGTATAGATAAGCAATAGATCATGCATGCTCGTATGAATATCTGAACAATTCGGAGTGATCAACAAGCTACACTTACACCGTAAATGTACCATATGCATGACACAACCTTGGTCTGTGAATGCAGTCAAGTAGGCAATAATCAGAAATCTCATGTGATGGTGTAGTGTGTGAGTACTCCCATTAACTAAGATTTCATCAATGAAAGGTAAATCTAGGCAGACATTTTGTAAAGGAAGACCAGCAGTTTGATTCAAACCACAGTAAAACCTTATAATGTTAGGACCTAGATTTCCTCATCCGATACACTCCCCCTGAGACTGATCATTTTCTTTTACCATGTCCTTTAGTAATCATCTATTTCCGCAATGATTTGATCACTGATTCTTTCTTTAGGGACAGACAGAAGCAAAATGAAATCATCTGAGCTTATTTTATGCCCTTTTTTTTTTTTTTTTTTTTTTTGGGAAAATGGTGGAATTTTTTTGGAGCTAGGTTCAACTAACAAGTTGGTCAAGTGGCAAGATTCTACACTGCCTATCTTCCAAACAAAATGTTTTCTCCAAATTTCCAAACATATAACAAAAATCTAAACCTAATGAGGGCAAAAAGTGCACAATTTCGAACATGAGAAAAAACTGACTCTTACTCCTTTAACAGTCTTCAGAAAAACAAGGTATATCAGAAACATATGTAGCAATAGATGTAAATTGCAGAAATATTGACCCCACTCATATGTATAATATTCATTTGAGCACAAGACATGAGAAACTGAGTATCTAACAATTAAAACAATCTAAAAGAATAAAAAATAATCAAAGAAAATAAAAACAAAGCAAACAAAAATTAAGAAAAAAATGCCCTAGAACAGCTATAGACAAATATCAATATGCTCAATTTCTAGGCATGGTCTATGTGCCCACCTAATCTAGGTGAGTCCATTACCACTCCCCCTCAATGGGTGAATGGTATTAATCTTCTTGACCCAAACTTTCTTCACATCAGGGACAACTGTGTGACTCTTATCCAAGACATCTAACCGTGTTACTACGTCTCTCATCATTTTGAATAATTTCTCATAACTATTTCTAGAATGGAAATATTCTCTTTTAAGCTCATGACTGTTAAGCTGAAAACACTTAGGACGAATATGTCCAATCTTACCACAGTTATGACACGTAGGAATAAACCTTTGAGAAGGTTGGTTCCTTAACATGTGCATACTTCTCGACTTAGAACTAGACATATAGGAATCAGTTAGAGTTCCCTTACCTTTTCCACCTTTGGAAATTTGAGGAGAAATTACCTTCTTTTCAGCCAAGCTATCTTCTTTGTTCACTGGTTTCACAAAAATCATCTTTGAAGAAGAAGCAACATTAGTAGATAAAATAACAGATTTATCAAAACCCAATCCAGTTCTATCAAACGAATGTTTCTGATTATGTAGCATTTGATTTAGCTTTTCACTAGAGAATTTTGTTAAATGATTCTTTGATTCATTCAGTTCATTCTCTAAGGATTTCACTTTGGCAATTAGCATTTGATTTTCAGACATCAAAGTATTATGAGTAGCAAGAGAATCAGTTAAGGTGACAGAAAGTTGATCATTTTCAAGATTAACCTCATTGAGTTTCTTCAATTGCTGCTTATTCAGCTTTTTCAGTTTAGTGTATTCCACAAAGAGATTATTATAAGCATTTTGCAAATCATCTTCTTCTTCCGAATCATTATCGGACACACCTTGTTTGTCTTGAGAATTACACTCACTATTCTCATGCTCACTCTCATAACTAACTCCAAATGCTAAGTAATTAACTCCTTGTTCAGCATCGTCCTTGTCTGACTCATCACTTTGAGTCACATTAAATGCCTTGCCATTTGACTTTCTCAAGTTAGCACAGTCAACACGAATGTGCCCATGTCCTCCACATTCGTGACACTTGATACCTTTAGGTGACTTTCCTTTCTCAACATTCTCATTTCTAGATTTCTCAGAAAATTGTGAATTGCTATTTCTAAAATTTCCTTTCTTGGCTCTAAAGAATTTCCTAAACTTCTTAGCAAACATAGCAATTTCTTCCTCATTTCCAGAATCCTCATCAGATGAACCACAAGAGTCAACCTTAACATTTTTTGCCTTAAGAGCAATATTTTTGGTGTTCTTGTGTTTAGGAAGAATTAGCTCAAAGGTCTGAAGGGAACCTACAAGTTCTTCTACTCTCATAGTATCTAAGTCCTTGCTCTGTTGTATAGCAGCAATTTGGGGAATAAACCTCTCAGGCAAAGATCTTAAGATTTTTTTCACCACTTTAGCATCATCCATTTTCTTTCCCAAATTAATGGTAGAGTTTCTAATGGCACTAAGCTTTGAATAGAATTCATCAAAAGTTTCATCTTCTTGCATTCTAATCTCCTCAAACTGTGAAACCAACATTTGAATTTTTGAAGTTCTAACAACCTTAGTTCCTTCATGTGTGATTTCTAAAGTTTCCCAGGCTTCCTTAGCTATTTCACATCTAGAAATTCTAGAAAATTCCTCATTTGAAACAGAGATGTAAATAGCATTTATAGCTTTGTCATTCGCAGTAGCATTATTCTTTTCCTCTGTTGTCCATTCAGTTATTGCTTTTTCTGGACGTGTCCATCCAGATTCGACAATATGCCAAACATTAATGGATTTAAAATATGCTCTCATACGAATTTTCCAAAACGTATAATTTGTTCCGTCAAAGACGGGAAGAGAATTAGGAGCAACAGTATGAGACATTTGATATGGAGTCTCGGATCACACTCAGGAAATAAATCCTTCACAGAGTGAACCCTCTCTGATACCAATTGAAAATTCTAAAACGACTCCAAACGACACCTATTCAAATTTCTAGGTGATTCACAAATATTAAGCGGAATAAGATCTGACCTAACAATCAATAATTAACCAAATACAGATATGTAATGAAAATCAAGAACACAGATATTTGGTTACGAAGAGGAAACCATTTAGAGAACTCTCTAAATGTAAAACCTCTCCGGGGCAGCCAAACCCAGGAAATCAATTCACTATATAGAAGAATAAGGAATACAAGAAGAATAACAAAACCTTTGACTCTTCCTTGCACACGACAAGTGACCCACTTGACTTCTACCTCAGTAGCCCTTTCCAGAACATCTGGCACGATTCTTCTAAAAGATTTCCTTTCACCGGAACTCCGATTGGCTTCACGTATTTTCTCTTCAACAATAATCTAGAACAAATTCTCTCTCTCTAAGCACCCAGATATTTGCTCAATAAAATACGTACTTGTAAATGTAGCAAAATCGTGTTTAAATAGAAAATAACCCTAATAAGTCACCCAGGTCCGGACCCTGCAGATCTGAGGTCCGGACATGCCTCATAAAATGCACTTTCGGGAACTGGGGTCCGGACCCGGGGAATTGAGGTCCGGACCCTGCTTGAAAAATCAAGTTTCTGGAAATGGGGTCCGGACCCGGCTTATGGAGGTCCGGACCCGGACTGTCCAGTCTTCATCAACAACTCCGATCGATGGGCGTTTGTGGTCCGATTGAGCTGAAATTTTGCAGGGACGTTCATAACACATGAATCTACATTATGAACGGTGGAGATTGGATTCTGAGCATTCTATATCAGTGTTTAAGCCGTGAACAGTAGCATCTGCATTTTGGAACTGAATTAAGCCAACACAAGAACTAACATTAACAAATAATCTAAAACACAAAATATCTTGTGTCTTACAAAAGCTTTGAGAAGTGGGTGCCGACTGTGTTAAATTGTTCATAAAAGGTAAGGGATAATCTATAGATATAATATATTGACGACTCAACCTTTAAAATTGTATTTTTTTTTTTAAAAAAAAATTATTATTATTTCTTTAATCATGACTAATCAATAGATCTAAACCATTTCTCATTTGCCGACTGATAACTGGATTGCAATAGAACACATATCTAGAAAAGTAACAGTAGTATTCTTAGCAACATATTCTTAAATGATGTAACCATGCTTTGTAGCGTACCAACTCATCATATTGTTCTTTAGGGTCCCCCATGTTTTTCTCTTTCAAACTAATTAAATTTTTTTAGGGGGGGGTCCTCATGCTGATTAAATAGTCACGTAATGTCATTGTCTCTATTATGCAAGGATAAACATATCACTTCCCATCTTCTAACCATCAATCTACTTTTATTACTCTAGATCTGGGCCGAAATACTAATTGAGCCTAAAAATAGAAGGATAAAATTTTAAACTGGGTTAAAAAAATTTCTCCAACTCACTCTATTATACTAATATGTGTATAAAATGCATGTAATGACCCTTTATTCTTGAAGGGCCAAGGGATGTTTGCATAAGGGAGAGGGGGGCCACGATATCCCATGAATTCGAATTCCCCTCCCTAACCAACCAAGCGCGAGAAAACACTCTATAAAGAGAAAAGAAGGGGCTTGCTAACGAGGTACACACCATTAATTCTAATCAAACACTTTTCTTGTTCAATTTCTTAAGGTCATTACTTTTTCCAACCGCTATTGATTTAAGCATCAGAATAACTCATCCATGGATCCCGATGGGACACTTTGCATTAATCATCCCTTTTTTCTGTAAGCTCTTTTTATTCGGTTTTTTCAAGATTTAGTGCGTAACTGACATATTTTTGGTTGTTAAATAAAGTAAAATTTCATAACCAAGACATTTTTTCACCCCACACATAAAGGCTGTTCAGCACACACATAGGGTAGATTAATTTTCCTTTTTTACACAATCATGTCGGGTGTCTCTGTCAATTTGGAGGTTTGCCACACGAGCAATATTATCCCTGGAGAGTTGATAATCAATTGATTTATCATGACAAAACATACATGATACATCAAAGTCTTTAGTTGGATTACAGCTAGCTATTTACAACCCCAATATTATCTTTTGTTAATTGTCGATTCGCCATTCTCTCTTCGGTGAAGAGCATGCATGGTACATCAATCTATATGTCTATTTTTTTGTCACCATCTCATGCTAATATGCCATCGTTTGGAAAGCTACATGCATGTTGACTGCCCGACATCCATGTATGGTCATTTTGCAATTTATTTGGCCCCGACTACTACTACTCCTTCTTAATGACTAAGAAATCCGAGCATCATCCACGATTGGAGAATCTCTTCTATTATCTCATATAGTCTTGTAACTATCTCGGCTTTAACAATTTGAAAAGCTCGCAAAATTAATAAAAGTGCAAACTTCCCCCTGTTCCCACCTTCCCCATATATAGCGGGAATGATTCATCTCCAACTATCCCGGCATGAATATTGTTAGAGATATTATATCACTTACTATTATTTTTTTACAAATTGACATGTCAATTTATGTGACATTTACCATGTTTGTAGCTAGAATTATTCATTTAATTAATATTCTAAGCATTTCTCAAAATGCTCTCTCTCTCTCTCTCTAAAGAGTGAATATAATATAAGTAGAGCTCTAAATATCTGACATTAATTATGTATACCAACCCATTAGACGTTAATGAAAAGGTTACTTCAATACTAATCATATAAACAATCAGCAATATTAGGTGCTAATGATAAGTCATTTGGATTTATATCACAGGATTAATTATTTATGTTTCATTGAACGTACATTTTATTCTCTCTGCGCTTATGGCGCTTTTTGGTCTGATTCTAAGGTCACGGACTGTCAAAGGTGCAATCAAATTATTGAGAGTGATTTAATTGATTGATTAAACATGTTTTACAATAATACAATTATAGCCCTCGATTGAGCAAGTTTTAATAATTAAGAAACAATATTAATTAAATTTCCTCTTAAATGACATCAACAGCATCACACAATAATTGTCGTTAAAGGGATCGAGTCTTACTGGAAGTTCTATAGTTTTTAATACAAATTAATAATGTCAGTCACTAAACAATTAATTAAATTTACCTGTCAAAATTTATTGCTTAATTTTGTTCACCCATAAACATTTTTCAAAGAGAGCTTGCAATTGGTTAATTTCTCTTTAATTAATTGTAAGATTTGTTAAACTATGACTATGCATGTATATATACTTCCAGTATTTGAAGGAAAAATCAGAATAGTAGTAGAATGATCGATACTTCCATAATTATCACTTCTTGATGATGCTTCCATATTGCGTAAAGGGCTAGCTAACTACTACAAGTCATTTTGGAGTCATTGAAATCCAAGTGAATATTGAACCAATTGCATTATTACTTGAATATTAAGGCATGCAGGCACCCCTCTTGAAGCAATTTCAATTCCAAGGAAAATGACTTCAGAAATATCCATAGCATCTTTCTTTTCTTTACTTCAATTCGTTTACAAATTTCTGTTCTTTTTAATTATTATTATTATTATAATAATAATAATATAGGGTGTCTTACCTTTTTAGTTTCTCTGTACCATGCAACGTACGTGATGCATGGTCGTATCCATCCGAATTTAGAAAGGAGAAGGAAAATTTGAAGAATGTTAATAAATTCCACAGAAATTAATTAAAATTGACCAAAAAAATATATAAATATAATTAAGCCTATAGCCTCCGTCCTCCTTCCCGGAAACATCGTCAGAAAGACGACAGAAAAACACGTCTGAGGTAAATGTTTGTGGCTGTTTGGATTAAGCTTTACACTAAAAAACAATGAAGAAGAAATTGTTAAGTAACAAGTGATATGAATTAAAAGCTAAGGACGTAGCTAGGGATTATGATATTGATATATCCATTGTATCGTCCCATGTAGAGAGGGACCATATTCTCTTGGGCACGATGGTTGGGTTGGGACGGTGCGTGTTACGTTTGAGGCCAGTGGGGCCGTACGTGGTCCGGGCGATGAAGGGTCGTCCAAAGACCGCATATATGGGAGGGGCCCCGCCGAAGCTCATTGAATTGCCTTGTCCCTTTTGGTCATATATGTCGACTGGAGAGCTAGAGATATATAGAGGGAGAAGCTGGTGACACTGATTTTTTATGCTTCTGTCCTTATCTCTTTGCACCTAAAGCATGGGCTGTCCCCAAAATACACTTGGGGGGGGGGGGGGGGGGGGGGGGGGGGGGGGGGGGGGGGGGGGGGACTTTAAATATTGGTCTCACTCACATCACTTGTTTTTATTTATACCTTTTACTAAAACACACATAAAATCAGGATGTACATGGGAGAATTTGTGAATTTTACCTTTTCCAATCATTAATATATAAAAGGTATATGGTCATTACTCTCTTTTGGCTAGTTGGGATGCAAACATCTGCCTAGCTACTTTAACGGAAAAATTGGCGGATATACACCGTACGGTATGTTATGATCCAAACCTTTGGCAGTCTTTTTTTATAAGTCGGTTTTTAAAAGTGAGTTTTACCTAAGGTTTGCATCATAGTACTTACGAATTTAGTGAACTGCTACAATGCTCACCAAATGTTTAAAAAAAAAGAAGGTATTTTTTATTCAATCATTATCACTCATCGAGCTCAATAAAGAAAGAATAAATAGAAAGTGAGATGTAAGTATTTTGAAAAGGTTTGAAACTAAAATAGAAAAATGTTAATTTTTTAGCAAAAACAGAGAAAAAATTTGCTAAGCAAGACGTGAATACTCTCACTCTCTTTTCCCTTGTTTGTTTGCAATAAATGATAGACTTACGACTATTCTACAACTTACTGATATACGTTAGCGTGTGATCAGTAGATGTTAAAATTTGTTTTACTTACCATGTAAGTGTCACACATGTTAACACGTATCAACAAATTGTGTATGAGTTATAATGTATATATAGTTATAACTTATACGTGTAGTATAGTAACTTTTTGTTTTTTAAACTCTATTTTGAAAGGTGTCTTCCTAGCCAAAAATAAAATAAAAAATAAAAAAGGAGCCGATTTAATAATATATATACTCTTTAACTTTTTAATTTTTGGAGGTGAGCCTTAAATAACCATTATCTCATACGTTCATCTAGATTTTGGCGATAGATTTATTTATTTCTTTTAGTGTCGTGTCAATCTAATCATCAAAAATTACCCTTAAGGACAAGTAGAACTTTATGCTAGGTCGTGAAATATATTGTAAGCCACAGAAACATGAACTGTATGCCCGCACGTGTCCAACTTGCCCACTTGACCATCTATGCTCCATGTCTATAAGTTTTGAAGTTTAAGACAAAAATTATAAGTAATATATTTTTTATATTTAAAAATTCATTAAATAATATTTATTTAAATTTTATATTATCCTCTCTCTTTTTTCCTTTCTTTCTTTAAATGTTTTGTTATAGTTTTACTAATTAAGTTTTTATTTGAGTCTAGATCTCTAACATACATAAAAATGAAGGCCAAAATACAAAATTATCACAAAGAGAGAATACATATATATATATATTATAAGCTACAAAGTGCCAAAACTCCGACACGAGAAGAGAAGAGACAAATTAAATGTGGCCTCACAATTTTCATTCTTCTTCTTCTTTTAGGCCTTTCTTTCTCTCCTCCATTTGGGGCATTAGGCAATGGCCCAAGTGACCAACCTTTAACCTGGCCTCCACAAGTAGGTATGATAATTTGTTCATTTTAACCTCATTTTGCTCTAAATGATTTTATTTTTTAAAAATAAAAAATAAAAGAAAATGAGAGAGTTTTCTTTTTAATTACGTTCTTCAACTCAATCGATTAAATTAACATGTATTCTTAAAGCATGTGATTCTCATTTTTTTAAAAAAAAAAATAAAAAAATAAATAAAGATGCATGTCATTTTAGAAGATGATATTCAATTTTTTTTTTTTTTTTTAAAAAAAAACAATGTCAAAAAAAAAAAAAGGCCTTGGGCCCTTGAGGCACGAGGCTGGCTGTTAACATTGTGTGAATCAACTACCCAGCCCAACAGGTATTCGTTTTGCCACTTACCAAATTTGGGCCCATAATCGTTTGCCTTGTGAATAGCTTTATGGGCTATGGCCCATTCTAATTATTTTGTGCAAATTTGATGAATTTGCTATGTACAGACGGCAAGTATCAGCCTTCCGATGAAGATTTTGAAGCCTTGCAGACTTGCAGTATTTGCAGAGCGATTTCCAGAAGTGTATGGTGAGGTTTTTGTTTTTTGGTTATAATTATTGATGAATCTATGGCATTACTTTAGGTATTAATTGATTCAAATTTTTATTATTGTAGTGCCGGGAAATGAGATGATTTTACAAATACGGTGAGCTTTGTTGTTAAAATCGTCTTCGGATTAATTGAGGGTTTGGATATGGAATCATTTCATTTGAATTTAGCTGCAAATGAGGTTATGTTGTGAGAATTATAGTAGCTTGAAGCATATAGTCAATTCAAATATCTGGTAAAATTCGAGTTTTGGGTGGTTATACTCTTTGTTGAAGTGTGTTTAGTTGATATGAAAATTTGTGAGTGTAGGAAAGAACTGCTTGGAGCGATTTTTTGTGTATTTGCTGAAACTTGAGTGCAAATGGATTAGGTTTACAAGCTGCGGGTGGTAAAGATTATTGTGAAGTCGTGATAAACTTCCCTAGCGACACCGTCCCCAAATGGGTAGGTTCTTCTCTTATATTTTCATCAGATTAGCTCCTTTGTGTTATGGTGATGCTTGCAAATTTATAAATTATGATATGGGGACAAACTTTTTTTAATATTTCTTTTTTTGAGGCTTGCTATGCAGGAAATTCCAATAAACAATCCTGTATATCTCAGATTAGGTGCATCCTTTGGCTCAGCAGAAAAAGGAACTGGGCTCAAGGCTCTTGAATTTTCTCTCTATATTTGTGAATCCATAGATATGTATGGTTTTAATGTGGATTCCAGTATTAAAGAATGGTATAAAAATTTCTTTCCAGCAGTTAGTATTTCCGATTTTATATACTTGATAATGTTTACCTGAGTAGGGAGCCTTATAATATTCTCAGGACTAGATATTTCTCTGAATCTTGACAAGGTCATACTCCTTTGCCTGGTAGAGCTTCTAGTAGTGGTCCATCCAAAATCTAATGGTGATTTTTAGTGCCATGTTAGGGAGCATGTATTTGAGAGTGTGTGTAGCATTTTTCACGCCCAATACCTGTTAAGGAGGCTTGAAGTTGCAAATTCTAATTAAGAGGTCATGGAACATTGGTGGAGGTTTTTTCTTCTGTTTATGTGGTGTATTGGGTCAACAATTTTGGATCCAAGATGGCACCATCCTAGGAAAATGATGTAACCAAGCAAACAGTTATATGTTGATTACTGAATTGTAATCATGGTGATTGCTTGATATCCAGAACTAAATTTTTATATTATTTTGCAAATAAAATTTTCCTCATTGCAACTTGTATGAACACTCCATTATTCCTTCCTTCCTGATATGAGTGAAATCTTCTCATTGGTTATTATATTTTGTCATTAACTGTCTTTTTTATCTTTTTCTACTTGTTAAGGTTATCAAAATCCATTCTCCTATGCGAGCTGAACCAAATTGTGTTGTAAAATGGGTACCAAGCCGTGGCACAATTAGAGCTGCTAGAATCACATCAGAGAAATTATTGAAGTAAGTGAACTGAACTTCTATTGTCTTTTTAAATTTGAGAATACATTAGTTGAGAATAGGCTGCCATAATTGATTGGCTTTATGTTTGGTCATGAACTAGTTGTGCAACTTCTATTTTCTCTCGTAATTTTATAAACCCCTGCAATACTTGGTCCTGCAAGCTATGGCACACTATATGATGAGGCGAATATATCAACTATCAGTTAGACAACCGTGCAGACACAGCATGGCTAAGTACTTAAGGCATGTTTGTGTATTGAGAGGGTTCTGTTTGAAACGGTCTCATCAAGTAGAGAAGACTGACAACATCTAATAATCCCAACCAAATATGATATTATTAATGCTCCAGTTTATAACTTTATCTACAATGTTAGTTGAGTTCTCTTGTGCATTATTTTTTTGTCCAAGTAATTTGAAGAAGAAGAGTAGATGGGGCTGATTAAGCATAATTTCAAGCCAGATTTCTATGGTTGAAAATTAAACTAATTGTATCAAACATTTGGTGAATGATATTTTTCTCCTCTTCTTTTATAATTTTCTGTAGGAGGGTTGGAGCAGGGTCTGGAGACCCATTAGCTGCATGCTCAACTATTAAGAAGATAGTTGAGAGAAAGCCAATCGCATTGTCAAACCTCAGAAAGGCTGCTGCTGACCATCAAAAATTTGTGAAGGGCACAACCATGTACCCTTTGGAGCAGAGTCTAGGACATGGGGCACTTTGCACAGTGCCAGCAAATTGATTCACACAGAGCTGACTATTGATCTGTGATTTGGTTTGTTTCCACATTAGCAACTGGACGAAGAAATGGCTGCTGACCAATCTACATTGCATTATTCTGTATATGAAAGAATTTGTTCAAAACGATGAAGATTTTTTTTTTCATGCCCCCACGTTTTATCGAAGTTTTGATATTCCCCACTCCCAGTTAGATAGCAATTTGTTCAAGTCGAGTATACGGTTGTTTTTCTTCTAATTCCGGTGGTGTCCAACCAAAAGTATGTGTAGGGGTTGGTGAGGAGACAGAAAAGAACCATATCTTGTAACAATTATATTCAGAAGGGAAAAGAAAGTAAAAAAAAAAAAAAAAAAAAACAAGGAAAGCAAAGAATTTGTCAATTGTTTTAGTTTTCATTTTTTTTTTTGTAACTTGATATCAGTTGTCAACATATCTTCCAGAGTACATAATGCTGCATTTTTGTGCCAACTTTACTTATAATAGAGAACGAGGATCCTTGAAATTCAGACAGGGAATGAGAGGGAGAATGCGGGGCTGGGTGCCCGGGGTGTGGGATTCTCCTGCTGTTCAAGGTACTGGATCCTGCACAGAAAATTCGAGCGGAATGTTGATCCATATAATGGATGAATGGGTTTATTAATCCTGATTGTGCAGTTGTTGTTCTTTTGTAGGTCACCAGATAGAACTAGAAGTGGTGTACGTGAAATAACCTGAAATAAAATCCATCAAAAACTCTCTTGATCTTTAGTTGACCTGTGACCCACAAGAAGAAAAGTCAAGAAGACTTAACGGAGGAATAAGTAGAGTCGCTTTTAGAAGCATTCCCTCGACTCCTCTCAATCAGTCATCCCGATAGAGAGAGAGAAAGGCACAAGAATTCCAATCACATAACTGGAACACGCGTCAGACTCCCAAGAGCCACAGCACATACAGTCCCACACTCACTCTCCCCCCCCCTCTCTCTCTCTCTATCTCTCTCTCTGTCTCGCCGAAACACGTCCTCAGAAACCCTTGCATCTTCTTTTTCTCGAGCTTTCTCTCTCTCTGGATGTATATGCAGAGCGCATTTATCTCTATGTACAAACACACATACCCAAGCCCTAGAGGGAGAGTCTACTGGCGTTAGAGAGATAGACAGTGTCGGTGGTGGAACCGAATCTCTCTTTCTCTCTCTCTCTCTCTCGAACTCTGTGTGTATCCACAAATGCCCGAGATACAGCCGTCAGTAGAGAATCAGCTAAACGGCGTCGGAGCTGTGGCCGTGGTTTCTTCCGAGGCCTTCGGATCGAAGCGCCAGCGGAGGCCCAGTGTCCGTTTGGGCGACATCGGTGGCGACCAGCCGTACGAGTCGCACGTGCGGAGGAGCACCACCACCGCAGGCACCACCAACAACAACAGCAACAAGCAGTGGAAGCTGACGATGAAGGACCCAAACAACAACAACAACTCCAGTATTGGCTCAGGTAAAGCCTCTAAGATTCGACCTTTGTTTCGTTTGAGCTCTGCTGAAACCCTAGACGGTGAGGACAAAGAGGGAAACTTAGATAGTGTTGCAATTGGGAGCTGGAAGGTAAAGGATTCTAAGAAGAGAGCCTCCGCGCCTAAAAGGGTTCGATCCAATTGGGTTTCCAGGGTTGATGATGGTGGTGGTGGTGTTGTTGTTGGTGGTGAAGGGGATGACAAATATAGCGGCGGTGAGGATATCGATGATGGCTATCGAGATTTTGATGCCGAAAACTCGGAAAGTCCATCGAAAGAGCATAGCCCTATTCATTCCCTTGAGAATATGGGTGTGGACTTGGATGGGCATGGAAATGAGAGAGAGCTGATTTATAGAAGACCCATTAGGGGTAGGGGAGTGGTTTCCGAGGGCCCCCATGATGGGGTGGAGTTATCAGGGCCGTCAGATACGGATTGGAAGTGTGGGACGAGTGGTGGTGATAGGCATGGGAATGGGAGTGGAAGAGAAGATGCGGTGAGGATTTGGCTCAACGGCTTAGGGTTAGGTCGGTATGCGCCGGTGTTCGAAATTCACGAGGTTGACGATGAGGTTTTGCCCATGTTGACATTAGAGGATCTCAAGGATATGGGAATCAATGCGGTCGGGTCTAGAAGAAAAATGTATTGCGCAATTCAAAAGCTTGGAAAGGGGTTTTCCTGAGTTTCTTTTTCTTTCTGCGTGTGTGTATTGGGGTGAATGTAGGAAAATTCTCAGCCATGGCAATGTAAGATTACATCTGAACCATTTCAAGCCTTTTAGCTTCTTTCCTCTTGACTCTTGAGAGATAGTATGATTAGGTTGTTTAGTGTTTCTTGTTTGCACTATCAGCCTTTTTAATCAAGTGCAATTTTCTGGTATCTATTGCCTTGCCTTTTTAATCAAGTGCATTGTTCTGGTATATATATTGCCTTGTTGATTTTGTCTTAGAAGTGCTGGCCATTATTCATATGTGTGAGACAGAATGTGGAAAAAAAATATCCATTGCCAATTGGTTTTGAGAAGAACAAAAGCAATAAATTGTCATGACTTGGGGTTGCACTCACAATATGCATGCACATCCCAAAAAGACTAATAATTTCTGAGACTCCCTTAGAATCATTGCATATATAGTCCACTTACATGTTATATACACCAAATGTGGATTTAACACGTACACATGTTATGCCTTCACAATTCACATAATCCATGGTATCACAATATCTACTATTCAAATTCTTAACGTCTTCATTGATGTTCTCGTTGAGCGATCAATGAGCTGCAGTATTCCTGGTCACTAGGTTTTAGTAGGCTGGCTCTCCTGTGCTCCTGTTCAAATGGTTTACTATGTTGATTTTGATACCATTTGTCCTGATCTAGGGGCGCACTAGTTTCTGCTATCCAGTTTTAGCTATTACACTCTGGATGTGGGATGTGGTAATTCTAGATTTCCTTGTGGCCAAGGTTTTAATGCAGTGCTCCTATGCTACATGGTTTTACTATGTTGGTTTTGATGCTATTTCTTATAATTTGGAACATCTTAGCTATATCTGTGCATACCCCAAAATGGAGTCGCGACTATTGAGACTCCCCTAGAATTCCTGAATTCCTGAATTCCTTATAGAGCTTAGATTCACAAAGAACACATCCAATATGGGACTTATATGCACATAAAATATGAAGACAATTTAGAGCACCTTTTTTTATCTTCTTTCCTCTTTCTCTCAGAGAATGAGATTTTTTATGAAATTGATTTATGCAAATTTATAAAATCTATCCTTTATTAACTATATTGTATTTCATTTTCAGTTAATAATCCTGGATTTTAAGCTGTTTCTCTATCATTTTATAGCTCTTTTGGCCCTTTGGTGATGAACATTTTGAACTTTAAAAAATTGTTGAGTAGTTGCAAATGAGAAAAGATATACTGTGTATTGCTTAAAAGATAGTCTTGGATTTTATTCTCGCCATATTTCGTAAATTTCTTGTTTCTCATGTTTCCTCGTCTTCCTTTGCAAGGCCTGCACTTTTTTAGTGCCACACGTGAAAAGCACTTACCTGCACTTATTTATGGTTTTAATTTGCATATCATGAAACTTGGGTTATTTTCTTGGTCTAGTAAGTTAGTGGTAATTGCAATTCAGTTCTCATTTTAGAAGTTGTATTTGTCTGAATTATCTTTAGAATTGGGATAGAAATTCCTAGCAATTTTGTTGTTTGAATTGTTAGCAATGCAGACAGCAAATGTAAGAGAAGGGTTACCAGTGTCAACAAACTTTGGGCTGCTCATATGAGTTAAAAGGTTTTAGATGGAAAAAGTTTCTTGTCATGAAGCAGTAGCGCTTTTTATTGTGTATGTGCGGAGTAAAACTTCTTTTGATTAGCACTATTTTTTATTAGATTAAAGATACACACTTCTACTCTCAAATTTCCATTTTCGCACTTTCTTAAATGACTTTTATAATTACTATTAAATTAAAATTTAATAGTAATTCATTCCATGATTTAATAGTGATTCATTCCAAATTTAATATGCTTTTTAAAGTCACCTAAAGGAGGGAGTGTATAGCATTTTTTTTTTTTATTATTATGGTGGAGGCACTTAGTGAACTTATGAAAATGCTAATTTGAGAATTTGAGATTGTCATGTCGCCAAAAAAAAAAAAAAACAAAAAACAAAAACAAATTACTAATATTACGCTATTATCTATAAAAAAAAAAAATAATAAAAAAATCACCCTTTTTAAGGGGGTGGCCAACTACCCTCACCAAACCTTTGGGGGTTGTCACACATCTCTGGAACCCTCCAAGTAGTTACAATTACTTCCGATATCCGACCGTTGACGGTTCCAACCTCCAAAACATTGTGGTTGGGGTGGCACTAACTAAGAAGTGTGCAAATTATTTTGCTAACATGGCAATGACTCATCGTTGCATAAGCTAGCCATACATAAACATACATACGGCTAGCATTACTCAATGATTAATATCATTTAATCATTGTTAGCAACGAGAAATTCTATCTATTAATTAGATGTAGATGTGTCTCAACTTCTAACTTATTTGCTACTTTTTAAGCACTTACAAACAAAGAACTATTTTATTTTATAATCAGAATTTAATTTTTATGTATATAACAAATACAAATAATGCCACTTCATTTAAATATTTTGAATAAAACACCAATATATTTATTTTGTGACATAATTTATACCCCGTTATATACAATATTTAATCTTGACCATAAAATGACTCTTTAAGTTTTCATGAGTTTGGTCATTTTGATAGGGAATGAGCCTCCACCAATGGGCCGTCAGGTCTACCGGGTCGTTGTGTCATGGTCAGACCTGAAAGGAAATATCCTCGAAATACTACAAGAACACCGTGTGAATCAATGAAAGTGGAAGATAATCAAGTGGGAAGAATTAAAGCGGTGCCTGTACATTAAATAACCAAAATTCCATCAAAAACACATATAGGAAGACACTGAGAAGACCCCCACCCCCCTCAAGGGCATACATACAAACAAGGAAGAATTTCCAGATTCTGCACGACTAAACAGCTACAACAATATAATTTACCATCAGTCCGATCAGATCTAAAGCTGCTTTAGACGCTTAACAATGTTACTAGAGCCAAACTTCAAACTCTTCAATCCACCTTGATCATGCCCTTTTCCTGCTGCTGCTTCTTTGGCTCCGCAGGGAAGTATTTAATACCCACCATGTCACCCACTCGACTAATTACCTGCCCCCAGAGAAAACGAGAGAGAGAAAACAACATTATTGCTAATTAAGTGCATAGAATCCTTGAACAGTTATAATTAAGTGCATACAAAGAGCAGACTTGAGCAAACAGAACTTCAAACAGCATGCTCAAGATATTCTAATATCCTTTCATATGCATTAGCATACTCTTTCCCCTCCATCCCTTTCTAAATTAATGCCTTCCTTCTGGGCATTTGTCCTTTCCAGTAATAAATATTATAGCACACTTCTTTCTTTATTTTACAACACCAACATGAACTCGACATTCAATGAATATCTTGGACAAAATTTCAAAGCACAGGAGCCAAATATAACCATATAAGATCCCTTTCATCAAATTATTAAGACTTTTAAAACAATCCTTACTGCTACTCAAGTAATACCTCCAAAGCCTTGATCCTGACATTGGGGGTCCAGCTACACAATTGTTTCCACCATAGTTACTCTATTTGACCAATTCAATCAAAAACCAACTCATCTTCCCCGCACACCAAAAACTAAGTATACATGTCCAGCTACACAATTTTTAGTCATTGCTTCTAATTCGACCAAAATTTTATTTTTTAGATGCAGTGCGCTTTAGATAGGTTTATCAGTTTCTGGGGGAAAAAAAACTTCTGGGGAGTAGGGACATGGTCAAAAGGAATATAAAATTTAAACTAAGGAAATGAATTTCATACACAGATAGAAATTTACCTCTAAGGATTGGAGAAGGTCTTCCTTGGTGTGCGAGGCCGATATGCAAATGCGTGCCCTGGCCAACAGTAAAGGGGTAGCTGGAAAGGCAACTGTCACAACAGCCACCTGTGATGCATAACATTTATAAGCAGCCGTAAAAAACAAAAGAATGCAACACAAATGTACAGAAGGGCGAAGGAAAAAAAAAAATCAGTGTATAGAAAATCCTCTCTGTTACAAACTTTATTAATGAATGAGTTTGGTTATGATAGCTATGCAAATATTAGAAAGAAACTCACATTCTGATTGAGACATTCTCGGGAAAATGCAGGGATTTTTGCTGGATTGTAAAGCATTATAGGCATTACAGGAGAATCATTATCTCCAAGAACCTCAAAGCCCATCTTCTGCAGCTCAGATCTGAAAAAATTGCTGTTTTCACGTATTCGTGCAAGTTTCTGAGCCCCTACATTACAGAAAAGGCAGTTCAAATCATAAGTAATTGAATGAGAAGTCTAAACTTGAAGTCCACCAATGAAAATACAAAGAATCAAATGCACACCTCTACTAGTACCATCCTCTCCAAGAAGAACCTTTATGGCAGATATGATTTGCTGTGCAGCTGGAGGTGATATGGATGTTGCATACAAATGAGCAGGACATGTATACTTAAGATATTGTATAAGCTCCTGAAAAATGACCCAAAAAAAAAAAAAAATTACTACAAATAATATGCCTCGGGTAACATCCATAACTCGCTTGATCCAATCAGTACAAGGTTTAAAGATGTTAACCATGAGAAGAAACACGAAAAGATAAAAGCTGAGAAGTTGTAGTCCAACATGTCCAACATATAGTTATGCATGGACACACCATAACCCGGTAATTTCTTACTCGTGGGAGCAAAACCAACTCACTCTGGTAATTTCTAGCACTTCAGAGAATACTAAACAAAGCAGAGACGAATCGTCCTAAACAAATTATATCCTCAACAAGAAGCAGCCTTGTTGAACAACCTTTTTTTTTTTTTTTTTTCCCTTTCAGAGGGCAGGTTTATCAACTTATCCATCAATGAACTACCAACTGGTGGGACACACACACACACACACACACACAAGATGGTATAACTTGCAATAATTTCTTTTAGGGAACAAAGGAACGTCCAAGCAGTCACTGTAACAGCTAAACTTGTATATCTAGGTGAATTGCTGATGTGAAGAATCCCTGCCATTACCTTTTTAATTCAAGATAACTTCATTTTCATTTCAGAACCTGACCCAACCACAGATAAAAATAAATATAGATAAAATTTCTTAATCCTATTTGATAAATATAATAATGAATTTGGCATAAACAATGGTAGATACTAATGAGTAGGCAGAGCACCGACCCCTTTTGGTCGGCACTTAGCCCACACTGACGGCTGAACAAAGGCGGCCAGTAGTTGGTTTTTATACTAAGACTGACCAAGGGCATCAGTCAATGAACTGAATTGACCCCCAACAGTTGGTATAGAGTCATTTTACTGACCAACCAGCCTGACACACTGAGAGAGAAAGTGGGCCAGTGGCTGGACAAAGAGAGAGCGAGCAAGAGCTTGAGAGAGAAACGGAGAAACAAATAAAAATGAAAGAAGTCTATGTCAAATTCGGGTTAGGGTAAAAGCTAAATAGTATTAAAATTTTTGAATAAAAATAATGTATAACACTTGGTTAGTCGGGTCGGGTATGTCAAGTTTACCAAACCCCTGAACCCAACCCCCGATCCAATGGGGTTGGAATAAACCCTCCCCCACCCAACTGACCAACAGGGGTAGGGTTTCCCCGGCCGAACCCCAATAGTTCGGGTCAGCATCAATGGGTCAATCACTTTGGGCCGACTAGGTTATTACCCCTATTAATGAGGACTCCTGACATTAGACTGAATTAGTCAAAGTTGTGCCAGCAAAACCAAGGAAAGGTGTGTAAGCAACAAACCCTGGACCCAGAAATATAACCACCACATGACCCAAAAGATTTTGTAAAAGTTCCCATCATGATATCAACGTCAGCAGTGTCCACTCCCAAGAGTTCACAAACACCTCTTCCCGATTTTCCAACTGCTCCAATGCTGTGAGCCTCATCCAAGTAGACGTATGCCTATAACAAGTACAAGGAATGTTAAAGTCAGACACAACTTTTATTCATGAGAATTGTGACCTCGACATAAAAAAATAAAATAAAATAAAATAAAAAAGGTATTAACATGTCACTAAAGAATTAAATAAATTTCAGAATGAATTGCATATCATAATTCTCATTTACTTTCCCATGAAGCCAATTGTTTCATTTCCCATCACAAGAATAAGAAAGAAAACTTCACAAAAATCCAGGTAAATACTTATAACTTAAAGGTTAAATTATTAAATTTTAGTTCTCTACAAACTTTGTCAAGCTTAAAGGTATATATTCAAAGTAATTCATCATAAATTAGAGGAAAAAATTAAAGTTTAGATTTCTACAAAGTTGAATATTAATGTTTACAGCTCAGGTGTATAAATGATACTGCCTAAAATATCACCTTATACTTTTTGCATATTGCAACAATCTCTGGAAGTTTGCAGAGTTCCCCTTCCATGCTGTATATTCCCTCCACGATAACAATAATCTTCTTCCAAGGTCTATGGGTCCTGGGTTGTCCCTCAGCAATGTGCTCCCTCAAAACTTTCTCCAAGTGTGATGGTGCTAAAAAAAAAAAAAAAAAAAAAAAATTAAGAAAAGATGACAAATAGAATCATTAAGATGAAAACACCAATATATTTATTTCCAAGGAAGTGCTCAGAAAATCAGCGCCATATAAAGCTCACTATTATGTTGGAAAACTCGAACTGTTGCTCCTGAGCCTCGAGCACCATTTACAATTGAGTTGTGGTTCAGTGAATCACTGATTATCAACCCTCCCTGTCGGATAAAAGCAGTTAACACAAGCAATCCATATATCAACCTTATACAGAGGATAATCTTAAAAGCTTGAGTTCAAACCTTTCCAATCAGGACAGGAAGAATGGCCGAGTTTGTCACATAGCCCATGCCAAAGACCACCGCAGCTGGCTTTTGGACAAATTTTGCAACACACTCCTCCAGTTCAGTATGCAGAGTTGTAGTTCCTGATAAGAAAAGGCCTTAGTGCATACTAAGTTACATAACCAGATACACACTGCAAAGGTATTTGCATACCTCCATCCACACGAGCACTACATGTACTTGGAGAGAACCTTCTCAAAGACTCAATTACGCGGGGTGTGCAGTATTCATCTGCTGCAGCAAAGCCTAGATAATTGTATGATCCCAAATTGAGACACCTACTTATCTTTGTGGTTCGCCTGCATGTGATGCCATCAATAGATAATTCAGAAAACACTTGCATCTTAATAAAAAGGTTCTCAAAAAATTTAATGACTCCTTCATGCATTGTATGATATCAAACTGTATTAGATGCGAAAGGCCACCCAAAAAAGGCACACAGGCCCGCGCATGCATTTGTGTGTGCATGTGTTTTTGTGTGTACCGTAAAATACAAGATGAAGCATAAACAGGTTTTAGATATAAACGTATAGGCTTCCAAACACATAGCAAAGGACTCACTTTAGTGTTTTATTGTTGTCATTAGAGTAACGCTCAACCACATCAAACCAAGCATCAGGAGCACTTGCTATTGGTCGTCCAAAACAGTCCTGTAAATTGGGGGATAGAAGGAATATAAGTCTGATATTAATCTCCTTATATAAGACCTTTATAACAATTATATTTATAAAAAACAAAAACAAATCCTTTTGAGGAGATAATACTGAGAAGGATATACTAAAGTTGTCATTAACAATGTAAGTCTACCAATTGTGTATAAAGCAAATGAAAAACAAATCATGCAAATCTTATTAGTAACTCATTGGGAGTTAGAGCTACCCAACAAAAATTACTTATGCGATCCCCGAATTACCACTTGGATATCACCTCATTCCACCTAAATTTAGTAAACTCTAAACTTTCTAATGCGCAATCTAAATATAATCTATTTTATTCACATTAAAACAGAAACGTAAACAAACTTAATTTATATTGAAATTAGAATTTTGAACAAATTATTGAAATGAAAATAATTGAATTCAAAATACCTACCTGAATACGAAGATACAGACGCCGAATGTAGAAATCCTCGAGACCTAAACAGATCGGCGCGTACCCCTAAACAAAGAGAAAATCAACCTCACACACAATCAAATCCAAGCCTAATATTCAATTTCAGCGCGTTACAAACAGAAATTTCGAAAAGCAACGGAGACCTGAAGATTGCTAGCTTTCCACCAATCGAAGATCTTCCTGAAGAAGTCACGGAGTTGGCCGAACGCGAAGAGCAAGCCGTAGCTGAAGTACGTCGTCAACGCGGTCAAGTACGGTATCGTTATCATTTTCGCCCTCTCTTTGGATTCCAAGCTCTGCAACAATGGCTGGATCTGGAAGAGAAAGTGAGGGAGATTTTCGGAATTCCAAAAATCAGAGAGAGAGAGAGAGAGAGAAACAGCGAGATTCACAGCTCGAAGAGAAGATTGGACCGAACAATCCAATCCCCTCTTACGTTTTTGATTTTTCAATTTATTTTTTTATTATTAATTTGTTTTATTTTTGACTTTTTGTGTGTTTTTCGGTTCAGATTCGATGTTCTTGGAAAGGTCAGGAGGGGAATTCGGCTCGCTATTACAAGTGGTCTGGGCCGGACTGAGACAGACCCACTTGAAAGGCCCATATAGAAAATTCCGGTTGTTTGATCTTACGGCTGACGTGACAAGTGTTCGGCCCACCTACATTGTAGTACCATGTTCCAACAACAATGTTCCATCATTTTATTCCTCACAAATTGCGTCTAATACCCAATCAAATTTCAAGAAAAAATAAAATAAAATTGCAATTAGATATTGAAAATGCTCGTTTGATTATACCATTCACTTAACCATTAGAAAAATGCTTGTAGTAAATGTCACATGGAATACTATGTTAGATTGTAAGAAAATTCAAATTAAGATACATATATATCTAATATCTTCGTCAAATCATATTGAATTGCATTTGAAATGTGTAGATTAGGCAACCTAATAACTCAGATACATATATACCTTTCTTGTTTGCCACGATAGAAATAAAAGTGCAAGATCGAGCTATGGATGAAGATATGGAAGAGGAAGGTCTAGCATGAACGATAAGTGCCAATGAGATAAGCCAAGAACGACTGCCTAGAAACCAGCTAGTTGGTCTGACTGTGGATTTAGGCAAGCCATTCCTGGCTATCAAACATGATACTTTCATCTTCATACAAGGCCTCTCTTCCCTTTCATGGGAATAATATTGCTTCATTTGCAACGTTTAACCATAGCCATATTTAGAAGTAGAGGTCTAGCATGAAAGACAAGAGCCAATCAGACTAGCCAAAGGCGACTGCCCTTAAACCAAGTAAGTGTATATATATAAAAATACCCCACTGAGGATTTAGGCAAGTCATCCTTGGCTATCAAACATGGCTCTTTCATCTTCATACTAGACTTCTCTTCCATTTTCATTTGATACAAAATGCTCCGTTGGGAGACCAATATTTATAGGCACCCAAAAGTGGAGGATTAGGTTCCATTAATAGCCGAGGAATTTAGCTTCCCTCGCCCCCCATATGTGTTTTGCCTTATCTATTGCCTCTCTTTGTTTTGAATTGCAAACATATATTCAACTATATCACCGTACGTAGCAGATTCAGATGGAATATATTCTCCCCCTATTCAAGGGGAAGGGACCAAAACCATATGTCCATCAATCATGCATGTTGCTACCTGTTGTTTGCTGCATGGCTGAAACTTGGGAAGAGAGAGAGAGAGAGAGAGAGAGGGTCAAAAAGTGCACAACAGTACTCCATCAGTTACCACCCACGTATCATGTTGGTCAAGCCACTTGCATACAGTGGATCACTTCTTTTGACCTTCATGTCTAATCTAATTATCCGCATCTTTCCTCCATTTTATCATGTCTAAAGGTGACTCTTACTTAATTTAATTGCAGCTGAAATGTAAATGGGTTTGGAGAAGTGGTCCATTCCATGTTGTTTTGGGCACCCAATACTTGGTCAGCTTGAACCTATCCAAATCCATCCTTTTCCAGTTGCCTAGCTAGCTCGCTGACATTCGATCATATAACTTGTAAACGGGAAAAACTTAGGAGAATCAAAGTTGAATAATGAAAAAAAAAAAAAAAAATCTCTGATCTGAAATTCTTTCAATGAAGTCAAGGTTTAAGGTTTGAAGATAATAGGAAACAGATGGTTTAGACTTTAGAGAGCTATTATTAACCTTTGATTTTGATCACTTTATGAGCTCGTTATATTCCAATGCTAAGAGCAGCCAATGCCGAACGCCCACCTAATGGTGCTTTTGGAGTTTTAATTTCCACACAGCACAACCTTTGCTTTTGTCTGTTTGACTTCAGATTGTGTCATTTTCACATCATGTTTTCAGTAGTTGAATTTTTTCTAACACATGGCATTCAAAATTCTATGCATTATTATTATATATTCCAAGCTTCTTCTTCAAAAAAGTAGCCCATAACACGTACCCATCCCTCTGTCACTTGCATTCAACTTTATTTCATTTCTGTTCTCCTTTTTACGAAAAATACCACTAATTGTTTGTGGTTGTGGCCTTGGCCCAATATGACCCACGTGGGCTCATCTATCGGGCAACTATCTGCCATATGTCTGAAACCTAAGTTGAGGGCTTAGCCCAAATCCTTGGTCACAAGCCCAGCCGGCCTATAAGCTGGCTGCCGTAAGCCATGTTGGGCTTCAAATATTGAGCTAAACTAGTGAATTGGGTTTTGTTTGGCAAAGCCTTTTTCTTAGATACTGTAATTGGTGTAAATTGATATGAAAAAAAATAAAAATGTTTGGTATAAAGAAGTGAAAATAGTGATATAAAAAACTGAAAAAGTTTTGTTTTATAATGATTTTTTTACTTGAGTAATAATAAAAAGTGAATTATGTAATATAAAAAGTTATAATGTTTTTATGTCAATTTTTTTGGGAAAAGTAACAAAAGAAAAAGAAAGACTTTGCCAAACAAAGCCTTGGTATTTCTCTCCCGCTGCTCCAATCCAACTGGTTTCAATGCTCTTCCTTATTGCGTGCTTGTTTTTCGCCTTTGGACTATTGTGTCAAATTGCCGTTTATGGCGGCCTTTTTCTTAGCCAGGGAATCTTTTGGCCTATTTTCAGTTGTATTTGTTGTGCGGCTCCACCCATTTTCTTTGTGTAAATCGGTTTCACTTTGTTAATGCAATTTTTCTCATGGTTTAATAGAGCGATGCGTAGCTACAAAATAAGAAGACAACCACCGGAATGATGCCAGCCCAAAGGGGCCGACACGGAGGACTCTTAATGGTTAAGTCATATATTTTTACGAGAGAAAGAGACTCAATACTAACCCTTTTTATGCACCCTCTCTCTAGGTGCTATCTGATTATTTGCTTATATGTAATGAGCTTATAACAGATAGATATTATTCTATTAATTAGGCTTTTACAATCTTTTTGGCTGAGGGGGTCCCTTAATTATTATTCCTTTCTTATCACACTTCAAAAGCTATGAAATATGAATAATAAAAACACCTGTTGGGCTGAGTCAGCATATATATGTGTGAATGAATATAGGAGCTTTTTTCGTCCTTTGTCGTGTGATTGGAACTTTTTCGTGCCTACAAAGGTATGCCAGCTGCCGGCAAAAGGCCTTTGGGACAGGAAAGTCCAAGTAATATTTGCATGAAGTTACGAAGAAACTCCATGGCTGGCCTCGGGCTCGGAGTAAGTTTTACTTTCGCATTTCAGCTTTAGAAAATCATACCCACCATGCGCAGCAGTCATTGTTTATGTTCACACTTGGGCAACAGTGGGCTCCATTTCTAACCTTTCATTCAAAGTTTGGATAGCGCTCGATATAACTTCAAAGAATTAAATTAAATTAACTTTCTTAGAAAGATTGTACCAAGTAACTATAATTGCCCTCGATCCTACGTTGTTGTTGTTAGTTGTTACATAATGGCACATACAACCATAAAATGGTCAATGCAATGTGGAAGAAACATTACCCTTTCATTATGGGATATGGATTGATGATTATCTCCCCCGTCATTTTCTGTTTTTACAATCGTATATAAAGAGCTTGCTGATACTCTTGCTCGAAAAGGTGTTTGGACAATCTAAGGAAGAGGGTTGCAATTTTTGTTCGTATATAATTGGGTCTAGATTGTGTGGAAGTATATGTATAAGATTATATAAATAAATCATAACTCAACTCATTTAATTAAATGAACAACCTCTCAACCTTAACCCACTACTTTCATGTCGAATTCACGAGTCGTATAAAAAAAAAAATCAGCCTTGATCTAAACACAATTTCAAACAAATGGAATTCATCTTAAACCTCTCACAATTTCTTAGGTTTTGGAGGAGATTGTTACGATCCCAAACCAAATCTTTATTGTGATTTACAAAGATACAAATGTTAATAGCTAGAAGAAAAATGCTGTGAGGATGCTACAAAAAGCTGTCTATTGTTGTTGACAATGGCATATGAAAAGAAGGGTGAAGTTGATAGGCAATTGCTCGCTGTACCTATACATAATGCATATCACCGTCTCATTCATCATTCTGAAAATAGCCAAAGCAATTCCCACTTATTATTGATTTTAACAGCCCGACAATGCCATTAGGATTGTTGTTTATTCGGCCGGGCTTCCTAAGGGCAACATTATTCCAACCAAGTTTTTCCGACGGCAAAGAAATAACTATAATTATTAAGGAATTTTATATCGATTTGATTGTATTATATTTGGTCTCTTTGATTATTACCTTAAGCCTTCAATTTTGTTAGATCATATAGGCCCTTTTTCCACATTGTATATATCGGAGTCATTTTTCTGACGTCCCTCATGGCTGTTTAAATATTGCCCGCTTTGGATCTCTTCTTTTTTCAAAAGCATTTTGAATCGAACACCACTTGTTTGGGTTTCAATATTTGTAAAACTTGAATGCAAAGAGAGTATATATTAAGATATTCTACATCATACAAGTGTGCACTTGGCTATGGAGTTCATGTATCATTAAAAAAAATTCAGTTATTAACTTAAATTTTCAGGTTGAATAATTAATATATATATTTCACTTTCCCTTATCAATGAAGATTAAAACAAATGATGATGGAGGGATTATTTGGTTGGATCTACTTTGAAAGAATGGAGGGAAATGTCCAATTGCAATGCATTAATCATTATTTTGTTTGTTCTCCATCAAAAGGGAAAAGTGATGATGGGATCAGAGACCATTAACCATTCAAAAAGGATGGTGATTAATTAAAGTAGGTCATTTATAAGCATGATTTGTTCTCCTTTAGACCCTATTCTTCAAGAGAAAACTTTAACCTAGCTACTTCATGTACTACTTGCAGTCTCCGCCCAATAGCATTGAAGTCGTACGCCGCGCACCGCTTTAATAGCTCACGTAACATTTAATTGTAAATAGTTGATGTGATAAGTGTTAAGTAAACTTATAAATTTGCTTAACTAAGATACATAATATGATAATCCTATTTTTATGTTTAATGACAAATTTGGGAAAAAAATAATTTCTCAATACTTCACTAAGTGTGAGTCTTGTGGGATATCAATATAAGCTTTTAAGTTTTAAATTTTATAATTAAGGATCCTATTTGTCAATTGACCAAGACTCAGATGTTTAATTGATATAGCCTTGTATGATACTGTTAATAAATTAAAATTAATCGAATTGAATACAACAATAAACTTCTAAATAGTGATGACGCGTCCATCATCAATAGAGAAAAGAAAATGAATTGATCGAACCGTCTTATCAATTCCATGTGTGGTGCATTGACTTGTAAACATGGTGGAAGTATGCAACGCCTGCTTTTGGTACGTAAACGGTCAACATCTTGTGCCTAAATCTACACATTTACGTATGCATTCCAACTGCCTCATTGGTTGGTTTGATAAACGATTTTGTTTTAGTTTTGGTTTAATATTGGAGCAAAACGTGATTGTTTTGGTTTTTGTTCGATATTAGAGCAAAAAGTGATTGATGTAAAAAAAAATAAGAATATTTAAAAAAAAAAAAAAAAAAAAGTGAAAAAGTAAGAATGTTTAGTGTGAAAAAAATGAAAATTTTTTTGTTTTGTAGTAATTTTTTTATTTGAATAATAATAAAAAATAATTGATGTAATGTAAAAAGTAAGAAAATATTAAAAAAAATGAAAAAAGTGAGATGAATAGTGGTGTCAAAATCATGGCAAAATCGTTTATCAAACGGAGCCAATATTATGTGCTTTTTCTATATCCATTGAAAAAGGCAATGCCTTCTTGCCAAAATAACCAAAAAAATAAAGAAAAAAATAAAGAGCAATGCCTAAAATCTAAATAAATAAATTAGTCTAGACGGCTACCACTTGCCCGCTAAAAAGCGCTCATGATCATGGTTGTATTTGTTCGTTGAAAATGATTTAAGAAGATTTAGTCGACGAGAATTGCAAGTGTTTTTTTAAGATTAATTGAGTCATATTCTGATACAGCCTTACCAGAACATTAATAATTTTTAAGGTAGCTAATACTAATTATAGTGAATAATTGAATTTATACCATATTACATATCTAACTTCATGAGAAATTTTTTGAAATAATGAACCAACGCCGTTTGGTAGATACATGTCTCTTCTTATTCTCATTAATTGATAGATTAACATATTGTTCCTCGTTAAAATTAAAGTCTTGTTGATGTACCAGCCAAACTATTACTTCCATAAAATTAAAGTTTTGTAAGCGTATGAGCAACCCAATTGCCTTGACGGTGGACGTGATGGACTTTCCAATCTATGCAGTTACTCAGCTTCTGTTTGGCATCCAGCAAAATATTACCATAACTCCCTAGCCATTGTTCTTCATGCTTGAGCATATTTACTCTCTCCTACGCGTCCCCTTCAAGCACTAAGAGTCTTGTGAGAGATAAGCCTTGTATGATAATCCTATTTTTATGTATATCACTAAGCGAGTCTTGTGAGAGATAAGCTTTTAAGTTTTTAATTTTATAATTAAGGATCCTATTTATCAATTGACCAAAACTCAGATGTTTAATTGATATAGCCTTGTATGATACTGCATGTTAATAAATTAAAATTAATCGAATTGAATTGAATACAACAATAAAATACTCCAATGGCATCTAAATAGTGATGACGCGTCCATCATCAATAGAGAAAAGAAAATGAATTGATCGACCCGTCTTATCAAATTGCATGGTGTGGTGCATTGACTTTTAAACATGGTGGAAGAATTCAACGCCTGCTTTTGGTACGTAAACCGTCAACATCTTGTGCCTAAATCTTCACATTTACGTCTGCATGCCAACTGCTTCATTATGTGCCTTTTCTATATCCATTGAAAGCAATGCCTAAAATCTAAATAAATAAATTAGCTTACACGGCTATCACTTGCCCGCTAGAGAGCGCTCATGATTATGGTTGTATTTGTCTATTAGAAACAATTTAAGAAGAGTTTAGACGATGAAAACTTAAGCATTTTTTTGAGATTAATTGAGTCATATTCTAATATAGTTTCACTAGAACATTAATAATTTTCAAAGTAACTAATATTAATCAGACTTATATAGATAATTTTTTTATTGTAAATAATCGAATTTATACCATAGTACATATCCAACTTCATGAGAATTTTTTTGAAATTAATGAACCATTGCCGCTCGGTAGATACATGTCTCTTCTTATTCTCATTAATTGATAGATTAACATATTGTTCCTCGTTAAAATTAAAGTCTTGTTGATGTACCAGCCCAATTATTCCTTCCATAAAATCCCACCACGCTTTCTCCTTTATTGCTGCCGCGAAATTGTGCATTAAAGTCGTCAAGTTTATTTATTTATAGACTATTCACGTTCTACAAAGTACAAGGGAAAATTATTGGGGGATTAGAGCTTGGATTTGGGTTGACTTCTCTGATTAAATAATTTGAGATTTTGTGGTTGAAGTAGATGGCGAAAATGAAACATGGACAATGATTTACTACCATCTTCGTAGAAATTAAGATGGAAATCTCACATTTTACGAACATAAGAAAAGTGTCACATGGCACTACAAATTTTAAGCGTTAACGTGTCAAGTATTCTGTAAACTCATATTTTAGTTTATAAATAAGATAAATATTACGTAGATAATTCATATTTTAGTGGAGGCTGACATAATAAAGGTCACAAAAAAAGTGCTACGACCACTTATAAAATACTTATAATAAATATTGTTGTATGGTATTAGGCTATTAGCACTCTTTTTACAAAAGTAAAATAGACCAGGTTCAAGAAGGACTATTATAGGAGATTTATTGAAACTATCCTCTTTTTATAGTTCATAATAAATATAATAGCGTTTGATAGATATAATAACATTATTAGAAAACTCTTGCACAAATAATTATTTTAAAATAATTAATTATAACGATTGTCTCAGACTCTCAATTTGCAATCAAATCTGGATTACTGTGTAAATCAAATCAAATATAGATTTATAATATAAATTTTAGCAGCCTAATCACAAGAACGCTCTTTGCAAAAGATGACGCAATGCTTTCACGCACCAGAGGAATGCAACGCAACGACCGCCGACGGAACTTCGGTCACGGCCAAATTTTCTAACGTGGACCACAAATACAATAACCCGAGTACGGAAGAGAAGAGAGGTCTGTGAGGAAGTGTGCCGTGAGGTTAGAAAGACCCCGAGAAAGGCGGGGTGGACTTGGCAACTTTGGCCATCTGACCTGTCACTAGTCATTACATCTCATAAAGGCCCGTATTATTGAAAAGTATGGGCCCCACTGTAGCTCTTAACTGAGGCCCCTGACTGCTCTTTCGGCTCAATTTCCGATTTGCTCAATAGGCTCACACTCTTCTCACGTGCAGTCATTTTGCGTGTAATGCCCGGTCAACTAAAGTCTCTAGCTAGCTCAAAGTCGACTACGACCGATGGCGTGGATTGGAATTCGCTAATTTTGTGGTTAATTTATGAATTATGTTAAAAATTATTAGCTTAAAATGTTAAATAAATTGCAATCCGACACCATTAAAAAAAAAAAAAAAAATCAATGGTGTCAAACTGCAATTTGTGCTGGATTTATGAATCACGTTAGAGCTTGTTATTTTTAAATGTTATTTGTCAAGTTCAAGTTGTACTGAGTAATTAATATAAAATTATACAAATCAATCATAATTTAACTCATTTCATTAAATGAGCTAGACCCCTCATTCTTAATATACTAAATTCATGTTAGATATGTGTCAAGTTCGTGAACTGGGTAATAAATTGACAACTCTAATTACAATTCTCTATTTTCACTTGAATTAGAGACCAATTATTTTATATTTAAGATTATATTTTATGTATTTAGTGGTGTATATTGTCACTTTTATTTAAATTTTTTAAATAGCATAATATTATGTATAGCATTGAATGGAAGAGCAAAACATGAGCCTCCCCATCCCCAATAATTATGAGCATTTTGTTGGTTTGACAAAATTGAAAGAAAACGATTTGATATAGTTGTTGTCAGCGTATAATTTGTAGTTAGGACTTATGAGAGAAATTATCGTTAAAAAAATGGTATGGTGAATGGTCAAAACACGTTGATATGAATATGACATATTATGGAATATAACCCATAGAGTTGTGAAAATAACTACTCTTTGCATTTAGTCCACTCAATGTGCTTTTCGCTTTTGTGAAAATAACTACCAATGATTGAAAGCAAATGAACATTTAATACTTGTTAGAGGATATTTTTTTATTTTTATTTTTAAATTTGTTTTAATGTGATATAAAAGTAAAACAAAAATAAAATAAGAAAATGATTTAACAAACAAAGCCCATTTTTTAGTAAGTGGGTTACTTTTTAACAAACCAAAGTTTTTGAAGTAATTGTAAAAAAGAAAATAAAATATTTGAGTGAATTCTCAGACAATTTTTTTTTTTCCCTCAAACCCAATATATTAAAATAACTTGATTTCGAAATGCATAGGATTTATATATATATATATATATATATATATATATAGAGGTGAGAATTACATGCTTATTAAAAATATATGGCATCCAAAATACATGTAATTTCCAAATCTATTTTAAAAATATAAATCATATATATATATATATATGTTGTACACATATTACTTATTAGTTGAATAAACTAAATTGAAAGAAAAAAAAGGTTCAACTCAATTTAATTATTCTCAATCCTAAATTCCCAATAGTCAAGCTCTTAGGATAGTTTAGTTTAGAATATTAACGATTAAATATTTGAGATCCCATGTTAATCGATATGATCTCCTAAAAAAACTAACGAGTTTTAATACTGTCGGGAACCCACAGACCGAGTCAAAGGCCGAGTTGTGGAGAAGTGGTATAAGGGCGACTCCCCACGCTCAAGCTCGAAAGTCGCGTCTCCTCTTCTCTCTCTTCGCACCATTTCCTTGCTCCGTCGTCGTTTCCCAAACGCAGCACAGCACAACAAACCGAGACTCATATCTCTTTCTCTTTCTAAACCCTACAAAGTGTCTCTCTTGTATCCGTTTCTTTTCTGGCTTTCTCTGTGTGCCAAAGACACGAAGCTCGGCAGCCATGAAAGCACCAGAAATCCACCCTATTAGCGTCTCCGAGGACCTCCTCTCGTCCCTCCTAGACAGTATCCCACACGCAGAGGCCTTCAAAGGGAAATGGTCTCTGATCAGAGCTAAGCTCACCGAGCTCCAAGCCCAGCTCACGGAGTTCGCCGAGTTCCCCAACTCCTCCTCTGCCAACACTCTCTCCCTCGACCTGCTTCACTCCATTTCCCACACCCTGAACGACGCCGTCTCGCTCTGCGGCAAGTGTCAGACCCGTGATTGCTTAGAAGGCAAGCTCAAGACCCAGAGCGACATTGACTCTGTCCTGGCCAAGCTCGATCGCCACGTCAAGGACGGCGAGATTTTGATCAGGAGCGGGGTTCTCCAAGACGGCGGCGTTCCGGGTTCGAGCTCGTCCTCGTCGAAGAGAGAGACCGTGAGAGCTGAGTCGAGGAATCTGATAACCCGGTTGCAGATTGGGACCGCAGATTCGAAGAGCTCGGCGATGGACTCGTTGCTGAGGCTTCTCGAAGCAGACGATAAGAACGTGATGATCGCTGTGGCGCAGGGAATGGTCCCCGTGCTCGTCCGCCTGCTCGATTCGAGCTTCATGGAGATGAAAGAGAAGGCCGTCGTTGCGATCTCGAGGATTTCGATGGTGGACAGTAGCAAGCCCGTACTGATGGCCGAGGGTTTGTTGCTTTTGAATCAGTTGCTTCGAGTTTTGGATTCGGGAAGTGGGTTCGCGAAGGAACAAGCTTGTGTGGCTCTCCAAGCGCTGACCTTTTCGAAGGAGAATGCGAGGGCGATTGGGTCTCGAGGTGGGGTTTCGTCGCTATTGGAGATTTGTCAGGCCGGCACGCCCGGTTCTCAGGCTTTCGCAGCCGGAGTACTGAGAAATCTCTCTGTGTTCAGCGAAATCAGAGAGAATTTCGTTGAGGAAAATGGGGTTTTTGTTCTTCTGGGGCTTGCGAGTTCGGGGACTGTATTAGCGCAAGAAAACGCAATTGGGTGTTTGTGCAATTTGGTTTCTGATGATGAAAGCTTGAAGCTTTTGGTTGTCAAGGAAGGTGGGGTTGAGTGCTTGAAGAATTTCTGGGACTCGGCTCCTACCATTCAGAGTCTCGAGGTCGCGGTGGACTTGTTGAGGCACTTAGCCTTGTGCCAACCAATCGCCGAAGTTGTTGTTTCAGATGGGTTTATAGCCAGGGTTTTGGGCGTCTTGAATTGTGGCGTATTGGGGGTGAGAGTTGCGGCGGCTCGTGCTGTTTACGAGCTGGGGTTCAGCACAAGAACCCGAAAGGAGATTGGTGAATGCGGGGGCGTTGGTCATTTGATCAAGATGTTGGATGGTAAGGCCGTGGAAGAGAAAGAAGCGGCCGCCAAGGCTTTGTCGATTTTGATGTTGTATGCGGGAAATAGGAAGGTTTTCAAGAAGGATGAGAGGGGGGTAGTGACTGCAGTCCAGCTTTTGGATCCTTTGGTTCAGAATTTGGATAAGAAATACCCTGTTTCCTTATTGGCCACACTTGTACATTCCAAGACATGTAGGAAACAAATGGTTGCTGCGGGTGCTTGTGTGTTCTTGCAGAAACTGGTTGAGATGGATGTTGAGGGGTCTAAGAAGCTATTGGAAAGCCTTGGTCGTGGGAAGATTTTGGGCGTGTTCTCCAGACCTTAGCAATGGAATGGAAGGTGGTCTGAATTGGCGCCAAGCCATGGTTATAGGAACATGAGGATGATTCGTTGATCTGTATGTACAATAGTTTGTCTTTATTTATTTTCAATTTATTTTTTGTTTTTGTTTTTTCTTCTGTTTTTATGTTCATAATCGATGTTTATTTGCGGCAGAAATGTAGATGTTGCTAGCTTAATTGTTGATGAATACTTCTGTCTAGAGACATGATCTAGGCTTGGTCACCTAACTGGATTGGAGTTATTTGTTTTCTTTAACCCCAAAGCTCAATAAATAATATTGCTGTCTTATATGTGAACTCATACTTTTCTGGTTCTTCTTTTCATCTATGAGATGCTTGATTCATGAAGAAATCATTCTGTGTTCCTTTGGATTAGTTTTATGATTGATGCTAAATGTTAGAAGTTTTACTAAAACCAGACATCCACGAGAAATAGCATGCCTTCTAGTCAATTATTGCCTAGTTTGCTCTAATGTAGAGGTATAGAGGCTCCAATTTTCTTTGTTGATCCGTTCTATTAATGTCGATTCAATAAAGGCTTCGGGACATTCTATTCAGTACCCCATTTTCGAACAGAGTATGCAATGGGCAGCTTCATTGCACCGGATCCGGTCCGATTTTTCTTATTGGGGTGGATCCAATAATTAGCGGTTTTGTTGTGCTTCTCAAACTTCTGCGTTCAGGCCAGATTAAAAGATCGGGGAATTCGCTTTTGGGCCATTACTTAAATTCATGTTTCATGAATATTCCATATGTGATAAATAAGCTTTTTAATGATCTCTGATTAGTTTTGTGGCTCAGAAACCAGGTTTCTTGGCAATTTGATGTCTTAATGGGGTTGCCAAAGAAGTTGGTAATATATACTATTTTGGTACTTTGACAGGTCTCCTCTGCTGCCCACCTAATTCTAGGTGAGTGGGTCTGATGCATGTGCATTTGTTCTTGAGCATGTGCATTTGTCCAACGCATTGCCCAGAATTGCACTCACTGTGTTGGCGGTTACCTAAACGAGTAGGGATCTGCCCAAAATCTGATTTGCACTTCTAAGCTAAGCGCCTGTGTTTAAAATATTGTTTGTTTGAGAGTCTTGAGACCTCCCTGCCTTATGCCAAACAAGAAGGTATCACTACCCTAGTTGGACATGAAATAAGACAACTCTAGTCTGGGGAACCTTAGAAATGATTCTGCTATGCATGATGTTATGTATTTGGAGAGAAAAAAATGATCGAAGCTTTAAAGAAAGAGAGAAGACGGTGGTGGAGTTGAAGGCCTTCATTTTTTATATCCTTTTCCAATGGATGATTGCTATGATTGTTTTCCTATTTCTAGTTTTCATGACTTTCTTGATTTCTGTTCTTTTTCTGGTTAGGTGCTTTTTTCTTGTATATTTTGGTGCGCCCTTTGGTTATTAATGAATTTTGTTACTTAAAAAAAAAAACTTCTTGAAGGTATGTTAGATTCATTAATGCTGTCTTTGGTAAAAGAGAACCTTATGTTCTGCATTTGGTTCAGAAGTACCCACTGCTTATCAATATGAAAATATTTCGTCAGTTTCCACTCTGTTTCAAGGAGAAGATTTCTGTGTTTGAATGGATGGTGGTGCTATAAATGAAGGATGAAGCAGCCTCGGATTGTTCTGTGAATTAAGCATTCATGAATGAGAATGGCAGTGAAAAATGGGTTACTGGATTAATATTTTGAACACTTATCGACTAGAAGATTAATATTATGCAATCAAGAGCAGATCCTACATATATAGCAATACCCTCTGTTTCTCTTGGTGCCTATTTATCCTCTACTTTCTAGCACTTCAAGAGAGTGAAACTGCAAACGAACATTGGGCTTAGAATTGGCCAAAATGCGTGCACAAAAGCAGGGTCAGAGACTCAGATATGAATTTAACAGCTCAATCCAGAATAGCCTACGACTCATTTGTTCAAAGAGTGCAAATAGACTTTATTTGCAGCTTCAAGGCAGATAATAACTTCATATTAGGGAAGAAATTTTTTTATATGACCCGTCGGCCTGACACATACTCATGATAAATTAGTTGGTTAAGACTGAGAGATCTAATGCATTTAAATAAATGTGTCGGGTTATGGTTAATCTATAATCTTATATTTGTGTCTCGACACGACTCAAATCAATACGCGACATTTAAGGCTGAAATTTTTTGACACGATTTACGAATTCGATATGAAATTAGTGGGTTAAGGTTTAAGTGTCTCCCTCGTTAAGTTATGGTTGATTTATATAATTTTATGCACATGCTTCAACACAATTTAAACCTATCATACTAATATGAATTGCCAACCCTACTCAGATGGAGGAAAGAAAATTAGTCCGCCCCTAAGGCCTAAGCTACTAATATGAATTGCCAACCCTACTCGAATGAAGAAAATTAGTCTACCTCTAAGGCCTAAACTGTTGATTGTTGAGTGAATGGGATTGTTGAGTAAGTGGCAGGCCGTCCATGAGCTTGTTAGAGTGAAGTAGACCAAATGTGGTGGCCTGGACCAAAGTTTATAGTAGTATCACAGGAGCGGGATACCGAGCCCATAGACACAAAGACTCTACTACTTCTTCGGCCCTAGTTGTTCCTAAGTCGATTTAAGCATAATGACCCAAAAACCCATAAGAAAGAAGAAACATCATGAAAAAAGAAACAATGGACCTTGCTCTATTTTTAGTGAGTTTTTTTTTTTGACATGTCTGTACAAGAGTGGGAAGAAGATTTGAACTAGTAATCTCTATTTAATTAGGCGTGGTCCCAGCTGATAGAGCTACCTCTAGAGGACCTATTTTTAGTGAGTTAATAAACCATACTAATACTAATTGTTAGGGTATTAATTAAATTATTAAATTCAAAAGCTGCATGTTTGGTCAGATTCTTTTCACATCTTTTACATGGGATTGAAATAAAGAGCTTCTTTTTTCTTGGTAAGTTGAAGAACAAAACAAAGGAAGCGTTTCAATGCTACCATAGAAGTAAGAAGGAATACATCTTTACCATAAAAACAGTACCCTTCTATTAAAGATGGTTCTGACGAGTTAGGTTTGGGTAGGTTGATTTTGTCATCTACCTCAGCCTTCTATGCCATGAGTATCACGCAACTCCTCATTTGTAGCTGAAATTATAAACACTGTCGGGGGTCCCAACCGTGGCCAATGAACTGGGCCATATTTTTCAGCGGTTTTGTGAATTTCAAACTGTCGGTAAATCTTGGTTTAGTTTTTAAAATCGTGCGTTTTCTTGCTGCTTTTGTTATTCCTATTTGCAAATGGAAAAGGTTGGGAAATCAAGAAGTTGGGGTTGTAATGAAAACAGAATCATTCAAATTACATATGTCTCTCATCATCACAATCTTTTTCTTATTCTTCTACTTCCTTGGATACATACAGCTAAACCAAGGAGGAGTTGGAAACCTGAATCTGTCTAGATTTGCTAGCAGAGGTGATGGTAAGCATCAGCAAGAAGGAGAGAGACAAGTAAGAGAGTATGACAGAAGTTGTCATTTTGTTACAGAACTTGCCAAAGTGATCACAGATTGGAGTCCAACCCGCATGTCTGTTCCCATACCGTCCGATGAACCCTTCAGCTGTCGTAGCCGCGCATCCGGCAAGAACCAACGACATGATAAACTGTCACAATCAAAACCAGAAGTTAATTGTTAGACATTTTTCCTGAAATACTTGTAATTGGAGACTTGAAAGTACGAGAGAAAAAAAAAAAAAAAAAAGAACAAAAAGAACCATACCAAATCATGTAGGAACAAGCAGTAGTAGTTGGAAGCGTTTAGGCCTTGACGACGGAAAAAGAAGACAAAGATCAAGGACAGCAGAACGAAGCCACATGCAACAGCATTTGCAAAAGCAAAGAACCTGCAAATGGAAGGATGAATAAGCAAATATGGGCTCCATATTTAAGTGGTTTTTTACCTTTTTTGCTTTATCTTACTTGAAAGTAGAGGAGTAGCTATATCGAGCATCAAAGGTGATGCCAATGATCTCTGTCGATTGCCTGCTAGTGAGCATCACCCATGTTGCAGCCAATGCAGTCGCAATTACCAAAATTCTCAAGCCAATTTGGGCTCCAAGGACAATCTTTTGGGTTTTCGGAGGTGGGTTCTGAGGAAACTTGGATTCAGTGCTATCCATTGTGAGGTTTTTCAGAAAAAGAAAACAAAAAGCTGTAGAAGGCAGAGCAAAAACAAAGGTGGAACAGGGGAGATAGACAGAGGCAAAGAAGTGCTAAAGCAGATGAAAGGATAGAGAGAAAGAGTGTGAAGTCAATGGGCGTATTTATAGCAGAGAAAAGGTGAGGAATCTTTCTAGGCCACAATGATGATGTGAGCGCAAAAAATAGATGGGGTCTCAAACACTATTAGTTTTCAGATCCCATTTGGCTAAGTTCTTTGGATTAGAAGCAGAACTTGGCCTTTGGGATAAGGATACAGAGCATTAGATGATTTTGACTTGCGATGATTTGAGCCAGAACAGGCTTAACAGTGGACTTAGTTATAATTAATTTTCCTTGAAACCCAATAAATGAAGAGGAAAGAAAAGATTAATGGGTTGACTTCAATGTAGTAACGGATGTCCCTCATGCATTTAAATACTACAAACTTCCACTACAAAATTAATGTCACAGATTTGTAAGCTTCCTTGTAAATTGTATGACAGCAAACAAAATGGATAAGGAATCTCAACAATTTTTGTTTGTCTAAATTATTAGTAATTTGAATAGGACACTCGAGAGAACTTACATAAGACTTGACTTACATGCTTGAATAAGTAGTTGGACAGCCTAAAATTTATTTGGGTAGAGAATTATTGGAGATACCAATCCGATAAAATGACACAGCCAACTTTGACACGGTAATCAGTTTGTGTCTAACAACTCGAGCCCTCCTAAGAATACTGCAACTTTTGCTACAAGTTCCTTACAAATAGATGTAGCAGTTCACATAACACTTATCACGTCAATCACTAAAATGTGGACTGCCATGTGACACTCATTTCCATAAAATGCATATTGTCAAAGGAAGAAAATGCTAAACTTTTCTCATAAACATCTTGTTTATATAGAGTAATGTTACTATTTACACTCATTTATTATATTAATTGATGTGATGTGTTTTAAGTAATTGATATGAAAAGTCATTTAAAATACGCTATTTCATTCGGTATAATAAATAAATGTAAATAGCAGCATTACTCATTTACGTAAAAGTTGGTGATAGAGTACACGTAATGCTCATGACACTATTTGCATCACTCAAATCAACATGATAATCTATATTTCAAATCTAGTTAGACAATAGCTTTGTGGTCCAAAAATCAAAGCCAAATTTAGCAATATGAAGCTCCCATATCATCATAGTCCATACTACTCCGCGTCCCAAAACTATTGCTAGACTTGGATAGTCCAACCACCTCAAAGCTTTCCGATGAATTGGTGGAATATATGAAAATGTATTTACGTTTCCCAAATTTTGAGATGCAGGACACTCTGTTTTTTGGAATTTGGATGCTGCTTTTCCAAAAGTTGCAGACAATGCAAGTAAAAGGAGGTCTTACACGTCAAGTTGTATAAAGCTTGTGGTTATTACGTACAAGTTTCTTCTTTAATTTGTGAAGCAACTTTTCTTCTTTTTCTAATTTTCTTTATCACAGAAATTAATATTTCCCTTTTCTACTACTACATTTTATTTATAGAATAATTTTTTTAAAATTTTTTTTTGTCTTTTCCTCCTGCATCAAGGGTGTGAGCTCATGCATGCCTACAAATGAGTTGTTAACATTGAGTATTGCTCTACATATTCCCTTTTTACTCTCATTCTTTTTGCTATTTGATGTGGTAGTTGTGATGAGTCCTACAAACGAGCTGTTAACATTGAGTATTGCTCTACACATTCCCTTTTTACTCTCATTCTTTTTGCTCTTTGATGCGGTAGTTGTGACAAGTCAGAGCTGCATCAAATAACAAAAATTTGCACTTTCTCTTCTTCGGCACCACTGGAGGGCGATCACGACCACCACATCAGACGTTCCACAAGTTCGATTGGGGTGGGGTGGGCGGTTAGAATATATGATATAGTTTCTTAATAGATATATGTTCTATATAGGATAATTAAATCATTAAATTCATCTCCCTTTCTTATGAGTTTAAACTTTTAAGATAAGTGGTGATTTAACATGGTATCAAAGTAAATGTTTTGAATTCGAAAATTTGTCTTTATCATTCATCTCTCATTTCAATTAAATATTCCACGTGTTGGATCTTACTTATTAAGAGAAGTTTGAGCATACACGTGAAAGAGAGTGTTAGAATATAAATTAAATAACTTGACATGACAGTATCATGCCTAACCGTCACGTTAAAGAGTAAGATAATATGAATATCAGTAGGATACACTTACTATCTTATAAAGATAATATGGTGGGTGGAAACAATGATCTGAAATTACATGCAGCACATGGACTTGCAAGTCCTACCATCCCTTTCCTTTCAACACACAGGACAGTTTCTGTCAACTTTTCTAGGAAAGTAGTGGAGCCTAGCACCATTTTTGACCTAATGATGATGGTGATGATGATATGGGAGCATATTATATAACCAGGACTTCATTAGAGGCATTTCAGATCCAAATCCTGATAGCTGGGCTGCCTTCCAATGCAATTTAACCCTATGCCCAATTGTGGTTCTTTCATCATTCATGTCATTTGGAATTAATCCCTTATTAGGGGCCATCATTTAATAAGAAAATTCCATTGGGTTTCTCTTGGATGCATGTAGACATAGGTCACAAGAAATACTTCTTCCAGCAACAAAAATGGACCTTTTTGCACTTGCACAGAAAAGTACACACCACCAAGTCCGCAATTTCCAAAACAACTTGTGTCAGAAACTTCTCATGATAATCAAGCAAACTGCAAAACATATTTCCCTTAACAACCACGCAAAAGAAATAATATTGCCCCAGTTATGACATAACATGATAATCAACCCAACTGCAAAACAATATTTCCTTAACAACCACGCAAAAGGGTCATAATATTGCCCTAGTTATAACATTGATTTGCGGTGGTTTTGCAATATAAATTTGGGTAGAAATTATTTTTGAAAATTAGCTTAAAAAGTAAGGTTGTCCAAGAGCTTATATGTATACACGGTTAAGATTATACTTGACCCATGTGGGATACTTAGGATTATAACATTCCATCACGCTTCGCAACTGGCCTGATAATATCCCCTTTATTTTTTTGGTGATTCTCACATGCATTTTTTAAAATACTACACGCGAGAATTGCATGCTATACGCATTTTAAACATATATCAATTTAATAGATTTAGTTGGAAAAAAATATTCCAATCCAATTTAGAACAAAAACTTTATCCTTTTCAATTGACTGCCTCGAGTGTGACCAGGGAAGCACACACCTAATTTATTCGTGGAAGTAATTTTTTTTTTTTTTTCAAAGATACCTTTACGACAGAGAAGTTGTTATTTGATAACATCAGATCCACTAGATTCCAATGATGCAACTTCTCCATTGCTAACAGGTTTATGGATCAAGAATTTTGCCGACTCTAGCTAAATCTCTAGGTTACCAAACATTACCTATGTTTCGTTTGTCATTACTTCTGATAGCCAATGAGATCTAATAATACCACTGAGGAATCAACTTTTCACATTTTCTTTTCGCAGTTTATTGTGTCTTAAGGAAGCATGTGCGTGCAGTCTCTTCTTAGTGAGTAAGCAAAGGGCTAATATAGCTGACACAGTGCAGATGATATGTACCATGGTTTTACAGAGAGAAATGCTATTTTTTCATCTCTATTGGATATGTTGTACCTATACAATCTATTTTAGGGTTCTAGGTAATATCAAATGTTAGCTTTGGATGATGGGACTACCATCCCTTGTGGTAGAATAAATGAAGCTGAAATTAAAGAGGAAGATGAGAGAATTCGAAGAATTGTTAGCCTATTAATAGGATTGATCCACCGAGAATTGAGATCCCTTACAATTGATTATCTGGATGATACAAAAGGTTAAGGCCTACGAGACTCACCTGCCTAGGGTAGAAAGGCCTCGCACCTTGAGCTGCCCCGGGGCAAGTGGGCTTTGGAACTCCCTTCTCCATGGGGCTACTCGAATTGTAAGTCGTTCGGGCAAATTGAAATTAGAGGATATTTATCCAACCTGCTAACTTGGCCAAATTTCAACCAAAGAGACTTTTCATTTGTCCACTACAATTTTTACCCCCATAGTTTCAGATAAAGATAGAGGATATTTATCCAACCTGCTAACTTGGCCAAATTTCAACCAAAGAGACTTTTCATTTGTCCACTACAATTTTTACTCCCATAGTTTCAGATAAAGAAAGGTCAACAAGCAATTGAATCTGAGAATGATTAAGAGCATCAAATTGACTAATTATTGAACATAAAGTAATATTTACAAATTGAATAGGGGGAGTTGTCCCAAAGATAACCAGATTATATGTACAAGTATGTACAGAGATCTTTCATCTGAAACAAAGATGTACAGAGGACTACAGATGGGTAATTATCTTCTGAGAAAGAATGTACAGTGCATTTTAGTTGCTGATATCGAAGTATTTTGGATCCGAAGGAAAATGATATTCCACATGTAACTGCAATGTAGAAACACCACAAATTGTTATAAGGACATGCAACAAGCTGACATCCAACCTGCTATATACAACATATATGTCTTATATATAATACCTTGCCCTCATCAGCATCCGTATGGCGTTGGGGGAAGACCACCCTCAAATCGTTATACAAATAGAAGCGCCGCCCTCCTTCGATGTCCATACTTGTTGCTGCTGGTTCAGATAAGGAATCAGATTTGCACTTCTGGACTGACCTTGAACATTTCTTAGGTAAAGGGCATGAAAATCGGAGGTGAAGAGCATAGCGCAGAACACCGGGGGTGGTAGCATTCTCATTGATCTTAGGAGGGCTGTATACAGATTTACTTTCAGTTACATGATTCGTATTTGTTGGGAAGTTGTCCTCCCTACCAGCATCCATCATTTCCATATGCACATCATCAACCCCATTTGGGTTAGCATCACCATCGCTAAGCTGCATGGTTTGACTAGTTTTTGGGATCAAAGAGGGTATGGCATCATTTTTCAACTGAAGATCTCTAGGTCTTTCATTCCCAGATATGGAAGTTGGAGCAGAAGGAGCCAGAGTGATCTTTTGCCGCAAAAATGTCTTCCATTTGAGCAACATGGAGATGAAAATGACCATCATAAGAATCTCAGGCCACTAACAATATACATATTTGAAAGAGAAAAAAAATGCATACGAATATGTTTAGTTTAACCACATAATATAATGCAGGTTATATAGCATCACCGCTAGACTTGAGTAGCTCAGCACATACAGTATTGATTTTTCAACCATGAGAAAACAAATCTATATTATAATCTTAGCAAAATTTTGTGCTTAATGCAAGTATGCAGGGTGTGGGCTATTTAAGGCTATTTTTGGATAAGAAATTTCAGAAAGAGATCATGCTCAGGATGAGCTTCGATTGACCTCAGGCCTAGTAGGCCCAGTTGCACCCGTTCAAACTTGTTTGAACCTGCCGCATAGCATGCTCCCCCACTACTTTATCTTCCTCCTTCCCTCCAATGGGAATGGAATGTTAAATATATTACATGATGCCACAATCCTTTATATGCCCCGCAACTTTCCTTTTGACATCTGTACTGTCACGGATCAACTTTTTTCTCATTACATGTATGTCTGCGAGCAATCAAGCATACTTGGAACTCACAAAACTTCAGATTAACAAAGGACAGAATTAATGCATAGGTGATACAGCATAGATCCCAAATTAAAGTACTGAAATAGAATGACTGTCTTCAAATCCATATCAAAATTTCAAATACCTGCCAATATAGCTGTTACTTGAACCAATCAAAAAAGTATTGGCAAACTTCTAAAAGAACCAAGTAGAAATCACATTATTAATCATGCAAAAGAATTTGCTAAATACTGAAAAAAACTTCTGTTTGTGATGGAAAACTACCTTGGTACCAGCTGGCATGTCACTCAAATCATAATTACAAAAGAAGGTGTGGATAGGTGTCTTTTCTGGATTGCTGAGAACCTGCCATAAGCAATTCAGTTTGTTAGTGTATGGCAACCTTCTCTTGAGCAGTAAAGCCATCAGCTATCATTCATGCTATGCATTAATGCACAAATACATGATGTAACACCCCACCCCGATCTAAGGGCAATAAATACTCGCGATTATCCATGAGGCACTACACTATCCTTATAATAAATATTTGCAGCAGAAAGACATGCTATAAAATTTCTCTTTTCCTTTTATCATGTAAAACCACAAACTCACCTACTTATAGAAGTACCGGAGCACTAGAAATAACATCACTTCATTGATGTAACTTAATTACATATTCACAATTTATACAAAACTATACGATAGTGAAAGGGCACGTGCCCACATAACATGATTTATAATGACCAAGTCTCCAGCATGGGACTCCCAAAAGTCTGACCCTATGATCCTATTGTACAAGTGTACATAACCGTCTGGCTTGCTCGTTCCCTGACTGGCTATAGATGTAAAATAAACATTTTACAGGTGTAACTGTAAGTCCACAGTTCAGCAGTAGATGATTCCAATCAACCGTGTGTGACGTGAGCCCTTATTTGATAAAATCCTCTCTCTCGTTTTACTAAAAACCTTAGACACTAATGCTATTTTCCGAAAGACCAATTAAAACTTTTCCTATAACATATTTTATGACTCTAATAAATATAAGGGAAACACAATAAAAGTCTTTGAGGTAAACACTAATGCTGTCATCTTTTGCTTTAGCTCTACACATAAAAAACGTGCATAAAATTAGCCTTCCTGCTCTCATGCATAAAACATAATACGGTTAATACCATACATAGCAGTTGAGACCTATCACATTCTAACGAAAATACTCAGCTTCAAGTATTTTCCACAAAAAACTACTCCAAATCCCAATTTTTCTTCCATAACTTTCCTCCTACACTCCATCGTAGCCGAACAAACTACTCAAACTACTGAATTTCAAAAAATTTATTCTTTTGATTATACCCTAACTTCCCACTTTCACTCTTTTAAAACAACCCCAAACTTACTCCTACAAACCCCAATAGCTCCACAAATCCACGACGACAAGAATCATATTTCCGTAGCCTACAAGCTTAGAAATGACAATGCAGATAAGGGGTGTATAAAAATCATACCTTTAGAGCTTCACTTCCAAGTTTCTCTTCAAAGTCCTTCATTTCTCTGACTAGACTCTCTTTCTTATTTTCAAGAATACTCAAGAAACTCGCTGTATCTCTCTCTCACTCGGCCTTAAAAAAGGGAGAAGGGAAATTTTTGCCTTCAATTCGTTCGTCTTAAATAGCCAAATTTTTTCAACAATATGCATTAGCATTCAAACGAAATATGCTTCCGATCAAATAGCATCGAGTCAAACACATTAAATTAGTGTCGAGTCAGCATCACGTCATTCCACGCAAAAGTTGACACGTGGAGATATTATTGCACTCCAACAGCATGTTTTGTTCGAACGGGACCTAACAATTGGCATTAAAATGAGTGTCCAATCAGTTTCTTCTGCACGTGAAAAAATCCTAGCTGTCCATCTCAATTGACGATTTGATCCTAGCTTGACACCTAGAGATGTCAGGTGTGACCTACGATTATGGTGGGACTTAATACCATCCTAAATTCAGTGCTCTCAATATTGAGACCAAAAGTTCTAAATTTCCATTTATGCTGCCCATCACATATATCAATCTTACTTTCTCCCACATTGGGAACTACATAGCTTAAAATAATGAGATCAAAATCTCTCCTATACCACATGATCATTATTGGTAGTTTCCTAATAATCATAGAACACCAGTAGCTCTTTTAATGCGAAAAAACAATTTAACCTAAACTCAATGCCTTCCTCTAGATACAAATGAAAAGCAAGTTAAATAGCCACTTACCAGTTGTATGCGTCCTTTCATAGGTATACGCAAGCGACTCTTTTCTGCTTGTGATTCATCAATGCTAAGGTTCCTCTTCATTTTGGCACCCCTGCACTTGCTTGCTGGCATATTTGCGGGAAGGTCAATTGTTGAATAATACAATAAGTAGTTATTTCCATCCACACTGGTTACAGCAAATGGAAGTTTCTGTGACTTGGGTGAGAAATTCCCTCCAGTAACATTCAGAACAGCAAGGAAACCCTCAATTCTCTGAAAGTTTTTTTTTTTTTTTAAAAAAAAAGGGAAGTGAAATTAAAACCGGATAATGCCAAGTTATAAACCATAGTGAATTCATTATAAATCAAATAGAGAAATAAGAACTTATATCATAAGACTGAATTTAAATGCCAACCTGACTAACTTTCGCAAATAATAACCGACCAGACAACAGAGACTCCTCAAATGAACCAACCAAAGACCTTCTAACTGGCAGTCCACTCAGAGATCTAACCAATTTCACATGGGAAGTAAAGTCAGAATCCTGACTCCAATGCTGTCCCATGCCAGTGGTATTCTGAGGAATAAACAGGTCAAACTTCTTCTGCAAATTATCAAGATCTTCTGATGATTTACTTGGCATCCTAATATTGTTTTTTCCAGAAGATAAATAGCCTGAGAAAGTTCTATCAAGCGACTGTTCCATATCCTTGAAAGTAATATTGTCATCATCTGACTCTGTTGTATTATCCTTACATCCTCCTGTAGATTTCACCCTTTCGGATAATTTTGGACCAAGGGGAGACAAAGACAAGGGAGGTGAAACCACCTTTTTTGGAGTTGGAAGTATGGCTATTGCCCCTGTTTGGGACCTTACCTTGGTTGATTCTCCTGAGTAATTACATTCAGTCGATGATATAAAATGATGATGACATTGAGAGTCCTGTTTTTCTAGCAATGGGCCATCAGTGAAAAAAACTGACTTCGTTCCACAATTATCATCCAATGAATTCTTCCACTGTGGGAAACATGACAGAGAACATATTGGAGTATTGAAATAATTGGAGTTGCCTTTATGAGCTCTCTTATGCTCTTGTAACATAGAGACATTGTAAGGATCATTACTACTGTGGAAATTACTCTGATCAACACCACTGCCAATGTCTAGAGAATCGCCATTAAATTGATCAGTGAGAAGCATCCCATTCAAAGGAGACAATAACCGCTTCCTGACCACTGATCCAGTGGCCTCATTTGGATTATCTTTTATACTAGCCACAGCAGAAGAAGATTGATTTCCATCAAACACATTAATAGGAGAATTTAAAGCCCTTGATTCAAAACCCACAATCCTAGGAACAGGTGTCTGAGTATTCCGTCCACTGATACCAGGAAACAAGCCATTTTGTTCCATAGAGTTAATCTTCAGCTTATGCATGCTGGATCTACCATCTTTATGCATAATTGAACAATCTGGTTCCTTTGGAAACTCTGGGATGGTTCTCCTTTGCAACTCTCCGAAAGAAGCACTTGGAATATCCAATTGAATGCGGTTGCCCAGATTTCCTCCATGCATTGCACTCAAGTCACAACTTCTCACAGCAACAATTCTAGGTGGATTTTGCACAAACGTGCTCAGTGATGCTGCCACTTCCTCAGCAATACTGCCAGAGGACACTTGAGGCAAGCCCATTCTACAGTTCAGTGTATTGTTCTTCTGAATATCCTAGAAGGTCTTCTTTTATTGACCCTATCTACTCCTACACATTTATTCCCCTTATTCCACTTTTAAGTTCCAATGAACAACTAAAATCAAGTCACCCAGCCCTACCAATCCCCAGAAAGAAAATTAAAACTTCACATGCACTAATTCCCACTAATAAAAGAAGCAACCTTGTCTAATCTGATTTCATATCTATATATCTCTTTGATCAAGAGTACTAAATCTATTTACCAAATGCAATCCCATTTCAACCATGGCACTTCACTAAATAGTACAGATAAACTCGGTCAAGAATCCCGAATCTGAAAAGAACAGGTAGGAATCCACATTTCGCCTTCATACCAGGAAGCAAAGAGCAAAGTGCCATTCATTGTTTTCCAAATATCAATGCACTATCCTGGAATAAAATTCAAAAGAAAATCAACTCCATAAGTTTTGTGCTGATAGAGAAGACAGAGTGAATGAGAAATACATCTGCAAACTTCATTATCTTTTCTTTTTCTTTTTTTCAATCAACAATCATTTAAAGAAGGATACATAAACTATTATCTTCTTCTTTACCTTAATTATCCCATGTACAAAAAGAAAATTAAATATAACTACGATAGTAATCACATAATATAAAGTTAATTATTCGAAGTAACTTTTCATCATACAACTACTAATAATAGAAATAATCCAATTTGACCAGTTTTGCTTCATAATAAACTGAAAACAAATTCTGGAACGCTCTCAGCCTAATAAATGTTGACCTCAACAGATAAAAACCAGTACCCGACCGTTTAAATAAAAGCTATCCAAACCATCTCCTGCAAGAATTTCGATAAAAACCAGAACCCGACCGTTTAAATAAAAACTATCCAACCATCTCCTGCAAGAATTTCCTCAGTGTTACTTTTGGTTGATCAGAAACTGTAAGAAAGAGGAAAAAAAAAATCCATTTTCAAACTTAGTTCTTTCATCATTGCATAGGAGATGAAACTAACACCCCCTCCCCCCAACTTAACTAAGCATGTCAAAATTATTCGTTGTCAGTTGAGTTATTCATTTCTCTGAAACCAGAACAACAAGAAGGATAAGACCCAGTATTCAATACCCTTCCTTTTCCCAATTTTCTCCCCAACCACAACAGATAGCAACGTCAAAAACATCAAAACCTCAAATCGCTGCTAAACTCAATGATGTCCGTGACATCAAAGCTGTTCCTCAATTTCCACTAACATATCCAAAAATAATATTAATAAAAACAAAAACATCAAGGGGGGGTGTGTAAAAAAAAAAAACGCACCAGTTAAGCTTGCGATCAAACACAACATAACATAGAATTAAGCAAGAACAATCCAAAACCCAATTTCTCTCTCTTTGTTATTCTAAGCTTCTCTTCCTCCTTTTTCTCCTTCGGGTCTCTTGTGTTCTATTCATCTAATCTGTTAAACTATTGTGTTTACTTTTAATCTAAATCTCTGTGTGTGGGGTACTGGGTATTGATTAGACTCACCAATGAAAAAGGTCATGAATATTGGTGGATGGCTCGTATTAAGCCTCCCAAATTATTTTTGTTTTTTTTTCTAAAAAAAAAATGATGGGTCATCATCGCTTTAGCCAGAATTCTTTGGCTGGCTGCGTTTGTACCTTGAATACCGCAACTTGGCAAAAGGGTAAGGAAAAACGCATGTGATATGCCGTCTGTTTGTGGTTCCAAGTTGCGGGCGCTCCTTTCTTTCTTGTCGACATCAAATTTATACTGCCATGACTTGTCCTTTGCTTAGCCCCAAGAGACCAATGTCTATCCTCCATTACTAGTAAAAAACTTAGCTAAATTGTTGTTAATGTGAGGTGATTTTTATGGATTCTGACCAAATTTGGCTTTAAAAACAAAAAAAAACATATGACCAGTTAAACGCCGGTGGTCTAAAAGAGACTCTTTTTTTTAAGCATAGTGAACGGACCAATTCATACTTCTTCTTTTTTTTACCTTAAATTTTCAGGTAATAAAATTGCAATTCATATTCTGAATGATATGATTGCATGTGGGATGTCCTCCATCACAAAGAATAGTGTTCTGGCCTACAAAGAAAATTGAGTAAAAGTTGTAAAGAAGACATCTCCTAAGTGATAATCATGAAGACATGAACCACGCTTCAATTTACAAGGGACTTTTTCTAGAGAATTCAATAGGTTTTGATTTCAAAAATTTAAGCTGATAAATAATGCTTACTCCCTTAATTAATACTTTAACAAAAAAAATAATCTACATTAATCAAGCTAGACGATTTGAGGCATGTTTTTCCTCTCCGATCCCTTGAGGTCAACTCTAGTTATAGGCTGCATCTGAATGAAGACGAATATACGGGTGATGGCGGTTTCCCACAAATTAATGTTCAGATGCGTGAGGTGGACAAAGTCTTCTTCTTAGCTGGAAACCTTCAAGTTTGGCAGCTTCCTAATATTGCCGTCATCTTCTTCTTCTTCTTTTTTGGTGTCATATCATATATTATATGTTGATTGAAACGTCGAGTGACGTCTAACCACTTATATATAATTTCAATTCAACCCTCACACCATACACTTACGTAATTTTCTTTCACCATACATACTTACGTAATTTTCTTTCTTTTATATGAGCACTATAATTCAGGCAGGGATGAGTGATGATTCACATCACACCCGCATGCATGATTGTTTATGCACGCTCGATGTGATGTTTATCATCACTCGACAAGGATTCACTGTCCGAACAAATCGCTCAAACAAGAAGCCCCTCTCATATGAGCCTTACAATTTTTTCTAAGCCTCTTCTTTAAGCAGTAGATTGCATAGAATATCAATTCCTTATTATGGTCCCATTGTTAGTGAGAAAATCCACCCTTTTCTTGTTTTATTTGTTTAACTTCGTTTGTTTCTGTTCGGTTTTATGTGCCAATGCTAACCACTCCAACTAGTCCGACCCCAGGCCAATCATCCTATTTGTATGATTGTATCACATAGATTCTTCCAATTTTTAATTATTATTTTTAAATTAGATAATTAAAATTAATACTATATGAAAATAATTCAATAATCACCATTTTAAAAATATTTTGAATAATTATATTTTCTATAACTATTATAGAACTGAACTGAGATGACATGCACCAATAATTTACAAAATATTATTACTGGTTTCAAAATCATTAATAGATACGATACGTTAAACTTGCTATAAATATATAAAGTTAATATACTTTTTAAAACCAAAATTCAAAATCACAATCAAATCATACCTTAAAAGTTAACAAAAATATATAATGATAGAATTAAATTCATGATCCGACGAATCCCTGCCGTGTTCTCTCGCACGGTCGCCCCTCACGAAATTCCTTCACACATGCTATCTCGCTAACGCGCGCTGAGAGACGCGCACACTCACGCACTCTCTTTTGTCATTCTCTCACTCCAGTCTCTAAAAATCGCAAAGCAAAGCATAAACACAGAGGCAGTGGGAGAGTAATTGCTTTTTAAATTTGGTTCACTCCGAGTTTGTAGGTTTTTGTGTGCGAGTGTGTGTTTGGAGTAGCGAATCGAAGCGGAAGGAGAAGAAGAAGAACTGAAGAAGATGATAGACTTCGCTCGCGTGCAAAAAGAGCTTCAAGAATGCAGCAGAGACATTGAGGCATCGGGCATTAGAGTCAGCCCGAAAAGCGACAATCTCGGGTGTCTCATCGGAACTATCCCTGGGCCCATCGGCACGCCCTACGAAGGCGGTACCTTCCAAATCGATATCTCTTTGCCAGGTCTCTTTTTGGCTTTCTCTAATTCAATTGTCTCCAATTAAAACTTTCGCTCTATTTAGTTTAGGTTTTCTTTTATAAAGGTTGGGCTGAATTTATTGTGCAAAGAAGAAACCTTTTTGGGGTTTGAGGTGGTAAATTGATTGAATTGTGTAATGGGTGTGTAATTAGGCTTTCGCTCTATTTAGTTTAAGTTTTCTTTTATCAAGGTCAGGGCTTAATATCCTGTGCAAAGAAGAAACCTTTTTGGAGTTTGAGCTGGTAAAGTGATTGAATTGTGTAATGGGTGTGTAATTAGGCTTTCGCTCTATTTAGTTTAGGTTTTCTTTCATCAAGGGTAGGGCTTAATACGTTGTGCAAAGAAGAAACCTTTTTGGGGTTTGAGGTGGTAAAGTGATTGAATTGTGTAATTGGGGAAAAGTGTGTGTGTGCGCGTGTGATAGCTTTGGGAAAGTGATTGAATTGTGTATATGGAAGTCTCAAAGCTGTAAAATTTGTCAAAATGTATTTTGTGTATTTGTTGTTTCAAATGTGTGCGATTGTATTTGAGTGTGTGTGGGTTGGCTTTGGGGTGTTGGGGTTTAAAGTGATTGAATTGTGTATACAAAGTCTTAAAGGTGTAAAATTTGTCGAATGTATTTTATGTATTTATTGTTTCAAATGTGTGAATGTGCAGTTGTGTGCGTGTGTGGGTTAGCTTTGAGGTCTTAGCGTTAAAGTGATGATTGAATTGTGTGTATAATAGAAGGCTTAGAGGTGTACGATTTGTCAAATTTAATTGGTGTATTTGTTTTTCCAAATGGATGAGTGTGAGATTCTACGTTTGTGTTGTGTGCGCGCGCGCATTGTTAAGTGGTTGTTTTGATAGGTAAAATGTAGGGGAGAGGATCATAAAATTTTACTCATTGGTTGTTCCTAGCTAATGTTTAACTAGTTGGTAGTTGTATTTGGAATGAAGAATGAGGATGTAGGTGTTGCTTTAACTTGCTTTGTGTCCTTTTTGCAGATGGGTACCCTTTTGAGCCTCCCAAAATGCAGTTTGCAACCAAAGTTTGGTAGGAAAAAGATTATGCGTAATCTTCTCTATTTTTATCTCTAGTTTTTTTTTTTTTCTTTTCTTGATTCATTTGAGAGACATGGTATTATGTGAAATTTTTCTCACACATGGTAGTTCACTATGAATGTCTCAACAAATATATGATTGGAAGAAGTGAACAATGTTTTTTTGAAACTGTTCTTACCTATTTATTTTTGTTTATTGTGTTCACAAGGACCAGAAGAGCGAAAGAATGTAGGAAAGTGAAAGTTTTGATGTTGAAATTTATTGTTTTTGACTTCATGATTTAACATCTATGCATAGGAAATAGAATGAGCTTACGAGATACAGTAAGAAGTTAGATTAGGATGTCAGATTTTGAGAACAAGGTTTCTGCTTTTATCATCACATGGAGCCTGATTATTAGTCATTTCTTTATCAATGTCAATTGCACCAACCACTGGTTAGATATATATCATATGGATCTCAGATGCATCAATGTCAATTGTTCTTCCTTTCTTTCTTTTTCTCTTCTTTAAACAACTTAGCATGCAAAATTTTTAAATTTCTGCTAGTGGCCAGGAGATGCATAGTGCTTTTTCTCTGTGAGTTTGAAGTACATTGTTGCTGATAGATGTTGATGATAAGCAAAAAATGTAAAACTTTGTGTGCAATGGACTAGTCCTGTAGTTTTTTACTCAAATCCCTGGTTAGGTGGGTGTTGAAGTTGATCATCATCAAAAATTTTATTCATCAAAAAAAAAAAAAAAAGGGCAATTTTAAGTGAAACTTGAGCGATGATGAAAGCTATCTTCTGCAACTTTTCTAATTTCATTTCCATCCTTTCAGGGAATATGCTATGCTGGCATTTGAATTTTCAATGACGTCTATGTAGGTTGACATTAATGTTATTGTAGTGTATAAAAACCGACAGATTCATTTTTCTTCGTGCAACTAGTCTGTGCGTGGGTTGTATTCTTCTTATGATTTTTAGAAGCAAAGGTTAATAGAACTCTTTTCCCAGTTAAAGGAGTTAATGGGAGGTTCTCCTAAAATTGTGAAGTTGAAATAAAGACTACAGATTTTGATCACAATGGACTGACCGAAATCAGGGTTCTAAGTTGTTCTGCTGATTTTAGACTTTTAGAAATCATTGGTTGGTTGAAAATTATATAGCACTCTATGCTTGATAATATCAAAGCGTCTGGTCAGTGTTTATCCAACATGTTTAACACCTGAATGCTTTTTGTATGTATGTTTACCTGTTTAAGGCACCCTAATATCAGCAGTCAAAGTGGAGCAATTTGCCTGGACATCTTGAAGGACCAGTGGAGCCCAGCTTTAACTCTGAAGACAGCCCTTCTTTCTGTACAAGCACTGCTTTCCGCGCCTGAACCTGATGACCCTCAAGATGCTGTAGTAGCACAACAGGTCTTTAATTTAATTCAGTGCTTTGATGTGAATGTTGCAGTAGCTTAGAAATAATAAGAATTTTTTTTAAGTAAGATTCTCATCTCATACTATATTAGCGTCTGTATGTGGATGGTGCAGTATCTTAGAGACTATCAAACTTTTATCGGCACAGCTCGTTACTGGACAGAAACTTTTGCCAAGGCATCATCTCTTGGAGTTGAGGAAAAGGTATGTTGCAGTCTCTCTGTCGTGGTATCTTTCTCTCTCTCTCTCTCTCTCTCTCTCTCTCCACGGGTGAATGTAATTTATGGGAAAGAGCAGATACATACCTGCATGACTTATCTGTCAGTATCTTCATGATTGAAAAAGTGTCATCTTCAATTATAGAATGTACTTTTTGTATCAGGCATGTCAATACCTTTTTGTAATGTCCTCCTTTCTTGAATCATTCATTTGCATAATGTAGTAGTGTGTATACATCAATGGCAATATGGGTAAAGCCAGTGTTGGAATGGTACAGGTGCAAAAACTTGCGGAGATGGGCTTCCCGGAAGCTCTTGTGAGAAGTACTCTGGAAGCAGTTGGTGGTGATGAAAACTTGGCTCTTGAAAAGCTTTGCTCTGGCTAGGGTGTGCACCAGCTGCCAACTTTTTTACTCATTAAGTTTTATGGACCACTCACCATGAGGCTGGAAATTATACCCACAGTTATTTAACTTGGAATAGCTTAGTTTTGCCTTTAATTTATTTCTTGTGAACTACTTTTTCTCGGACATATCATTTCTTATGATATAACTGGATCGATATCATAGTATATCAACTTATTGTCAAGCAACCTCTGCAATGCAGAGGGTGTTGTCGTCTAAACTATCAATCTATAGATGGAGCTGAGCTGAAATGTTCCAAATTCAAGGAATTTGTCCCACGAAGCACCTTGTTTTAATCAAATAATGACTTTTTTTCTCTCTATTCCATACGGGGGAAAGAGGAATAATCAACCAATGAGTTGGTGAAAAAGATGGAAAACTACTGAAATTCTTGGGTCAAAAAGGCAAGGGGACTCACAAGGGGTAACAATTCATTATTTGAGTGTCGGTTTTGGTTGCGTTGAGGTATGCATATAAAATCATACACAAGTTAATTATAATTAAATGGGTTAGATTACTTAATTTTAACTCATTAATTTTGTGTTATTTGCATCAAGTCATATTAAAGATTACAGTTTAGGCCAAAATTTATTGCCGTTGGTGCAGGAATGACACCATCTCTGTTTTATTCTTTATTCGATCAGCCTTCAGCTCTCTCTCTCTCTCTCTCTCTCTCTCTTCTTTCCAGTATTTTAGGCACTACTATATTGGAAATATAAAAGGATTTGATCTGCGAGATTCTTTTCGGTTTGTTTTCAGAGTGTAAATAAAATTCGTGGATCTTATTGATCCACATTAAACGACAACAATGTTAGAGCAATAGGTTCTGCGCTCTCTCACCAATGGCAAACATGCTCCATTTGGGCAATAAAATTAAAATAGCAGAAAACCACGGAACCTCATGCCTCATGCTGCCTTGAGGAAAATATGTATGAATAATACGTAGCCAAGTTTGTTTGTTTGTTTCTACGCAGTATCAAGCCCTCTTCTTCCCCAGGCCTATTCCTTTTACTTTACCCTGTCAAAGTTGCAGACTGGAGTTAACCATTTACATTCCTGTGGAGGTCCTAGGTAGTGACTTTTGACAAAGGGAAAATGTACTCTCTTTGCAAAACTTATTATACAAGTAAGAGACACTATTTATCAGATTTCAGCCATTTCTATACAATATTTTGCACTATTTTCTTCTAATTCCAAATGTCGCACGTTCTATTTCCAACCACACATAGTTTGAGAATTTAAGGATGTTCAATTTCAAATGTTTTCAGACAAATACAGAACACAAACACCTACCACTAACTCAAGAAAATCAACAAGTGTTTCATGTGCTGTTCTGGGACCAGGCCCACCACCAATCAGTCTGTAAGTTTTGAGGGTGGTGTATTATTGAAGCAACCCTCAATTCCTTTTTATTTTTCTTTATTATTTTGTCACTTAATAGAGGAAAGTAGTGTGATTTTGAGAAACTGGGTAAACAAAAAGGTAATTTTATTTAGTATATTCTTGTATATTCGTATAATACTCTATTATTCAAAACCCAAAATCGAAAAATTGAAAGCAGGATAAGAAAGAAAGAAGAGCTCCATTTTATTGATCAATGAGAGTGCAAGAAAATACATAACCACTTAACCATGGAAATTATAGACTGATAACCTCCTTCCAGGAGGGGGCTGACAGACGACAAAGAAGGCCATTGCTAAGACCAAAGCCAACACCAGCCCTATCAGCATTTCATCATCAGAGTATGAGCAGCAGATTCCCATTTTCCTCTCTTTTGGATTCCCCCTCCCACACAATCTCCCAAATCCCAAGGAAATTATATAGAAGAACGATGGAGTGCAATGATTCAAACAGTGTTGAAGTGGTGATTAAGTCGTGGACTCCTATCCACACAACCGATGGGAAACTGACACTTGAGTTCCAAAATGTGGTTCTGCTACTTCCCCTGCTTTTTGCTTGTTCTGGTCCGTCTAATTGCTTGTGGCTATAATTAGTGCCAAGAGTTGCCCAATCATGCATTCCTTTCTGTTTGTTTATTATACACAAAAAAATTCATTCTTTCTGACAAAAAGGCTTTCCTCTTCATGCATAGGTAGCTATTCAGGGCCAACCCACTTTGTCCAGTAAGACCTTTCTTGTTCCACAACTACAAGAGTCCAATTCCAATAAAGAAAGCAACCCCCACAGGATTGAGATTAGAGATACTGGATTTAGGGCCTGTTTGGTTTAGCAGTTTGGTAAAATTTTGGTTTAGCCTTCAATAAAAAAACACTTTTTTTTTTTTTTTTTGAAGAAAAAAATATACTCTTTTATCTCCCTTCAATGGAAATTAAAGTTGCTGAATCAATATGGATTGTACAAATGAAGAGAAGTAGTCACAGGTACCTAAAATTGGAAGGAATCTCAATCAACCAACCCAATAGGTCATAATAGTGACGGGCAATTTATTTTGAAAACAGAGGCTAGTCAACATACCTACTGAGGAATTTGATTGTATAACGGTTTACCTTTAACAACACGGTGGGTAGAAAATGCTTCAGCTTTTTAAAAGCTGGGACTTTTTTAAGAAAGTGAAATTGCTTTGAAAAGTAACCTTCAAGTTGCTTCTTAAAAGCATCAAGAAAATTCCCAAAAGTCTTGTAGTTATCAAATAGCTCACAAGTTAACTTTTTTTTCTAAAGACTTTTGAGACATTTAAAAGCACTCCCAATATGCAATCCATTGTCCCAAAATGAGTGAAAGGAGAATTACAAAAAGAAACTTGCTCAAGCAAAAGGGACACAAAAGCCTCTCTCATATTCGGTCTAAAATTAAAGGATAAAGAGAATTTTTGGGTTCTCATAATAGTAAAGAATCTCACACCCCCAACAAATATGAAGAGAAAACTTTATGGTATTTGTATCGTGTACTTAGTAACCATGATAAGTGCATCAATCAAAGAATTGCAACGAGGTTGTCCGTTGAATGATAAGTAACTTTATGTGCGAAGAATTTTACTCAAATGATCAATTTTATCTTCTCAACTTAAACTTCTAAAATAAATAATAATTTAACTTGCTTACATTTTGATGTAAGACAAGAATTTCATCTTGTACCCGCTGGGCTCTTAGAAGCTTTTGATTAATAATATTATCGGTTTCTATTCTATATCGACGTGTGTTGATTGTGTGTACATTAAGAATATAGCGTTTTTTTCATGGTTATCGCTCCCGCTACGTCACATTTTCTTAAAAAAAATAATCTTACCGGCATCATTTACTCTCATCCCCAACCCTAATGGACGTCTGTGGGGGAAATGTAAGAGAGGTTTGGTAGACGGAAAGAGACGTGCATTACTCTAGAAAGAGTGAGCAAACAAGACTGGAGAGGAGCATGGAAATGTCAGCAGCACATTAAAGAAGAGAATTCAATGAGGCCGAAGGTGGAAGTAATGGCGACGTGATCGCAGAATTCAACGCATTCAAACCAAGCATGTTTTGAGTTTTGGACACATTTCTTAATCGCAATCCAAGTCTTGTCCTTTCCTTTGAAATCACGCCATTAGTGTTACTTTGACATTTTCATTTTGATTATTCTGTCTCCTACACACTTGGGAATTTCTTAATCTTCTTCTATTCTTCTTCTTCTTTGGCTGCCTTTCTTTTCTACCCTTGGCTTTTGCTTAAACATCCAACATGCCCCCAACAGATTTCTAATTGTAAAAAGCTTTTTTTCTTCTTTTTTTTTTTTTTTTTTTTTTTTTTTGTTAAGAGTTTAAAACAATCTTTTTATTTGGTAAAACAGAGAAGATGTATTTTATGGTAGAGATTATTTTTAAAAGATATATGTTAACGACATGGTACCATGCCCTTTCTCCCTCTTGTTTAATCTTCCACTTCTTAAGAAATATTTTTTTTTTAGAAAAAAAAAAAAAGAAAAAGTTATGAATATCACTTAGTTATAAACTTATAATAGATAGAGGATTTAAAATAATAATAATAATAATAATAATAATAATAATAATAAAATAATTTTCTTCTCTTTACAACCGCCCACTAGAGACTTCTACCCCTATGAAGAATATAAGCATCCTTCGTTGTAATAAAAGAGCTAAGGTATCAAATCAATTGTTACTTTAGGGTTTCCTTTTCATATATTTTATGGTCAGAATCTCAAATAGTTTCATCTACCATGCACATAGATTAAAGCACCATGCTACAAAAGATTGGGACAGCCATGAATATTGTTTTTGTATTTTGAGTTTTTTTTTTTTTTAATTTTTTTTTTGGTTTTTATGGATGATTTGGCACTTTGATGGTGTGACATTGACATAATTGGGTGTTGACATGAACATTGATGTGTTAAATTATAAGACATATGTGTGACACATAATCGTTAATTTTGACTATAGCTTATTTAATTTAAAGGACTTATTCTTAAAATATACAATTACTAAATTCAAATGAGAAGAAAACTTAAAAGCTAAATATGAATTTTCTCAACCTAAAAAAATGTATTCTAATCCCATGCAATAGAGCAATCCATATGAAAGTTTGTCTATATTCTATCTGTTCGGAGAAGTGTCGGGACAGCTCAAACTCTACTTGCTTGAACTGTCTAACCATACACTCGAACATATGACGTTCAGACATATTCTTACATAAAACTACCCTAGCTAGCTATTATAGAACAATAAATCAATCCTATTACATGAAACTCCAACGAACATGATGGTTATTAAAGGTTCATATGTCATACCTTTTTATTCTATATATATATATATATATATATATATGCTCTCAATTCATAATGAAAACTTGAATGAAAACCCAAGTAACTGCAGCTAGCTATACCTAACGACTTTCAAATTTGGCATTATCATCATTTTAGGGTGTTAATTAATTCAGCTTATCATCTCATCTCCTCTGCTTGAAGAAAAAATATGCCATCTTACCTAACACTAACATCGTAATATTGGAAGAATATATATATATGTTTCTGGAAGAACATTTGTATAATATATTGTGATTGTCCTTTTCTTTTCTTGTAATTAAGTCTTAGCGTAATTGCTGACATTATGCTTCGTGGAAAAAAAAAATAATGTAAATTTGGAGCAAGAAAGTCAAGTCGTCCATGGTTGACCCATGGTTTTTATTGTATTTTTACGGTCTTTGCTGATATACTAATCTATTCCAAAAAATATTAAAAGGCCTTTTGAAGATTAATAAGGCCGGCGTTGAAATGATGAACTAAAAGTTGAAAATTGAGAGCACGAAGTCCATTGCCTGTACATAAAAATATGAAAGCATATGTGAACAGGAGCACAAGATGTTATAAACAAAAGGATCCGGATTTTCTGAAATTCTCCACTCGAACTCTAGAACGTTTGAGAAGCAAACGAAGGGGGAGTTTGGATCTGAGTGACCTAAACCTTCCTATCTTAATTGGATTGGGATTCAAGTAATTTTATATGATAATTGCTAATAAATATGAGAAAACTCTTATAAAACTTATTTTTTCCGAGCTGAAAGACAGATACGTCAAAACATGTTAGGTCAAATAAACGTTATAAACTTCTATTTCAAATTTTTTTTTTTTTTTTTATTGATTTATCTTGGCTTGGGTTTAGGTGTGAGACCCCACCCCCACACCCCTTCTGAAATTTGGGTATGAAATTACAAGGGATAGGTTCATAGATAAAATCAAGAGGAAGCCTGGAAAATCTACAGTCCTTTTAAAGGTAAAAATAAGTTCACGTGAGCGTAAGTTGACCATAGGCCATTCATAGAGTTACCTTTTTTTTTATATTTTGACGGAACCTTTTCCCCCCTTCTTTAAGACCTCAAAGAATGTGAAACTCTGCACGCCCTCTCTCTATTTATTTTTGTAATAAATGAAAACCATCTTCTTTTATTGTGTTCGTTCTGGTAGTTGGATTTTAAATTCGTCTCCTGACGGCTGACACCCTTTTTCTCATCTCTTCTATGCCATCATTTTCGGGGAAATATAATAATTACTTATTTTCACTGCCAGCCAGTGCGAACTTTTTACAGCGCAACTGCGTGCTCTTATTGTTTCATAACAATATATAGGTTTTTCTTGCATATGTTTTAAGTAATTTTTTATATTAATTATTAAAAAAAAACTTAAAATAGGTTCTCTTAGTCAATATAAAAAAAAAAAATATAAATATGTGTGAATATTAGTATTATTTTTTATTTTAATTGAACAGTTAACACAAATTAATATGATAAGTAAGAATCGCAGGAGCAACAATTGCTTGAAAAAAGAAAAAGAAAGAAATGGGTTTATAAAAGTTTAAGCAATTATGCGATGGTTATTAATTAATTAATTAATATTGTAGTGGAGGAATGAATTAATGTAAATATCCTATATATATGATTGAGCCAAGCCCCAGGTGGAGGTGTCAAAAAGGCAGGCTGCTTTTCTTTCTTCTGCCACTTTTGACCTTTGTTGTTTGAGTTTCTATCGTTATGCCCCAATTAAAAAGTCATCATGACGTCATCATCATAATCTTTTTACGGATTTATCAGGATTTCGTTACTCTCAGTCTCAGATTTCCCGCGAAGTGGCTATCCCGTAATTATTCCCAAACCACGACCCATTTCCTTTAAATCCCACAAAAATATCGAAGTGTATTGGATTCAGGCTCAAACTCGGGTTCTCTCACTCAGAAGACTCTCTCTCTCTCCCTCTCTCTCTGTCTCACAGTGTGTGTGTGTGTGCGCGTGTGCGTGTTTTGTATACTCGCGGAAGAACCACTACCGCTCGCCGTGGGTTTCGAATTCGACGTCGTTTCGGACAGCTTTCACGCTGGTTTCCCGTTGCCGGAATACTACTCATGCGCCACAAGCACGCCGCGAGCTCGGCGACCTGACGGATGGGTTGCTTTCTCAGCTCGTCGGCCATCGTGGACCGACGTAGCCGGAACATCGCCGGAAACCACCCCCGCCGCCGCCGGAGCACCGAGCATCCCGTTAACGATGCCGTAGACGCCGTAAGAGCGACGGAGGAGGCAACCGAAAAGGAGAGGCAGAATAAGGTGAGGCACGCCGGCGACTTCCCGGCGACGACAGATCGCCGGAAGCATCCGCCGGACCCTTGCCTGAAGAACCAGCAAGGCTGGCCGATCTGGCTCGTAGAGTACGCCGGCGACGCCATCAAGGATTGGACTCCTCGCCGAGCCTGCACATTCGAGAAGCTCGCCAAGGTTCTCATAAGCCCTAATCCCAATTCCATTTCTTTCAAAAACCTCGAAATTTAAACTGGGTTTTGATATAGTAAACTTAAGCTCTTATATATTTCATTATTTTTGGATTCTGGTTGTTCAGATCGGGCAAGGGACGTATAGCAATGTATATAAAGCTAAGGATCTAATAACAGGGAAAATAGTGGCTTTGAAGAAGGTTAGGTTCGATAACTTAGAGCCAGAGAGCGTGAAATTCATGGCCCGAGAGATTCTTGTTCTGCGCCGCCTTGACCACCCCAATGTGGTTAAGCTCGAAGGCTTGGTCACTTCAAGAATGACTTGTAGTCTTTACTTGGTTTTTGAGTACATGGAACACGATCTCGCGGGGCTCGCCGCCCGCCAAGGGGTCAAGTTCACTGAGCCCCAGGTTCGTTTTCATACAAGTTTGTTGATTAATTGGACCTTTTCTTGTATTAAGATTGATAGATTTTGTTGAATTAGATGGATTCTGGGTGTGTGCTTTTCAGGGTTGGTTTTATGAATTTTTTGGGTGTTCTGTAGATTTGGCTTCTTGTTTGTTTAATTTGGGATCTTGGGTGTTATATGGCTGTGTTTGTCTTTTTGGTTTTATTTTGTTGTGAGCCTTTGATGTTACCGGAATACCTTTCATGGGCTGTATATTGGGTCCCATACCCCTGTTAGTGAGCTATCGGATTTGGTGTTTCATATGATTTTATAATGCCTGAGGCTTGTCAATGATGTATATATTTTTGGCAGGAAAATTCATCGAAATTTCCTTATTCACGTCACTCCATAAATTGGAGGTATATAATTCTGTTTTCGTAATGATAATAATAAAAAGTATAATTGCTGACAAGTGACAAAGCTCTAGTAAAAAGAAATGGACTTATTTTCGTTATTTGTGACCTGAAAAAATAAAAATAAATAAATAAAAAACTAAAACGTCCACTCAGTTTGGCACAGTAAACTTTTTTAGCTTGATCTAATTAGGTTTATCATTTTGTTGTCCTGGAACTACATTAAACACAAAATTTCACTATCCTTGCATTATCTTTCATTTCCTACGCAATCAAAGAGAGTAGAGACTGTGGCTGATGGGTCGTACTTGATAAATGCATGATTAAAAATTACTCTGCAGTTTAGGTTTTTCAGGCCATGTTTGTCAGGAATAATGAATGATGTATGTTTTGCTGTTGAAATTTCATCTTTTGGCATGCTCTTTGCTTCTGATTTACAACATAATTATTATGTTTGCATTTATAGTTGACACTCTTTCTTCATAAGACTATCAGTTCCCAGTTACCTATTTTTAAATGATGGTTTAATTGATTGAACCATTTGGTGTTGTTTTAGTTACTGAAAATCCATTGCTTCTCGGCCTTAGCTACCTTTATATTTCCACTAGTATGGAGCAAGATGCAGCCAAGAAACAGAACCAAAATGATTAGTTGTTTGTTATTGGAACGCATTCTTTTCTAAGTGAAGGATAGATAAGAAACATAAACTATTTTGCAAAGGTTTTAAAGAGCTTTTATTTTTTCTTATCCTTATAATGGTAAACTCAAGTCGAGCATTTATACATTACCTTTTCTTATCGTCTGGCTCTTTGTTCTGCATAGCAGAAATATAACACTAAGAGGTTGGTTTTTTTATTTCTCAATATATTTGCTATGACAGGTGAAGTGCTATATGAAGCAATTACTGTCTGGGCTTGAGCATTGCCACAGCCGAGGTGTCTTACACCGTGATATCAAGGGTTCCAATTTGCTCATTGACAACGAAGGAGTTCTGAAAATAGCTGATTTTGGACTGGCTACTTTCTATGATCCTGGGCAGAAGCAACCCATGACTAGTCGAGTTGTCACACTATGGTACCGGCCGCCGGAACTTCTTCTTGGGGCTACATTTTATGGTGTTGGTGTGGACCTCTGGAGCGCTGGATGCATCTTGGCGGAGTTACTTTCTGGGAAACCAATCATGCCTGGACGGACAGAGGTATTGTGATTTGTTTTGTTTTCTAAGTTGCTTTACTCTTATGGTAGCCAGTTTCGAAGGCCTATTTCATATTTATCCCTTCTTCTTGAACGATTATGTAATGGTGCTAGGTTCTTTGGGCAACAATTGAGGGTTTTTGTCCATGGTGCTCATTTTCATCTAGATGGGTTTAAAATCATTTGGCCTAGTCCATGTCATGATTTGCCAATTGAATAAATTTTCAATAATTAGGATACTGTTTTAAGGACATACATTTTGGTTAAGGTACTTAGGTTTAATATCAGAAGCTAAAAAACACCAAATGCTCAAACATAGAGACTTCAATATGCAAAGAGAAATGAAGCATGACTGTTATGTAGTGGATGCAGGGTGAAAATGACAAACTTTTGGTTGTTTGGATTTTCCTTCACTCTTGGTTGGTCTCAATTTTAGTACTCATAGTTATTCATTTATATGTATGTGTGTGCGCGCACATTTGTGTGTGAATGCATGTGTGGTGATTTTGTCATCTTAGTGCACCAGCTGTGGGCACTTCCTTTTATTTATGTTACACATGTAGATGTATGTATTGTGTGTATGTGCATAAACTACAATTTCTTAAGTATTATGATATTAGATTCTGGTATTCATTTTGGCGTTTGGTCATTTCTGGTCGACTTGGCAGTATACTCCTTTTTGTTCATCTTTGTTGATGTTATTGTTGTTTTTTGCTTTTAAATTCATAGTCAGGTTTACATTTGACTGTTGGATTCTTTTTCTGCTTAGGTTGAACAACTGCATAAGATATTCAAATTGTGTGGCTCCCCATCTGAGGAATATTGGAGGAAATATAGATTGCCAAATGCAACACTTTTTAAACCACAGCAGCCATACAAACGTTGCATAACAGAAACCTTCAAGGATTTCCCACCTTCTTCTCTACCTCTAATCGAATCTCTTCTTTCAATAGACCCCAATGAACGAGGCACTGCGACCGCCACTCTAAATAGTGAAGTGAGTAATTTTTACTCTGGTTTTTCTTATGCATGCATAAATTGTTTTTCTATCAAGCTAAAAGAACTTCACATATAATTTATTGTGTATCTCAAGGCTTTTGTGAGATGTACTCATTTCTGGATATAATCCTGCTTCTTTTTTTTTTTTTTTCTTTTTTTACAGTTTCTTATCGAAAGAATAAAAATAGCAATCTGGAAGTTAACAAATAACTATTGAACTCTTCTGATTTGTGTCAGATAATTTTGTATTTGAAACACAAATTGGCTTCATACGTGAAGTGTAATCATGCATTTGGTTTTTGCATACAGTTCTTTACCACTGAACCTTATGCGTGTGAGGCATCAAGTTTACCCAAGTATCCTCCAAGCAAAGAACTGGATGTCAAATTAAGAGATGAAGAAGCTAGAAGGTTACTTACCATTTGTTCTTCATATTTGATAGATTCTCGAGTGGTATGGGCTAAATGCTGACAGATAATATCTGATCTTCTCCGCAGGCAAAGAGGTCTAAGTGCGAAAGGTAATGCTGTTGATGGTGTCCGAAGAGTTAGAGCTCGGGAGCGTGTTGGTCGAGCAGTTGCGGCTCCCGAAGCCAATGCAGAGATTCAAGCAAACTTAGATGTATGTGAGATGAGTTTTGTGCTATTCCTTTTGTATTGTTTGATTCCTTTTCTGTTTTTTTTTTTTTTTTTTGGCAAAATGATAGGAAAACTTCTATTCAATTGCGACTCTGCCCAACCTTTCCCCTCAGGCACTTGCAGCCTTGGCAGGCTGTCAAACCCTTCTGAACCAAAATTTGGCCATATGGAACCAAGCTTTGAATTGCCTTATTTACGTTTGTTGCATCAAGATTACACTCTGCCTGGTGCTGAGATTGCAAATATTCTTGTTATATCAATAGACTCTTTAATCTCTGCTCTGGTTTCCTTGGACATTAGTTGAGCCTCACTTCAGAAATCTCTTTATTTGGTATCCACTCCATTTTGTTGGAATAATACTGCTTGTAATGATCTTTCTGGCCTGTCATATGTCACATATCTTTTATTGATATTAAATAACAGAGGCTGTCCAATGGTCGCTATCATGTAATAAAACCATCTTTAACCTAGAGATCTGTTTAATGAAAGTTGTTGGAATCATTAATTGTTGTCCTCTAGCATCGTTAAGTATATGAAGGTAGCCTTTACATTTGTCTGTGGCTGCTACCAATGATAGCAAATTCACTAGGAGATTCAGTTGCTTCAATCAGAGATTTGGGTGGGTATATGTGGCCTCATCAAGATGCCTACTGTCAACTTGGTTTGTCAATGTAACTTTCAACATTTATCATCTTTTTGCTGATTTGCAGAGGTGGAGAATGGTGACACAAGCAAATGCCAAGAGCAAGAGCGAAAAATTCCCGCCTCCCCATCAAGATGGAGCGGTTGGATACCCAGTAGATACATCACGTAAAGGTCCTGTATCATTTGGCGCACCTGACACATCTTTCGGCTCATCAATTTTTAATTCGAAGTCATCAGGAACTGTTAAAAGTATTGGGGCTGCTGGGGGGCCTTCGAGGAGGAAAACCAATAAAGAAGACCTCAATGCAGCTTCGTCTCGGAAGTTTATCCGTGCATTCAAGCCATCCTCCATAGGGCTCTCGATGGATCTAATATTCAAGGCCAAATAATCAATTTCTGAGGTTTCCAGCAGCTGAAAATAGAGGTAAGGTGTCTGTGTACTGTACATTTTTGGAATTAGGTTTTTCTGTCAAGCTCAGCTTGGTTTTGGAATGTGTTTGGCCTCATTATTGCTCCAATTTTTTTGTACTTCAATCGTTGTAAGCGTCTGGTGTATAATCCCTGCAACAGCAACCCCAAAACTTGTATATTCAGACAGGAAAAAAAGAAAAAAACAGAAAAATGAGAAAGCATTTCCACTTCTGTTGTAGAGTTTGGAAGCAAGTAAAATGGTACTCCTCAAACATATATAATGTCTTGGAAGCATAATGCGCCGCTACAATATTTTTCCACTTGACGCAATAAATGAAATTTGAAATAAGAACTCTTTGGGAAAGGAATCCTCTCCGGTCTAAAGGGACCGGAGAATATCTAGTTTACGGTCTAGATTTCTATGTAGAAATCCATGGCCGTAAAAGACATGTCATTCTTCTTAAAAAAAAAAAAAAAAAAAAAAAGGTTTACTTTCCTGCACACGCTAAGTCCAAAAAAGGGAAAACATTTACTCTGCGTTGAGTCTGCACACGGTTACTCGAGTACTTTACAGATTACTTCTTCAAAGTCCAAAGAGAAATAGATCTGGGAGATAGCCTCCCCTCGTTTTATAAAACAAACGGTACTCGACCCGCTTCCCTCGCTACTGACCCAAGAACCACCATAAATGCTTCATTGAAATCTCCAGCAGCATCAACAGGTTATGGGTTGATGTTATATTGTTATGAATTCACCCCATAACTCTTATGAAAAAAGGAATTCCTCTAAAAGAACCAAGATTGTGGAGTAGCAGCAAATTGGGCAAGAGCAAATCCAATAAAGGGAAACTAAAATCCAATCAGAACCAAGCACTGATTGCATCTATTCTCAATTTCAAGTTGTCACGATAAAATAAAAATAAAAAATAAAAAACCAGAAAATGAATGATTGCATCTATTCTCAATTTTTCACGTCCAAAGTCAAAAATGAAAAACTCAGAATAAATAAATGAAGAAATGAAGAGATGAAGAGAAATTTAGAACCCAATGGAAAGGGGGGAATTGCCTTTCTGTAAAAAAATCAAAGCCGTGAACTGAATATTCTCCGGTCCTTATTGGATTGGAGAGGATCTGGATCCAACGCTTTGGGGTATGCTTTTTGTAGTTGGAACTTTAAATGATTTTTCAACTTGACTTAGGAAATGAAAATGAAAGGAAGAAAATGAGGGATGTTATGAAAATGAAAAGAAATAACCACCTCGATTAATGCATGGCAGGTGGCGCCCATCAGTTGGCAGCCAACCCAGCCATTTTTATACCAGACACTTCAAGTCTCAGGATATGGACGGGTATAATAACAGTATAACACAGTAATGCCACTTTTCCCACTAAATTTTTATACCAACTTTTGCTTCTTTTAAGTGTTTTCTCGCCCAAAAAAAAAAAAAAAGTACTGGCATCCTAACATTTTTTTCTAAATTTTCTTTTCTAAATGATTTGAACCCTACATTTATTTAAGAAAAAAAATATTATAAATCTATTTATTTATTAAATAGATCAGATCATTCGAAAAAAGTATTAAAATGTCTAGTATTATTCCTAGTTAATTAAAATAGATTACATGACCAACCCTGGTCTTTAATAGAGACAATATAAAGTTGGTCAATTAAAAATATAGGTAACGTGAAAGACTGGGCGAGGGGGAAGGCTGCAGGATATCTCTAGTCAATTAAAATAGATTACATGACCAACCCTAGTCTTTAATAGAGACAATATAAAGTTGGTCAATTAAAAATATAGGCAACGTGAAAGACTGGGCGAGGGGGAAGGCTGCAAGATATTCAAAGAGTATATATTATTGCATAGCTTTTCCTCATAGCATTTAGAAACATGATGAGGCCGGAGATGAAGCGACACCTCCTCCTTGGTTTTCTGGTATTCATTATCCTACAATATCTTGCATGCAACTCGTCTGTCGCTGCAGGTAAGATCTACCAAACATCTTTTGCTCTTCCTTTTATATCGTTTAACATGTATATGCATGTATATCCATAAGGTTGTAGATCATTTTGTGTGTGTGTGTGTGTGTGTGAGAGAGAGAGAGAGAGAGAGAGAGAGGGCCTTCTCCTCTGGTTTCTGTGAAATTTCCCTGGCCTTCATTTGTACTGACAGGAACCCAGTATATATATAATTTTATTATTTGAACCCCCTCCAAAAGAAAATTCTTGTCTCCCCCCACGGTCCATAACTTGATATTATATTATTATGTATGGCCCATAATGGAATAGCCATAGAAACATCAAAATTAATATGAGGTAGAATTCGAGGCTGCTAGAGATTTGAAGGCTTTTGTAATTATTAAAGCAGCATACAATTAAACCCAATTTCTAGAATTCTTTTTTCTCGTCTGAATATGTGTGTGTTGTGGTAAATACTTTGGAGGAATACTCAGGTGAGAAGATGGAGAAGTTGGCTTATGCAAGAGATGGGGATGAATTATCTAGAGCTGCCATTGTTAAACAATGGTCCATCTTTGAGCTAAAGAGAGCTGCTAGTCCAGGGCCGCCAGCTCCTCAAAGGGGGCAAGGTTACCGCCAAGATTGCCCAACATGCAACAATAGCTAAAAAAAAAAAGTACTGATTCCGATTGACCAATAGCGGCTGGCTGGATAGATAAATGTTTTATAAATCAATATATTTTGAACTCTGAAGTGTTGTTAGGCAATTTATTCCAAGAAAGAGAATTATCTGTATAATAAAAGTCAGAATTGATTTTGTTACAGCTTTTCTTAGATTTTCTTTTTAAATACCACCATCTACAGAGCCTATTCAAATAATAATTTACTCTTCATGAAACCCTTCAAAATGTAGCATTCTCATCCATTTACAAGAGAAGCTTCAATTGATATAATATGAATTTTTCTTTCATTTTGTTTCTCTCTCCTTTCTCTCCCTCTCTCTCCCTCCCGCCCTTCTCCCTTTGGCTTTCTCTGTAACCACAAAAAAAAAAAAAAAAAAAAATCAATATGTACAGCTACTGAAAGCAACAAAAAATCAATAACAACCAATACTCAAAACCTAGCTTAAAAAAAAAAAAAAAAAATACAAGGTCAATTCACCACATGGGGGTGGCCACAAGCCACCCCACACCCGTTTGTGGGTGGGGTGGGGCCACCTCCAACCCATAGGGGTGGCTCAAGGGCCACCCCCACCATCTTCATTTAGGTTGCCGATCCACCCCTCGTGGGGTGGTCCGTGGTTTGGCCACCCTTTGGGTTTCATTTTATTTATTTATTTATTTATGTTAAATTTTTTAATTAATGTTAATTTTTGTTTTAAAGAAAATATGGGTATTTTAGGAAGAATGCCAGAAAAATGACCTTTTTGGCAAACCTTTATTACTTTATAGTTTGATGTAAGACATAAATGAACTATAAACCGGTTTAATAAAATGACAAGTGTCCTAAATCATGTGAGAGATACATGTGACTCTTAAATGAATTTAAGGGTGTGAACTTCCAATTATTTATTTATTTTTAACGTTTCTTCTTCTAATTAACCTAATCTCTTTCTCAAGCCATCATACCTTCTTCTGAGCTAATATCTCTCTCAAACCAAGCCTTTACAGAAGAAAAAAATTGTTCCATTAATCAAAGTCATCTCCTCTTAGATTTTTTTTTTTTTTGTTTCCATCTATTTGTCTTTTGCTAGGTAACTTCCTTAGAAAGTTTGATTTTATGACCTACAAATTAAAATTCAATAATTGCTTCCCCACTTTTACAAGCTGTACGTTCAAGCTTGATTTGTAGGTTATTCTTTTGTTTCCGTAATTTTTATTTTATTTTATTTAAAAAAGCAAACAAATTAAAACAAACCTGTATGTTCTTTCTTTGATGGAGTTTTTCAAGCTCTGATTTTTAGTAATGGATCATAATTTTTTCTTCTACAACGGCTTCGTTTGATAGACATTTTAGCTTAGAAGAAGAGATGATAGTTTAAGAGAGAGATTAGGTTCATTTAAAGAATAAATGTTAAAAAACAAATTTGAAGTTAATACGGTTAAGTTCACACTTGTCATCTTATTAAACCGGTTTGTAGCTAATTTTTGTCTTTTAAGGTATTGCTTTAGCACGTTTGTCATTTTATGAGGTTATTTAAAAACTGCCCTTAGTTCATAGGATTTTTTTATTATTATTTTTTTATATTTATACCATCAATTACTTGTATTCAATGTAAATCCTGAAAAAAAAAAAAATGAATGCTATCCGAGGTATGGATGTAGTTAACTTTTCATTTATAAAATAATACAATAGGCACGGGGCTGTATGGCAAGAGCAACTAAGATGCTCCATGCTATTCATCAATTTTTTCAACTCTTAGCATTCTTATTTTTTACTACTATTTTTTTTTAAAAAAAAATCACTACAAATTAAATTTTTATAACTTTTCCATACAACATAACGTGGGATTGAGAAATGGGTGTTGAGGCCCCGGTCCTAACATGGGATTGCGGCAACAAGAACCCATAACACAAACATGAGCAGCGAGCTCATGGTGAAAACAGGGACTGCAATCCCATTTGTGGCTACAACCTCATTGGCACGAGGCGCCGTCGGCAATTGATTGGAATTCAATTGACAGGTCATGAAAACAGTCTGAAACTTGTTTTTGGAACAATCAAAGCTCTAATTCATGGGAACTAAATTCATGATTAGGTTCCATGGAATGAACATGTTCTCTCCTCATACTCCAAATCGAGTGGCCAAACGAGGCCAACCCTGGTTATCACTAGAGGGCATTGTCACAATATTAAAAAGAAAAAAAAAAAAAAAAAAAACCCAGGAATTCAAGACCACAAATCCACAAAATCAACAAAACCTTGTCAGTAATCCAGATTCATTTATAAATATAATTCAACAAGATCCGACAACCTAAATGCGGAAAGTTCTGCAACCCAAAACCTACAAAACTTGTCTATCCTCCGACGAAAAATAAAAGCAAATCGTAGAGGTGTCGAGGAAGCGGGAGCGCCAAAACTGTAATGAGTTGCTAAACAACGTCGTTTTGTGAGCTTTCTTTTAATTTGAATTTTTTTTCCCATAAGGGCATTTTAGTAACTTAACATTGCCAAAACAACGTAGTATTGAATTTTTCATCCTATTTGACGGTAGTGTCTAATGGAGTGGCCAAATTGCAACTAGTTGATAGTTTGTGGGCTATTTTATCACTCTTTGAACATTAGGAGACTAAAATGAAAATGGTTAGTAGTTTGGGGGCTAAATTATATTTTTTCCTCTTTTTTTTTTTTTTTTTTTAAATGATGATTACTCTAAAAGCTAATTGAAAAACGTATGTTCATTGATTCCGGTGCCAATCACAATCTCTTCGGTCCGTTTGTTAAATAATTTTGGCAAAAGCAAAGGCAACCTGTTATTGCATTTTTTCAACATTTTATTACTTTTTTCATTACATCATTCACTTTTTATTACTATTCAAATAAAAAAATCACTATAAAACATTTTTTTTTTCTTTCCATTTTTTCATACCAAACATTCTTACTTTAAAAAAAAAAAACAATTTTATTTTTTTCATATCAATCAATTTTTGCTACAATCGAACCGAAACCGAAACAAAATCGATTATCAATATTAATTTTGTGGCATTGTGAGAAGTTTTGGTCGTCCACTATCCCCGGCTCCTGTAAGCTAGGGACCCATCGAACCAACATCTCCCATGAGTGTTGGCGGAAGATCTGTTAATAATTAATCTTCGTTACATTGCACAAGCATTTCTTCTCCCAGTTGACATGCCCAATGCTACATATGTTGCCAAATATGAAGATGGTTTATCAACTAATAATATATGGGGAAGAATTATGGGTTATCAATAATTATTGTTGTTTAGTAATTTATTCTAAATAAAAAATTACTTATAGAATTAAAATCAAAATTAATATTGATTTTGTTTGAGTATGTTTCGGTTGAGTGTTAGAAGATCACAGCAAGGGTTCTCTTCAGCTGCAGCATGATGGCAAGATCTCTCATTTGTTTGATATAATGCCTTCAAAATTAATTAACTCATAGTGTCGCTGTAACATCTCCGATCTTATTTAAGGAGTAAATAACTTTCTTGAGTTGCATGAACCCCAAGAACAGAGTAATTTAGCATAAGATACATCTCTTTTTCTCCCCAACATAAAAACGAGTTAGCCACACGACTGTGTCACATAAAATGATAATAACCTAAGGAAGATGCTAAAACATCTTAACATAACTTAATGCATGAATAAAGGTGATTTAATTAAGTGTAACTTAATGCATGAATAAATGTGATTTAATTAAGCGTCAGACCCCGCGGCAAGCTCTACTGCTTAAATTCTCTCAACTTGACTCAATAAATGAAATCTAACTTTAGTTGATTTTCAAATATGTATTTTTTTTCTTTTCTAAGCGATGATTTTCCAACTTGACTCAGTAAATGAAAAAGAAAGGAAGAAAACAAGGGATCATCATGATAGATGGACTTGCACGTCTCTCCCATATACAGCTAGGACAACAAAAAATTCTTTGTTAAGCACCATTTGCACTCCCAACGGCTCTGCTCTGACCACCTTATTTGCACTTCCAACCCCCCATATAAGTTGGTCAAGAAATCACTGTAGGACCATCAAGCTCTCCAGATTTGACCGGCCGGGTAAACGTGAAAGACTGGGCAGGCGATGGGGAAGGTTGCAGGATACTGCAAAGAGAAGAAGGCCTGATATATATATATATATATACTATGCATTAGTCACATAGCATTTAGAATTAGAAACATGGTGAGGCCTGAGATGAAGCGACATTTCCTCCTTGGTTTTCTAGTATTTATTATCCTACAATATCTTGCATGCAACACATCTGTCGCTGCAGGTAAGATCTAGTAAACACCATTTGCTCCATGTAGCTCCTTTTTTCTTTTTTATTATCGTTTAATATGTTATTATTAATTAAACTACCATATCCCCATAAAGGAAACTAACAATGTTATTAATAATAACATGTTATGTGATTTCAAAAAAATAAAATAAATAATAATAATAATTCAATTATACTAAGTCAGTTCAAAATAAAAATCTAAGCCAGTTCCCAAAAAAATAAATAAATGATGTAAACATTTTTTTTTTTTCTTTTACATGTACATAAACTTTTTAAGCCTAAACCTAATTAAGATATCCCCCCTCTCTCCCCCCCCCCCCCCCCAAAAAAAAACGAAAAAAATCTATATGGTGATTTGATTCGATCCCCAAAAAATTATATAAAAAAGGCCTCTCATAACATAATTTTTAAAATAAAAAAGTACATGAATTTTTTAAACCCAAATTCTAAAGCTCTTAGACTAGCCACAAAAATTTTCAAAAAATTAAAAAATCCATACAATGACCCGATCGACCCCTTGAAAAAAAATAAATTATATGCAATGGACTCTCAAAATTAATATGATATAATGCGATTTCACACTTCTTCTTTCCTTTTTTTTTTTTTTTTGGCGTATTAATTTAATTATTATTTTTTACAACTTTCTTCGCTCTAGCAGTAATTCGACTATTTCCTTTCTTTTCAGATTACTCTCTTCATGCATGCTCTCTTTTCATTTTCTTTCTTTCTCTTCTTAGCTGCATATTACATAAGACTAAGGATATGTTTGAGATTATGTTTGAGAGGCTTAAAAGTGTTTTTAATATTGAAAAAATTCGTTTGAAGAAAAAAATACTCATTTGGCAAAAAAAAAATTAAAGCGCTTTTAAGGATTCAAAAAGCTTAAAAATGACCAAAAAAAAAAAAAAAATGGCAAAAGCTTAAAAATAAAGGACAAAAGCTCTATTTCTCAAATGCAATCCCAAACAAGCGCTCTAAAGCTTGAACGAGACTCGGTATTCAATAAATTATTTTCCTCTTTTTAGTTGTAATCTTCTTTTGCTTTTCTCTTTCTCTTAACTAATCTCATTGTATTGTGCTTATTTTGGCTGGTTGGATGATAGATAGAGTTAACCGCGTACCTTGAACGTTAGCACGTGACTATTAGGCCCCTACACATGCATATCATACTCACATTAACAGATAATACTAAACTTACTAAAATACGAGGCTACTTAGATTAAAGGCTTTTGTAATTAAAGATGCATATTCTATTTTCCAATCATGTCCACTTCCAATATTTGAACTGTACGTGTATATGATCTATTAAACCCAATTTCTAATTTCTTTTCTTTAATTTTTATCTCGTGGTAAACACTTTGGTGCAATTCACTCTCAGGTGAGAAGATGGAGAAGTTGGTTTATGAAAGAGATGGGGACGACTTATCTCGAGCTGCTATTGTAAAACAAAGGTCAATCTTTGAGCTAAAAAAAACTGCTCTTCCGGGGCCGCCAGGTCCGCAGAGGGGGAAAACAAAAAGCCAATATTGCCCAGAATGCTTCTATTAGAATAATTATTTTTGTTATAGAATCCAAATCAAATTGATTCTGTTTCTTATTTTTTATTCCCTGATGTGAGGAATAAATAAAGTAAAATTTGGATGAAAGGTCTATGATCTATCTTATAAGTATTCAATCAATATGGGCATGAAGGCACAATTAGGCATAGGAATAGGAATATATATGTTGGAAAATACTTCTCCATATATACTAGATTATTTTTCAAAGTTTTTGTCGCTAAAGTTTCTTTTTGTGCGTGTCGTTTGAGTGTTCGATCGAAGAACATAGCAATGGTCCTGTTTAGCACTGCATCCACACAAGGATTTGTGGCGATTGTGCTGCCACATCGTGTAGCAGATTTGTAGCATGATGGAAAGACTTCTCAATTGTTTGATGACCACTATAACACTCCCAAAATTAATTAACTCGAAATGTTACCGTAATATCCCTAATCTTATTTAATGAGTAAATAACTTAAGAGAGTTACATGGACCCACAAATAGAGGGTAATGTGGCAGAAGATACATCTCTTTTTCTCCACAACATAAAACAATATAGTCACATGGCTTTGTCACATAAAATGATAATAACTAGAGCAAGATTCTAAAATATGATAGCATCAAATCTAGAGCTCTAAAATAATACATATTAAAATATGATAATCAAGATAAAATATAAAATATAAAATAATTAAGAAAATATTATACTTACAAACAAATCTTATAAAAAAACTTTTATATATAATATATACGTGACAATTTTATAAAATAAATTAAACCTTTTCTACTCCAATTTAAAATGAAAAGAAACTCATAATATTGATGTGATAGTTCATTTATGTATTGATTCCGGTGCCGATCATAATCTCTTCTTCTCGAAGTTTCCAACCAAGCAAAACCCTTAGGCCATGCACAGCAAGTCTTCGGTCGTCCACTATCCCTGTTCCTCGCTTTGTCTTTATTCTCATTCACCTTTTGGTTATCTTGCTTGAGAAGAATACCCACATGGTCAAGCATATAGAGAATCTCTCTATGTGTATGTGTGTGGTACTTCACTCTCTGCTCAGTCTGCTTGCATTCTCTCGCTAATCTAAGATCTGGGTTTTGTTGCATTGTGAGAAGTTTACGGATATGGAGAAGGCGAGAGAACACATCGAAGAGATACGCAGAACAAAGTTTTCAATCGGGGGGGAACACAACCCATTGACGGCGGAACTTCACCAGGCCATCAAGAACCTCTCTGCTGAAGTTTACGCCAAGGATGTCCGCTTTCTCATGGAGCTCATTCAGGTTCCTCACTCATTTAGCATACATTTGTGAGAGCATGTTTGTTTGTTTCTTTGTTATGGGTTCTCAATGACGAACCGAATACTATATGTTTGTTTGTTTGTTTGTTTGTTCTTCAATCAAATTACTTCCTTTCTGTTCAATTTGTCAAATTTGCGATTAATATATGGATGATTAGAGAAATGGTAAATTTTGTTGGTCAGAATGCGGAAGATAACGATTACCTGGAGGGTCATCCACCATCGCTTGAGTTCGTCATAACTTCTGAGGACATCACGGCCACAGGAGCTCCACAGACGTTGCTGATTTTCAACAATGAGAAAGGTTTCTCCCCTAAAAACATAGACTCCATTTGCAGTGTTGGTCGCTCCCCAAAGAAAGGAGACAGGAAACGTGGTTATATTGGAGAAAAAGGTAATTCACCTACCCTCCCTAGAATACTGAGTCTACTATATATGCTGTCATGTATCTATTGATATTCATTTGAGGAGAAATGGGCAGAAGTCTTAAATTTAAAATTTTCATAAACTCGGGCCTTAAATTTGACCAAATTAAAAAATTGGGGGGTCTAAAAGACAAGATAGGGAACAGCACAGGGGCTTCAGCAATATTTTTCCTTAAATAAAAGTAGGTAGTTAAAATTCCTCCATGTTCCTAATTATATATATGTTTGAAATATTGGTTTCTGTTTCAAGTATAAGCCAAGCTCGAGCTTAAGCTTATCAACAAACTAGACTACATGTATCAGTTTGACTCATTTATTTTCAGACAAATTGGAGCTTGTTCACGAAGTGCGTGATTAACTTATCCTGTCCTCATACTAAATAACAATAACTAGAATTTTGTAGTGTTTGTAAATCCATTTTAATGAGTAGTTTCTTAATAGTAGTTGAGATTATATTGCTTGTGTTAAAAAAAAATTTCAGATAAATCTATTTTGTCTAGGTAATATGCGGTCTACCCTGCTAAATTCTTTCAAATTATGAGTGAGGGACTCAACAGCTGCCTATGCAATATCCATATGCAATCCATTTCACATAATAAGAATTGAGCTTCATGTACCCAGTAGCGCTCAAATTAGTCTACCCTTTACCTTTCCAATATATAAGTGGTAATAGAGCTCTTGAAATTGTGGATCACTTGATATGATTGAATGAATGGGAAACAAACTTTTATTTTTATCTTTGTTCTCTTGTTTGAGAAACCCTTATTTCAGGTCTTTGATTGTAAGATTCGCATTTCAAAATTTTGCTTAACTTGGAAAGCTTGTGATGCTCTTGTAGAAACAACAATGAAAAGATACGCATTTCTTAGTGTTTGTAAAATGACTTCTATGCCAATCAGAAGACTTGAACCCGTATTACTTTGAGTTATATGCCTAGTTTGAATAAAAAAAAGAAGGTAAAGAAAAGATAAAATTATAGTTGAAGATGTTAATGACTGGTGACCACTTGACAATACTTAAACATGCTAATGGAAGTAAGGATCTGTTAAAACTTAGATATTCTAGACCTGCTTTTCTTTCATTGTTTCTCTCTTTTCTCCCATGGGAGATTGGGAAAGGATATTTATGTATGTTCCTGCTGCTATAGTTAACTTATTTTTCTGGTTAATATGCAGGAATTGGGTTCAAGAGTGTCTTTCGGGTTACTTCTCAGCCATACATATTCAGCAATGGATATAAGATACGGTTCAATGAAGAGCCTTGCCCACATTGCAATCTTGGGTACATAGTTCCTGAATGGGTGGAGGAAAATCCAACTCTTTCTGACATCCGACAAATATATGGAGCTACAACTCTTCCAATGACAACAATAGTCTTACCTTTGAAGCCCTATAAGGTCAAACATGTGAAGCAGCAGCTCTTGAGCATTCATCCTGAAATTCTTTTGTTCCTGTCAAAGATAAAACAGCTTTCCGTAAGGGAACATAATAAGGATCCTACGCTCAATACCGTAAGTGCAATAGCCATTAGGAGTGAGACTAATTTTGTAAAAAGGAAGAATGTTAATGCTGAGTCCTACACACTCCATCTCTCAGCCACACATGTGGAATGCAGTTACTACATGTGGAAGCAGAAGTTTCCTGTGAGGCAAGAAAACAAAGTGAAAAGGAGAATGAAAGTAAAAGAGTTGGTGATCACATTGGCTTTTCCCTTTGAAGAACCTCTCAACAGAGGGATGAGCTCACCTGGGGTCTATGCATTTCTTCCCACAGAGATGGTTACCAACTTTCCCTTCATAATTCAGGGGGATTTTCTTCTTGCTTCATCAAGGGAAACAATTCTCTTGGACAACAAGTGGAACCAAGGGATTCTTGATTGTGTGCCCTCTGCTTTTTTCAACGCCTTTGTAGCGCTAGTCAAAACTACAGAAAATGTTTCGGTATCTAGTTTGGCTCCAATGTTCAGGTTTATTCCTATCAACAACTCTGCTTATCACGAGTTGAATATCGTGAGGGAATCAATCAAAGCAAAGCTTGTCGAAGAACATATTGTTCCTAGTGAGTCATACACACAGCAGAAATTCTTTCATAAACCTCACGAAGTTGGTAGGCTTAAGCCAGCTTTCAGGTACATTCTGGAGAAGGCACGGAAGCAAGGGGTGAGCTTGCTTGACCTCTCATCCCATGGAAAGTATATTTTGAGTTCTTCATTTGATGAAGAGAAGTATGATAGCATATGGAATTTCTTGGGATTGGAACCAGTCGACAACGAATGGTACACAAAGTGCATCCAAAATTCCAATCTTGTTGGAGGAGTGTCAGAGGACTTGCATTTAGAGATCTTACTATTTGTTGCTGATAATTTTATGTCCAAATTTGACTGCACCAACATGAAGAACATACCACTACTAAAGTATCTGGGTCTTGATGGGGATGAGTCCTTGCGCATTATTCACACATGTTTTTAGCAAGATGAGGCCTGAGATGAAGCGACATCTCCTCCCTGGTTTTCTGGTATTTATTATCCTACATAGCAGGTAAGAGTAAACACATTTTGCCCAATCGAACACTTTTTTTTTTTTTTTTTAACATGTATCATTAAGGCTGTAATTAACTTCATTTTGTATCCAGAAATGGAACCCTGGGGTGCATCTGTTTGTGTCATATTTCCCTTCATTTGTACTAATTAACAGGAACCCAGTATATATGGGATGATGACATATATGATGTGTGGTGATATAATTTTCTGCAATTACAACCAAAAACCGCAATAGTTAGTGACAATCTGAAGCAAAGGGGTATATCTTTTCTGTTCAATCTAGAAATAATTCCAAGGTTTGTGTCTGAGATGTTTGTTTTTCTTCTAGATTATTATATACACAATAAGATTACCTTCTTATTGTGAATGAAAATCATGAAAATTGATTATTGTGATGTAAAGTAATTTGATTAGACCTATCAGAAAGCACAACTGCACAGCACAACTGCACAAGTGAAGCTTTGCAATTAAATGTAGATAGAAGCAATGTCGATGCGAACCATAAATATATCCGACCTCCAAAATAACATTTTCTACCTAGGAGATATGTTATTTTAGATCAAGATTCTTTAGAATTTCGGATATTATATTAATAATTTTATTCAAATCTTCAAATGTTATTAAAGATTTTGTTATATTAGCATTCATCAACTCATTTATTTCTCATGATTTATCATCTAAAGAAGTGATAAGTATAAATAAAATGATAGAAGCTGATAAGAACCAAAAAAAAAAAAAACTATTGGATTCTAAAAAATAAAAAAATCTTGATGGATAAAGAATGTTTCTTTGTTAATTAAAAGAATGTTTTTTCTTTGTTGTTTTATCAATTTTATCAATTTTAAAGAATGTTTGAAATTGCTTTAAGGAGTTTAAAAGTATTTTTAAAATTTTTTTACTCTAAAAGCAATTAAACCACACTTTGGAGAAAATGTTCTTTTTTTTTAAAAAAAAATAAAATTTAAAAATGCTTTTGACTTTAAAAGATATATTTTGCAAGTTTAAAGATGCTCTAAAGAATATTGTAGCTCAGTAAATAATGCTAAAAGTCCTAAAATTATTATTAGATTTGCGATAAATTCAATTTCTTCGGGGTGATAATTTTTTTTTAAAATTAAATCAATTTTAAAGAAAAAAAAAATAAAAATAATTTATAGCATTATTGAGCTGAGGTCTAGTAAAGCTAAAATCCTAGTACCAATCACAGTCCACTTACAACCATGCAGTATGCACGGCAGATGCAGCCAATTGGGTCTTCGGTCGTCCACTATGGAAAATGAAAAGTAGACGAAGGGACCCAAAGACCAAGACCCGGTGGTCGAATCAACTTCCAAAGCTCATGAAAAGCCTACTTTCCGTACGATTCAAAGGACCCTCAATCCCCTTTCCTCGCTGCGTCTTTATTCTCTTTCAACTTTTGTTTAACTTGCTTGAGAAGTATACCCAGCTCCTCCTGGTCAAAGCTTTTACTAAGGTTCACTCTCTGATGATCAGTCTGCTTGCATTCTCTCGCTAATCTGAGATCTGGGTTTTGTGGCTTTTTGTTGTGTGTGTTGTGGGTGGGTACGGAAATGGAGACGGCGAGAGAACACGTAGAAGAGATACGTAGAACAAAGTTTTCAATCGGAGGGGAACCCAACCCATTGACGGAGGATCTTCACCAGGCCGTCAAGAACCTCTCTGCTGAACTCTATGCCAAAGATGTCCACTTCCTCATGGAGCTCATTCAGGTTCCTCACTCATTTGGCAGCATGCATTTGTTATCAGAATGAGAATACTACGTGTTTGTTTGTTCTTCAATCATTTACTTGGTTTTTGTTTAATTTCTCAACTTTACTATTAATATATGGATGATTAGAGAGATGGTGAATTTTGTTTGTCAGAATGCGGAAGATAACGATTACCTGGAGGATCATCCTCCATCGCTTGAGTTCGTTATAACTTCTGAGGACATCACGGCCACAGGAGCTCCACATACATTGCTGATTTTCAACAATGAGAAAGGTTTCTCCCCTAAAAACATAGACTCCATTTGCAGTATTGGTCGCTCCACCAAGAAAGGCTACAGGAAACGCGGTTATATTGGAGAAAAAGGTCCTTCACCTACTCTCCCTACAATACTGTTTGTTATCAGAGCCAGAACCAGGCCTTGTTTGTAAATGGACTTGTCAGTGTAGTGAGTCTTTAGATTTTTAGTTTGGAAGTAATTGATAAAAAAAAGTTTTTGAATTTATTTATTTATTTTTTTACAGAAAAATGAAAAGTATTTTGTTTTGTAGTAAATTTTTTATTTAAATAATAATAAAAAAGTGATCGATGAATATCAAGGAGTTGAAATTTTTTTAAAAAACATTGAGACTTGTACATGCTTTTAATGTTCTCATATTTCGGTTCACTCAAAAAGCTAGTCGATCAGATTTGATTAAGGGGTTGTTTGGTAAACATCATTCCAACCCCAGATTCTGTTCATATTTTTGTGGAAAAAAAAAAAAAGTGTAATGATTGATATTGAAAAGTAAAAAATTTTTGTTTTGTAATAAATTTTTTATTTGAATAATATTAAAAAGTAAATTTTGGGATATAAAAAGTAAATGATGTGATATAAAAAGTAAAAATGTTTTGATGTTGATTTTTTTAAAAATATAAGGTAAATAGTATTTAGGGGTGGTGTAATGTTTACCGAACCACCCTTAAGTTTTGGGTTCAGAGTTAAAACCGAACATCAAATTGTCACAATTTTAGATGTGTGTGTTGATTTATAAAATTATTAGTTACGGAAAAAGGGAAATAACGTTTGCAAAGCTGAATAAAAAATATTATACTGTCAAATTAGACTCGGAGGTAGAATTTTGCTTAAGGGACAAAATCAAAATGTAATAATAAAGCAGTACTACTTCTGCTAAATAATCAAATAAAGGAATAATTTTCAAAATAGAAGTTCCCTCAATAGTTGCTTCTGCAACATCCATATGCAAATCCATTTCACACAATAAGAATTGAGCTTTATATACCCAATAACGCTCAAATTAGTCTACCCTATGCCTTTACAATATACAAGTGGTAATAGAGCTCTTGAAATGGTAGATCACTAGATATGATTGAATGAATTGGAAACAAACTTTTATTTTTATCTTTGTTCTCCTGTTCGAGAAACCCTTGTTTAAAGTCCTTGATTGTAAAATTTGTATTCCGAAAATTTCTACAACAATGAACACACACACGCAGATGCATGACTTCAATGTGGACCCATATTACTGTGAGTTATATGCATAGTTTTAATAAAAAAAGAAAGCAAAAGAAAAGATAAAATTATAGTAGGAGATGTTATTGACTGGTTGACAATACTTAAGTAAGCTAATGGAAGTAAGGATCTGTTAAAACTTAGATATGCTAGACCTGCTTTTCTTTCATGCTTTCCTTCTTTTTTACCCATGGGGAATTGGGAAGGATATTTAAGTATGTTCCTGCTGCTATAGTCAACTTATTTTTCTGGTTCATATGCAGGAATTGGGTTCAAGAGTGTCTTTCTGGTTACTTCTCAACCATACATATTCAGCAATGGGTATAAGATACGGTTCAATGAAGAGCCTTGCCCACATTGCAATCTTGGGTACATTGTTCCTGAATGGGTGGAGGAGAATCCAACTCTTTCTGACATCAGGCAAATATATGGTGCTACAACTCTTCCAACGACAACAATAGTCTTACCTCTGAAGCGTGATAAGGTCAAACCAGTGAAGCAGGAACTCTCATGCCTTCATCCTGAAATTCTTTTGTTCCTGTCAAAGATAAAACAGCTTTCTGTAAGGGAACAAAATAAGGATCCTAGGCTCAATACCGTAAGTGCAATAGCCATTACGAGTGAGACTAATTTCGTAACAAGGAAGAACGTTGATGCTGAGTCCTACACACTCCATCTCTTGGCGGAGGAAAAGGCTAAGGGTTCCGAAAGAGGATGCAGCTACTATATGTGGAAGCAGAAGTTTCCTGTCAGGCAAGAAAATAAAGTGGAGAGGAGAATGGAAGTAGAACAGTTGGTGATCACATTGGCTTTTCCCATTGAAGAGCGTCTCAACAGAGGGATAAGCTCACCTGGGGTCTATGCATTTCTTCCCACAGAGATGTTTACCAACTTTCCCTTCATAATTCAGGCAGATTTTCTTCTTGCTTCATCAAGGGAAACAATTCTCTTGGATAACAAGTGGAACCAAGGGATTCTTGACTGTGTGCCCTCGGCTTTTTTCAATGCCTTTATAGCGCTAGTTAAAACTACAGAAAATGTTCCGGTATCTAGTTTGGCTCCAATGTTCAGGTTTATTCCTATCAACAACTCTTCTTATCACGAGTTGAATATCGTGAGGGAGTCGATCAAAGCAAAGCTTGTCGAAGAACATATTGTTCCTATTCAGTCATACACACAGCAGAAATTCTTTCATAAACCTCACGAAGTTGGTAGGCTTATGCCTGCTTTCTGGAACATTTTGGAGAAGGCACGGAAGCAAGAGGTGAGTTTGCTTAATCTCTCATCCCATGGAAAGTATATTTTGAGTTCTTCATTTGATAAAGAGGAGTATGATCACATATTGAATTTCTTGGGAGTGGAACCAGTCAACAATGAATGGTACGCAAAGAGCATCCAGAGTTCTAATCTTGTTGCAGGAGTGTCAGAGGACTTGCATTTAGAGATCTTACTATTTGTTGCTGATAATTGGACGTCCAAATTTGACTGCACCAACATGAAGAACATACCACTAATAAAGTATGTGGGCCTTGATGGGGATGAGTCTTTGTGCAGTATAAATGAATGCACACACTGGAACCGAGAGAGGGTGGTGTCCTTATCACATCTGTATGATCAGGTGTCATGGCTGGTTGATTGTAACAGGGAATTCAGATGTGTGGGAAATCGTTTTTTCATGCCGAAAAGCACACAAGAAGCTATCTTCTCCATCTCTAAGAAAGTGACGTTGTGGGAATGGCTTCGAGATCATGTGAAGATTAGTTTTGTGACTGTATATGACTATGCAGTTCACCTTAATAGTTCTCTCCATAATGACGGGAAGCATGCTGTTGCCTTTGTTCACTTCTTATATCACTCTTTCTCGAAGAATCATCTTACAAAAAGGGAAGTTGATTATTTGCGTGGTATTATGCCGCTCGTGGATAACTATGGGAATCTAAACACACAAAGGGTAGGGGTTCTTGTCCCTGCTAAAGTAAGCAAATGGGTGGAATTGATTGGTTCAAATCCATGGAGAGGGGAAGGCTACGTTGAGCTAGCAGAAAACTACTTACGTCCAGTTCGTTTTGCAGGTGAAAGTATTTCTGGAGAACAGCTCTTAAATTTCCTTAAAACTCATGTTGCAGCTTCTGATATCCCTTATATATCTCCTCCCAATGCTGATTTTCCTGCTGTTTCTGCACCACTCACCAATCAAAATGCAATCTTGCTGTTGGATTGGATTCAAAACCTGCAACGTAGAGGTAGTTGCATTCCAGGGAAGTTCTTAACATGCATAAAGGAAGGTAGCTGGCTGAAAATTACTGCTAATGGCTGTTCTGGTTATAGGCCGCCATCTCGGTCATTCATGCTTACCTCTTCATTGGGAAACATTTTGCAGAATGGATCGGTGCTTGTTGATATTCCGTTGATTGATGAAAGTTTTTATGGTTACAGATTAAATGAGTATAAGGAGGAGCTAAAGACAATTGGAGTCATGTTTGAGTATGGAGAAGCATGCGAATTTATTGGGATGTCTCTTGCAGCTTACTCAACTTTAACTAGAGACAACGTGCTTTCTGTACTAAATTTCATCAGATTCTTAACAAAAAATTTTCTTCATCCGGACAAATTCATTGGCAGTATTAATAACAAAAAATGGCTTAGGACATCCTGTGGTGACAGATCTCCAATTGGATCCGTTTTGTCTGATTGTGAATGGGACACTGCATCTCAAATCAGTGAAATCCCCTTCATTGATACAGAATACTATGGGAAGGAAATCCTAGCTTTTAAAGAGGAACTCAAGTCGCTTGGTGTGTTAATTGGATTCTGTGATAGTTACAAGCTCGTTGTAGACAACTTAAAATCACCTTCACGGTTGATTTCTCTGACATCTGATGCCGTTCTTTTGGTACTGCAATGTATGCGTCATTCAGGATCATCCAACAAACTTGTTGAGGCTTTGAGAGATGCAAAATGCTTCAAGACAAATATGGGTTACAAGTCTCCAGGAGAATGTTTCTTGTTTGACCCTCAATGGGGTTGCATTCTACAAGTTTTCGGAGGTTTCCCATTGTTTGATGATAAGTTCTATGGAAGCAGCATCTTCATTTACAGGAACGAGTTGAAGCAAACAGGGGTGAAGGTGGATTTTGAGGATGCAGTCAAAGTATTTGCTCAAAGTTTCAAGCAGCATGCTTCTCCCATGACAAAAGAACATGTTTTGTCTTTCCTTGCATGTTACAGACAGCTACAGGACACTGAATATAAGTTTCCTTCAGATCTTAAGAAATACATCCGTGAGGAAAAGTGGTTGCGAACTCGGCTAGGTGATTGTAGATCTCCAAGCAATTGCATTCTGTTTGGGCCAGATTGGCACTCAATTGATCCAATTACTCGACTTCCTTTCATAGATGATAGTGACAATTATTATGGCAGGGGCATTTATGAATACAAGAAAGAGCTGAAGAGGATGGGGGTTGTTGTTGATATCAAAGATGGTGTGAAGTTCATAGCTGTTGGTCTTGATTTTCCCCCAGACCCCTCCCACATAAGTCCTGGAAATGTGCTTTCATTGCTAGGCTGCATCCGCATTTTACTACAGGATAGGAATTATTCTTTTCCGAACATTTTCTGGAAAAGAGTTTCCCAAAAATGGTTGAAGACCCATGTTGGTCATAGGCCTCCAGACGAGTGCTTAATGTTCGATTCCAGTTGGGGTTCTTATTTGAAGCAGACTGATGGACCTTTTCTAGATGAAGGTTTTTATGGTTCTAGTATTACATCCTACAAGGAAGAGCTCAGAGCAATCGGGGTTACTGTTGATGTGAACAAAGGATGCCAATTGATTTCCTGCCATCTTGATTTCCATGTTGAATTTTCTATTATAGTTAGAATATATAACTACTTGAGTGGGTTTAATTGGAAGCCAGACGGTGAAGCTGCCAAAAGGATTTGGATCCCAGATGGAAGTCAGAATGGAAAGTGGGTCAGCCCCGGAGAATGTGTTTTGCATGACAAGGATGGTCTCTTTAGCTTGCAGCTGCAGGTTTTGGAGAAACACTATGAGCAAAAGTTACTTAGCTTTTTCTCCAATGCTTTCCATGTTAGATACAATCCTTCAGTTGATGATTACTGCAAGCTATGGAAGATTTGGGAAAGTTCAGGACACCCATTGCAACATGCTGACTGTTGTAAGTTTTGGGTGTATGTTTCGAAGCACTGGAGCACAAAGACTGAGAGAACTCTTGCTGATAGCTTGGTGAAATTACCTGTTGGTTCAGGCTCAGATGGAATTTTGCTGTCCAACAAGCATGATGTTTTCATTGCTGACGATCTCCAACTGAAGGATCTGTTTGAGCAGTCTTCTCCTCAACCTATATTTGTCTGGTACCCTCAGCAAAGCTTGCCTTCTTTACCTCGGACAAAGTTGCTTGAAATTTACACGAAAATTGGGGTCCGCACAATATCTGAATCTGTGCAGAAGGAAGAATCATCCTTAGTGGGTGTTGCTCATCTCAATGAGGTGAATCCAATGGAGTTTTTGATTACGAAAGGGCTTGTTAGGCTCATCCTTGGTTTTTTAGCAGGCCCTACAATCCAAATGGAAGCGGAAAGGAGGCATAAGGCTATCAAAGGGCTTCTGAATATTACTTTCCTTGAGACAGTTGAACCTATCACTGTAAACTATAATCTATCTCTTTCTTCTGGGGACTTTGTAAAAGCAAAAGCAAGCCGAGTGATACTTTGGGATAGAGAGTCTTCAAAGTTTGTCGCACAGAAGCTGGACAGGTCTGTTGGATACAAGAATATCATTGAATATGCTACATATTTTTCTGAAGCAATATCCGAGGGTCTGTTATGGGAGAACGACGATCATATTGGTGCACTCTCTGAGCTGATCAAGTTGGGCTTCACGCTGGAATTTAACGAGGAAGCTGTTGAGTTTTTAATGAAGTCCAAGAATTTGCAGATTTTCATGGAGGAAGAGGAATTCCTGGCTTCTACCTTCCCTTCTGACTAGGTATATGCTATTTGTAAGTGCTTCTTTCATCTATTTCCTGTTTGTTCCCAAGTGTGTTTCTGGTAGTTATATGAAGACTGAATCATTTGCTGCACTGCTGATTCTATAGGTCTATCATAAGGTGTAAACCTTTTTATTTTTTTCTGAGATTTTCTTTCTTTCACTTTCTATGCTGGGTGTGCTTCTCTTGTAATTATGAACTAAATGATAATGTGTGGTATTGGCATGTATATAATTTAGAATGGATTAATATATAGTTGCTAGTTTGCTGAGTAATGTGGAATCTTCTATCTTCTTGATTCTTATGTTTGAAGAACCTGCTTTTGTATATTTGTCAATCAGAATCCTATGTTTGATGTTTGTTGATATTGAGCATAGATTAAAGAAGAAAAAAATATGTAGAGGAACGAATATTTGACTTCCACATTTGAGATTGCAAATGATGCAGTAAAACTTAATGAAGCATTTTCAATTTGTTACCTCATGAGCTTCCACTTTGGATGTATTCATTCGGAGATTTCCTACAATTTTTTTTAAAAAAATGATATGAATTTTTGCCTTTTTTGCATCGAACGACTTGAAAAGTGCTATGTATTAAAAAAGTGGCACGTTACTAATGAGGATCGAGTATATTTTCATTAAGAACGCTTTGAGTCAAAAAAATTTTTTTGGTTTTCCAAAGAAAAAGCGTATCTTCGAAGGTGAAAAGCCTTTTGATGAAAAATTATTGTTGCCTCGGTATTATGCCCTCTTTTTAATTTGTAGGATTTTGATTAAGGAAGGTTACGCCCCATGGTGAGTTGCCCAACTGCTGGACAAATGTGGCCATGAAAATTCCAAACTAGCCCAATTTTGATTCAAACCTGATTATAAAAGCTCAAATGAAGCGGTGAAATGGAAGTAAATTATTGATTTAGCTTGAGCGACTAATCATATAATAAAAGGTTAGGCTTATAGAAAAGTTTTATGACAACTATAATTGAAGCCTGATTATTTATAATGAACCAAAATGGGGCCTGGTTTAGTAAAATGGTTCCCAGGTACTTTGGCTGGCCATCAGGAGGAGATTCAACGCTCAGGATTTGTTGGCTCCTATTGGTGTCTCATGTGATTAATTAAAGAAAAAAAGAAAAAAGAAAAGACCATGGAGGACCTCCACGGCCATGATGGTCCAGGGCCTCCATGACCACGATTGGCTGTGCTTCTCCACAACCATGGACCTCCAAAGCATGAATCACGAGGAGTGTCTAACATATTTTTTCTAAAACTTTACACTATCAATCTGAAAGGAATAATTTTACACTTTATCTTTATATTACCAAAAATGAAGAGGATTCAAGATTTTTTTGATGAGTTCCATAACATTTTTCAACTGTTTTGAAGCCCATCATTTACATATTTTCTTAATTAGGCCTAGTTTATGTAATTTCGGTTTCGTTTGTAATTTTTGTAAGTTATAGCATAAAATGTACTCTCATTTGTATCCACCTATACGTTAATTGGGGTTTTTTGGTATTTAAGTGGTCTACATTTCACACAAGTTTTTTGTGAAATTCGGACAGTTTATGAGAGTGGATTGTGGGTCTTCTCTATTACGAATAAGTGAGTCCTATATCTTAAACTATTTGAAGGTAAATAAGCCATGTAATCCTATCTATTTAATTACTCGAATTTCACAAAAATTTGAATAACCTAAAATCCTCATCCAAGTGCCATAGTGTCCTAGTCAAATGTTAGCGCATTTACATGAAATCAAGACACAACTCTTTCTCCACCAAACACAACTCCTCACCACTCCACCACTATCAACAGCCTTCGCTGCATTCGTCAATACTCACTCTGCCCTATGGTGTGTTACATGTGCTATCGCCACTCCTCCTTTATTGTTCACGAGGCAAATCCATACCTTCTCCCTATCCTCCTTATATGAATCTTCATAGATATGGTACCATCTTTTTTACAAAGAACCCCATATCTAGTTACAAATTTAAATGTAGTGTCCACTAAGCTTATATCACCGAATACGTCTCACAAATTCAATGTCCACTCCAATTATTTGGACCATTTTCAATAAAATTTATTTTTTATTTTTTATTTTTATTTTATTTATTTTGCATTTGTTGGTTAGTCTTTGTTGAGTTCACCTTCGTATCTTCCTCTTTCGTTTCTCTTATTCTTGCTTTGAAAAAAAAAAAAAAAAAAAAAAAATTCCTTAGAGCCTTGCACAACAAGCAAAATCGGTTCTCAAAGAGTAAACTCAATCAACGAAAGATCACAGCTCCTAAAACAAAGTTACTAAATCAAATTCCGCTATTATTTTCTTTTTCTCCTTGTTAGGACATTAAAAAAAAAAAAAAAAAAAAAAAACCGAGTGGCCGGTCTTGGTCTTCCACTAGAATTCCACTTTCCTTGGAAAGTGAAATGGCGACGCAATTTCTAACTTTCCGTACAGCGGTGGTCGAATCAGAAAGCTCATAGGCTCATAGCAGAGCCCCAGTTTCTAACTTTCCGTACAGTCCCAACACCGTTTTTTCTTTTCTAATCTCTCTCTCTCACACTGTACAATCTTTACTTGGCTTCGTTGAGAAGTATACCACCCTCTTTAACGTTAAGCTTCCTGTCTCCAAAGCTCATGCAAAGCAAACCCCACTTTCCCACTTTTCCTTTTTTTTTTTTTTTTTTCGTACATTAATCACATGATTGACTTCGTTGAGAAACCCTCTTCCTTAAGCTTTCTTAGCCTACATTTAAATAAGTGTCTCTGTTTCACTCAATCCTATGTCACTCTGCTTTCACTCTCACACTAAGCTAAGGTCTGGTTTTTGTGTATTTGCTTTAGTTTTTTGTAACGCACGGATATGGAGACGGCGAGAGAACACATAGAGGAGATACGTAAGGAAAAGTTTTCGATTGGCGGGAAAGAGAACCCATTGACGGAGGATCTTCACCAGGCCGTCAAGAACCTCTCTGCTGAACTTTATGCTAAAGATGTCCACTTCCTCATGGAACTCATTCAGGTTGCTTCCTAACTCATTCTCTCACACTCTATATGTTTTTGCATATTTGTTTGTTACAGGTTCTTGAATCTTGATGATGTAATGTGTATGCTTGGAGGTTCCTCACTCATTACTCATTTGAAATGGTGAATTTTTGTTTATCAGAACGCTGAAGACAACAATTACTTGGAGGGGGTGGATCCATCGCTTGAGTTCATCATAACTTCTCAGGACATTACGGCCACGGGAGCTCCGGCGACATTGCTGATTTTCAACAATGAAAAAGGTTTCTCTTCTAAGAATATAGAATCCATTTGCAGTGTTGGTCGCTCCACCAAGAAAGGCAACCGGAAACGCGGTTATATTGGAGAGAAAGGTACTTCACCTACTCTTCCTAAAATACTTTGTTTATACGATGCAATTTCATGTATCCACTGTCATTAGAATTTGTCACACTAATAATGTCCTCATAATTTGGTTTACTGATGATAATACTTGATTAATTAATTTTTTGGTTGTCTCCAAGGGTCCCAAAAAAGCATTACTCTTCTTGCAAAATAATCAAAGTAAAATTAATAATTAAAAACATTTTAATGCCTAAGAAAAAATTTTTGTTTAATTAGATCCCACAAGTACTTTATTATCCATAAAGCTTTAATCGAGTTTAGTGGAGGCGAACTGTTCAAAACTGGTTTCTATAACCTTGCTTCAAGCATGAGCTAAAATTGAGTTCATGTTTATCACTAAACTACATTACATATTCAAGTTTGGCTCACTTGTTTTTGAGAAGCTCGATCGATTTTGTTCATAAACTACTTGATTAATTTATTCTTTTTTTTTTCATTCTATTAAATAAAGGAAAAATTACAAAATTATATTGGTTTAGGTGCTTTAGATTCTTTTCAAATCATTCCTCATGCTTTTAGTTTTATCTTATTCTTTGTTACGCTTTGGATTGTTATCAACTAGATCATTCTGTAAAATTTACATCGATTCTATTTCGATTTTTTTTTTTTTTGACAGAAATTTTACAAAATTACGAAAAAGGAAAAAAAAAAATTATCCTTTTTTTTTACTTCATTAATGATTGCCTCTCAAAAATAAATTTTAATACAGTCTGCCCCCTAATTTTAAATTCTTAGTTTTGTCCCTCTATCCACCCCAAGGGGTCGGTGGAGGCCTCCACTCTCCATGGGTGGATGGAGGCCCCCTTGCTTGCAATCCCTTTACTCTTTTTTTTTTTTTTTTTTTTTTTTGAGTATAATTGAAATTTTGTAAAAGTTATATAAGAAAAATTAATGGAATCTATACATAATTGGATTGAAAGATCTTTTTGATAACAGTTCAAAGTACACTGAGCAATAAGATTAATTAAATTGAAACTACAAGAAGCAATTTGAAAATGACTTAAAGCACATAGACCAATTTAGTAAAATTTCCTAAAATAAATACCATGACTAAAATCTGCAACCCCTTGTATATCTATGCTATTCATTAGTTGCTTAATTATAGTCAAGATTATATTGTTTGAGTGTAGATAGATTAATATTTCATTAATCTTGCATTTGTAGCAACGTATTACTAATAAATTCAAAACAATAATTGTATATCTTATGAACTTATCTAGGAATTAACACAATCTAATCTGAAGTTTGTTCGAGTACATTTTTCATGTATATTTATAGACATTTATGTCCGTCTCAAGTCACTTGTTCATAAGCAAGCTTGTACACGAATATGATATTATATATATATATATATATATATATATATATATATATATATAAGTTTGGCTTGTTTTTGTTGTACAAACACCTTGCTGAGATGCTCTATACCAATCAATTGGAAAATAGGGCTAGCATAAGTGTTTTCACAAACTCTCCACACACTTGCAACTCACATATACAAACAACTTTAAGTTCCAAAGTCAATCAGACTAGCTCCTCAATTAAATGAAAATCATGTTTTTCGAAGTACCTTATTCTCTAAGAAAATGGAGCTACTCTGGTGGTGTTTGATAAACCTTTTTAAGATTTTATATATTTTTTTTTATATTTTTATATTTTATTTTTTCGTGTGTTTTGGTTGAAAAAATGTTTTGATGTTAAATAAAGATAAAAGGAGTTTTGAGTTTTTGTGCAGGAAGTTGTTTGTTAATGTTTTAACTTTTATTGGTAGAAAGGAAAAAGGAAATCGTTTAGTGGTGGCTTCCTCCCTGCTTTATTTTCTTTTTAATTTTATTTTTAACGATCCTAAGTGCCATGCATTGGTTAAGAACAATGTTAATCATTTGTATATAAGCTTTTAGACACTATTCTCTTACAAACTAGTTTTTAAGGGTGAGTTGTACCTGAGGTTTGCATTATTTGGTATTGGAGCCAACACTAAGTCGAGTATGGAATCAGACGCAGCTCATTGAGTATGAGATCGAATGGGTTGTAACTTTGTACTCGAATCACATAGGGGACAACTTATAGGCTAGAATGCACAACTTATGTCTTGGTACTATGAATGCACATAGTGTTAAGTCATTGAATACTAATAGGCGAGTGGAGCCGCAAAAAAAGAAAGGTATACCATTGAGACAATGTTAATAGAGTGAGCTACTATGGACGCCGGTTGTAAAGTGTGATAGTATATTACGATCCTAAGTGTCTCACATTAATTAAGAGAAATTTTAACCATGCGTATATAAACGTTTGGGCACCATTAGCCAGTTTTCTTGGGTGAGTTCTACTTGAAGTTTGTATAATTTTTTTCGTACCTTTTGTTTGCATCTTGGGAGCCTAATCTATCATGCTTCCCCCCTCTCTTTTTGCCCATGTGTATCCATATCAGTGCCATTGGCCTCTGCTCTTTCCACCAATGCCCCTTTCTTCGGCCCTTTTTTTCCATTTGTTGATCTACCCCTTCCTCTCCATCTCCTTATCCGATGCCCCACCTTTGCCTATGGAGAATCCTAGATCAAGACGTAGATCCAGTTGCAAATCTTACGATGGCCTCTAAGAATCCTCTGTCGGGTACTTCCCTTGATGGATATTGTGGTGTTTTTTTTTTTTTTGACATGTCCGCACAAGAGGGGGGAGGGGGATTCGAACTAGTGACCTCCGCTTTATTAGGCGTGGTCCCAGCCGATTGAGCTAGCTCTTGTGGTGTTGCCTATCTACGGTGGCTCCGGTCCAGTCATCATTAGTATTATCCTTCTTGTTGTGGCTTTCAAGCTCTCTTGCAATTGTAGTAGGCATCTCTCTAGGATTGCCTGTAAAAACGTTGTTTCCAGTTGCCTCTTTTTTGGATTGTGTGCCAAGAATCTATAGGGCACCATTTATTTGGCCCATTCCTAGATATTGTTAGATTGTATTTTGCACTATGATGTTTGTACTGAGATTTTTATTAGGGTGTCCCACCACCTCTTTTTGTAATTCTCTCTTTTCTATTAATGAAATTTTACTTGCCTAGAAGAAGAAAAAAAGTTCGTTTTCTACCACCGAACACCTTCACATGGTTAAAAGAAAGAAAGCTTTTAGCTTTTTTATACTTGAAGTTGTAAAATTAATTTGTTGACTCAAATTTTGATTCAAGAAAGGATTAATTCAAATTTAGGTAATTCAACATTTCAATTTATGGATATGTTAAAATTTAGATATGCTTGGGCCTGCTTTTTTTAAAGTAAAAAAAACAATACATTTGAGGGATTGAGAAGGATATTTATGTATATTCTTGATGCTCTAGTTAACTTATTTTCTTTGATTGATATGCAGGAATTGGGTTCAAGAGTGTCTTTTTGGTTACTGCTCAGCCATACATATTCAGCAATGGGTATCAAATTCGGTTCAACGAAGAGCCTTGCCCACATTGCAATCTTGGGTACATTGTCCCTGAATGGGTGGAAGAGAACCCAACTATTTCTGACATAAAGCAAATATATGGCTCTGGAAATACTCTTCCAACGACAACAATAGTGTTACCTCTGAAGCCCGATAAAGTCGAACCCGTGAAGCAGCAGCTCTCCAGCATTCATCCTGAAGTTCTCTTGTTTCTTTCAAAGATAAAGCGGCTTTCGATCAGGGAACACAACAAGGATTCTAGACTTAATACCGTCAGTGCAATAGCTATTACTAGTGAGACTAACTTTGCAACGAAGAAGAACATGGATGCTGCGTCTTACACACTCCATCTCTCGGCCGAGGAAAAGGACAAGGGGTCCGACAAAGAATGCAGTTACTACATGTGGAAGCAGAAGTTTCCTGTCAGGGAAGAAAACAAAGTGGAAAGGAGAATGGAAGTAGAAGAGTTGGTGATCACGTTGGCTTTTCCCTTTCAAGAGCGTCTCAACAGAGGGATGAGCTCACCTGGGGTCTATGCATTTCTTCCCACAGAGATGGTCACTAACTTTCCCTTCATAATCCAGGCAGATTTTCTTCTTGCATCATCAAGGGAAACAATCCTCTTGGACAACCAGTGGAACAAAGGGATTCTTGGCCATGTACCCTCTGCTTTTGTCAATGCTTTGGTCTCACTAGTCAAAAATTCTGAAAATGCTCCAGTATCTAGTTTGGCTCCCATGTTCAAGTTTATTCCTGTCAACAGCTCTTCTTATAAAGAGCTAAATGTTGTGAGGGAGTCGATCAAAGCAAATCTTGTTGAAGAACATATTGTTCCAAGTGAGACGTACACACAGCAGAAATTTTTTTATAAACCCTGCGAAGTTGGTAGGCTTATGCCTGCTTTTTGGAACATTTTGGAGAAGTCACGGGAGCAAGGAGTGAGCTTGCTTGACCTCTCATCCCACGGAAAGTATGTTTTGAGTTCTTCATTTGATAAAGAGGAGTACGATCATGTATTGAGTTTCTTGGGAGTGGAACCAGTCAACAACGACTGGTATGCAAAGTGCATCAGGAGTTGTAATCTCGTTGCAGGAGTGTCAGAGAAGCTGTATTTGGAGATTTTACTATTCCTTGCTGATAATTGGAGGTCCAAATTTGATTGCACCAGCATCAAGAACATGCCAATAATAAAATATGCAGATCTTGATGGTGATGTATCTTTGTGCACTATAAATGAATGCACGACCGGGAACAGGACTGTATCCATGTCATATGAGAATCATTATGCGTCATGGCTGGTTGATTGGAGCAAGGAATTCAGATGTGTAGGCAAACGTTTTTTTATGCCAAAAAGCACACAACAAGCTTTCTGCTACTTCACTAAGATGCAGACAGTATACGACTGGCTTTATGATCATGTGAAGGTTTTTGCTTGTGACGTATACCACTATGCAAATCACCTTAAAAGTAATCTCAGTAATGATCGGAAGCTTGCTATCGCCTTTGTTCACTTCTTATATCACTCTTTCTCAAAGAATTATCTGTCAAATGAGAATGTTGATTGCTTGTGCAGTGTTATGCCACTCGTAGATAACTATGGGAATCTAACAACCCAAAGGAAAGGGGTTCTTGTCCCTGCGAATGGAAGCAAGTGGGTGGGATTGATTGGTTCAAATCCATGGAGAGGTGAAGGCTATGTTGAGTTAGGAGAAGACTACATGCGTCCAGGTCATTTTGCAGGTGAATTTACTTCTGGAGAACGGCTGTTAGAGTTCCTGAAACCTCATGTCGCAGCTTCTGATATCCCTTTAATATCTCCCCCCAATGCTGCAATACCTGCCTTTTCTGAACTCACCAATCAAAATGCATTCTTGTTGTTGGATTGGATTCGAAACCTTAAACCTAGAAAATTCGGGATTCCAGAGAAGTTCTTGACAAGCATAAGGGAAGGCAACTGGTTGAGAGTCATTGCCAATGGCCGTTCTTGTTACAGGCCACCATCTCGGTCATTCATGTTTACCTCTCGGTTGGGAAACATTTTGCAGAATGGATCAGTGCTTGTTGATATTCCCTTGATTGATCAAAGTTTTTATGGAGAAAGAATAAATGAGTATAAGGAAGAGCTGAAGACCATTGGAGTCATGTTTCAATACGGGGAAGCATGTGAATTTATTGGGAAGCATCTTATGTCTCTTGCAGGTTGCTCCACTTTAACTAGAGACCATGTTCTTTCTGTCCTTTGTTTCATCAGATTCTTGAGGGAAAAAAATCTTCCTCTGGACAAATTTGTCAACAGTATCAAAGAAAAAAGATGGCTAAGAACATCCCGTGGTGACAGGTCTCCAGTTGAATCTGTTTTGTTTGATCACGAATGGAGAACTGCATCTCAAATCAGTGACATCCCCTTCATTGATGTAGAGCATTATGGGGAGGAAATTCTTGCTTTTGAAGAGGAACTCAAGTCGCTTGGTGTTTTAATTGGATTCTGTGGAAGTTACAATCTCGTTGTAGACAACTTAAAATCATCTTCAAGCTTGACTTCTCTGACATCTGATGCTGTTCTTTTGGTGCTGAAATGTATCCATCATTCAGAATCACCCAACAAACTTGTTGAGGCATTGAGAGGTGCGAAATGCTTCAAGACAAATATCGGTTACAAGTCTCCAGGAGAATGTTTCTTGTTTCACCCTCAATGGGGTTGCATCCTACAGGTTTTCCAAGGTTTCCCTTTGTTTGATGGTGATTTCTATGGAAGCAGCATAATCTGTTACAGAAACGAGTTGAAGCAAACAGGGGTGAAGGTGGATTTTGAGGAGGCTGTCAAAGTATTTGCTCAAAGTTTTAGGCAGAAAGCATCTTCCATGAGAAAAGAAAATGTGTTGTCTTTCTTGTCATGTTACAAACAGCTAAAGGACACTCCATATAAGTTTCCTTCAGATCTTAAGAAATACATCCGTGAGGAAAAGTGGCTGCGAACTCGGCTAGGTGATTGTAGATCTCCAAGCAATTGCATTCTGTTTGGACCAGATTGGCAATCAATTTCTCCAATTACTCTCCTCCCTTTCATAGATGATAGTGACAACTGTTACGGCAACGGAATTCATGAATACAAGAAAGAGCTTAAGATGATGGGGGTTGTTCTTGATCTCAAAGATGGTGTGAAGTCCGTAGCTGCTGGTCTTTATTTTCCCCTATATCCCGCCTGGATAACTCCTGGAAATGTGCTTGCATTGCTAGAATGCATCCGCATTTTATTGCAAGATAAGAATTATTCCTTTCCGGACAATTTCAGGAAAGTGGTTTCTCAAAAATGGTTGAAGACCTGTGTTGGTTATAGGCCTCCAGACGTGTGCTTACTGTTCCATTCCAGATGGGGCTCTTTTTTGAAGCAGACAGATGGACCTTTTGTTGATGAAGGCTTTTATGGTTCTAGTATTACATCCTACAAAGAAGAGCTCAGAGCAATTGGGGTCACTGTTGATGTAGACGAAGGATGCCCATTGATTGCCAGCCACCTTGATTTCCATCTTGAATTTTCTACTATAGTTCGAATATATAACTATTTGAGTGAGTTTAAATGGGAGCCAGACAGTGAAGCTGCCAAAAGGATTTGGATTCCAAATGGAAGTCAGAATGGAAATTGGGTCAGCCCCGGAGAATGTGTTTTGCATGACAAGGATGGTCTCTTTAGTGTGCAGCTCCAGGTTTTGGAGAAATACTATGAACCAAAGTTACTTAGCTTTTTCTCCAGTGCTTTCCATGTTAGATACAATCCTTCAGTTGATGATTACTGCAAGCTATGGAAGATTTGGGAAAGTTCAGGACACCCATTGCAACATGCTGACTGTTGTAAGTTTTGGGTGTATGTTTCGAAGCACTGGAGCGCAAAGACTGAGAGAACTCTTGCTGATAGCTTGGTGAAATTACCTGTTGGTTCAGGCTCAGATGGAATTTTGCTGTCCAACAAGCACGATGTTTTCATTGCTGACGATCTCCAAATGAAGGATCTTTTTGAGCAGGTTTCTCCTCAACCTGTATTTGTCTGGTATCCTCACCAAAGCTTGCCTTCTTTGCCACGGACAAAGTTTCTTGAAATTTACAGGAAAATCGGGGTTCGCACAATATCTGAATCTGTGCAGAAGGAAGAATCATCCTTAGTGGATGTTTCTCATCTCAATGAGGTGAATCCAATGGAGATTTTGATTAAGAAAGGGCTTGTTAGGCTCATCCTTGGTTTTCTAGCAGGCCCCACAATGAAAATGGAAGCGGAAAGGAGGCATGAGGCTATCAAAGGGCTTCTGAATATTACTTTCCTTGAGACAGTTGAACCCATCACTATAAACTATAGTTTGCCTCTTTCTTCTGGGGAATTTGTAAAAGCAAAAGCAAGACGAGTGATACTTTGGGATAGAGAGTCCTCAAAGTTCGTCGCACAGAAGTTGGACAGGTCTGGTGGATACAAGAATATCATTGAATATGCTACATATTTTTCTGAAGCAATATCCGAGGGTCTGTTATGGGAGAACAGCGATCATATTGAAACTCTCTCTGAGCTGATCAAGTTGGGCTTCACTCTGGAATTTAACGAGGAAGCTGTGGAGTTTTTAATGAAGTCCAAGAATTTGCAGATTTTCATGGAGGACGAGGAGTTCCTCGCTTCCACCTTCCCTTCTGACCAGGTATATGCCATAAATAGTTGAGGCTTCTTTCATCCATTTGCTGTGTGTTTCTGGTAGTTATATAAAGACTCAATCAGTTGCTGCACTGGCAGGACTGCTAATTCTAATGGTCTGTCATAAGGTGTTAGAGACATCTCCTTATCCAACTCTCTTCAAGATAATGAAGATGAAGATCACAACAATTCAAATGATAGTAATTCAAATAATAAGATAAATAGATAACTCTTATTATCTTGTATAGCTTTCAAATTATACTTGATAGAATAGATTTCAAATTGTATTTGCTTTAGTATTTGATTCTATCTCTTTGTAACAAACTCAAATTATAAATACAAAGCCTTAGCCTACGTTTTTTTTTCTTTCCTCAATGGCAGAAATACCACTCCTCCCAACCCAACAAACACCACCACCCATACCACCCATCACAACCCACCAGACGCCACCCTTGGTGACCTTCACCAACTTCAGTCCTATTAAGCTCACTCAGGATACATATCCTATATGGCTACCTCAAGTTGTTCCTCATCTCAAAGGAGGAAATCTCTATGGCTATGTTGATGGCACTCACAAGTGCCCTCCAAAAACAATTACCACCACGGAATTGAGACCACATCCTCCAATCCTGCCTATTTGCATAGGTATATGCAAGATCAACTTATTCTTGGTGCTATAACATCTGCTCTATCCAGCAAGATGCTTTCCCATGTCACACGGTGCACCACCTCAATGGAAGCATGGACCACTTTGAAGAATTTATTTTCTTCTCAGTCTAAGGCACGCTCAATGCAGGTGCATTATCAACTGAATACTCTCAAGAAAGGCAACTCCTCCATTGCGGATTATTACCAGAAATTCCAGGCTCTCACTGATACGTTATCTAGTATCGGCCAACCTCTCACTGACGTTCAAATGCAAGCCTTTCTCCTTGGGGGTCTAGGATCTGAATATGATCCCTTCGTTACTTCCGTTACCACACGGATTGAACCTCTTTCGGTTGAAGAAATTTACGGCCATCTTCTCTCGCATGAAATGCGCCTAGAACAACACCACAATTTGATTGACTTATCGATTGCTGGAGTTAATGTTGCTGATCGTAGCTATGCCTCACGTGGTCGTGGCAGACGCCACAACTACCGTGGTTTCCAATCTGGGTCATCATCACGTCCGTTTCGAGGCAGGGGGCGTGGATCCTCACATGGGGCATCTTCAAGCCGTGGCACCTCAAATAATCACTCTCAGTCAACAGTCTCATCGCCCAATCTGCCAGGTATGTAATCGAATGGGTCATGTTACATTTGATTGTTATAATCGATTCAATCAGGCATATCCCAGAGATCTTCAAAGAGATTTGGATTTTATATAAGGTGTAAACTTTTTCTTTTTTTTTTTCCTGGGCTTTTCTTTCTTTCTCTTTCTATGTTGGGAGTGCTTCTTTTGTAATTTTGAACTAAATGATAATGTGGGTATGTAATTTAGCTACTTTTGATAAAAATCCCTTTCCAACGAACTTGCTTCAGCCCTTAATTGCCATTGTAGCATTTGTCTGACCTGCTCGTCTTCTCAGACGAGCAAGAAAGTTTCGCCAAAGAATTTTTTTGCCATTTTATTTGTTTGCGCGGGCTCTCTCTCTCTCTCTCTCTTCGGACAGCCGCTGCTTGGGGTGAAGATGAAAATGATCTGGCTTGATTTTTGGCTTGGTTGTCCTTGAAAGACAGGGTTGTTTTTTTGGCTTGATTTTTGCCGAGCAAGAAAGGTACGTTCTTGGCTTGATTTTGAGGGGGTCGATCTCACTAAAAAAATGATTTTGAGGGGTTTTGTGTATGTGCGTAATGTTGTGGAACAGGGGTTTTGTGTATGAAAACGAGCTCATTTTAGCCACTGTTTCTTCAGGGATTTTTCGATGCTGTTGGCCTTCTTCTTAGGTTTCCAGTAATTGTTGTTCTTCTTTACCATCTTTTTGCCTGACTATGTGAGTAGGTTGATGATAGCAACTAGAAAAAGAAGGGCGGAAGTGGGTTTCAAGTGGGGAAGAGAAAAGTGAAGACCAAATTGACGGCATTGGCAAAAGCTAAAGCTGCCCTTGCAATGGAGGTTGAAGAATGAGGTTTGATTTGAACGATTTTACGTGTATGTGGTGAAGCTAACAAGAACAAACGCGTAGGAGCTAAAAATATGCATGACTTGTTGAGCTTTAATGATTTGTAATCTAGATGGAAAAGTTAATGTTATCTTCACTATCTCTTTTCATTCTGTTTTTGTTATTGACCCAATTTTCTTATGGAAATTATGTTCTATATTTGCTAGAAGATTTGTATGCTGTAATAATCTCATGTTGATATGCTCTGTTCCTCCAAGTCTAAGTCTGGTGTGCAGAGTATAAAGAAAGAATGGGGTCCCTGTCATGTAGTATATGACAAGGTGTTTTGCATACATGAGAAATTGTTAGAGGTACTGACTCTTGGTTGGAGAAAGGGCCTGAAAGACAAATTATGGAGGCTAAAATTGAAGCTTTGTAAAGTTTGATGCTTATTGCATTTTGGACATCTTTGTTTTATGAAGACAGGTTGATAAACATTCATATTTCCAGAACCTCTTTAGGTTCAGATGAGGCTTTGTATGTTGTTTAGGCCATATATGCAGAAGATCTGCCTTTTCTTCTGTGTCATTTTTTTTTTTTTGAGAATCCTCTTTAAGGGTTTAGCCATTGACTTAGTTGGATAAGTCCTCCATGACCACGATTTGCCGTGGTCCTTCACAACCATGGAGCTCTTTGGCCTCCATGGCCAAGATGATTGTGGTCTTCGATCATGGTCTTCATGGTCGTGGCCTTCATGGCCCCTTTTGTTATTTTTTGTTTTATTTTTCTTTAATTAACAAAGGTTTCTATTTACAAACACATGAAAGTCTAAAATCCATCAAATTGAAAATTGAAGTCTCGATATCAGAAGCGATAAAGCACAAAGCTAGGAGGTCGTAACATAATTTTCCTAAAACCTTACACTATCAATGTGAAAGAACTAATTTTACAATTAATCTTTATATTACCATAACCATGAAGATGATTCAGTTCAAGTTTCAAAATTAGAGAAAGTTAAAAAATTTAGGCAGCTTAAGAGAAAGGAAGGGTTGCATGGCTTATCTATTTCTGGAATGTAAGTCTTATGTCTTATAATGTTTAGGACAAATGAGTTCTACAACCTTCTTTGTTCGGTTACCCAAATTTCACATAAATTTGAGCGGCCTAAAATACTCAAGAGCCACATCACCTTTATTTGACTTTGTTGAAGAGGATTCAAGGTCTGTTTGATGAGTTTCATAATATTTTTCAACTTTTTTGAAACCGATCATTTACATATTTTCTTAATTAGGCCTAGTTTATGTAATTTCGGATTCGTTTGTAATTTTTGTAAGTTATAATGTAGAGTGTACTCTCTTTTGCATCCACCTATACATCAATTGAGGTTTTTTGGTATTTCAGTGGTCTAAATTTCAGATAAATTTTTCTGTGAAATTTGGAAAGTTTAAAAAAGTGGGTTGCAAGGCTTACCTGTCACGAATAGGTGGGTCCTATATCTTAAACTATTTTAAGGCAAATGAGTCTCGTAATCCTCTCTGCCTGATTACCCGAATTTCACAAAAATTTGAATAACCTAAAATCCTCATCCACGTGCCATAGTGTCCTAGTCAAATGTCCCACTGACAACTCCTGCACCACTCCACCACTATCAACGGCCGTCGCTGTATCCATCAATACGCACTTCGCCCTATGGTGTGTTACACGTGTTGTCGCCACTCCGCCTTTATTGTTCACGTGGCAAATTCATGCCTTCTCCATATCCTCCTTATATGGATCTTCATATATGGTACCATCTTTTTTACAAATGTTGGACCAAGGTCCACCCACTAGAAGAGTAATCGAACCTGATACAGCCAAGACTATGTAAAGCCCAAATCAGCCCACAAGCCCAAATATGTGATGGCAGATGGCCCTCTGCAACCCACATTCATGCCCACCTTTAATAGCGGAGTGTTGATGTTAGGGCCCCACGTCGCAGTTTGGGGTTGGATATCACGCTTGTCGCTTGGACGAGTCTCGAGGTCCTCGTCTAAGATTCGGACCCAGCACCATCGTTGTCAGAGGATGGGCTAGCGGAGCAAGGTTTGTCCAACCTCGATAAAAGGAAAAGTAAACTTCAAATCAAGATAAAAGAATTGTCACGTTAAACGAATTCTATTACATTTATATTCCGTTGGAGTCTCATTGTACCCATAAAGGTTGTCGCAATCGTACGAAAGTTAGACGGACCTGACCTGCTCACCCAACCTCTAGTCCCCATGTGACACGTGTCGAGCCCCGGTGTCATCACGGCGCGAATCCCGGAACAGAGAGAGATAAATAGGAAAAATTTGTAAATGAGAGGGGTTTTTTCTGTTGGGGAAAACCAAAAAGAAGTCTTGTGAGATTTTCCGGTGTAGTCTGAATTGGAGGCAGGCAAACTGTGCGAAGAAAAAAAAAGAAAAACCATATCCAGTTACAAATTTAAATATGGTGTCCACCAAGCTTATATCACCAAAATACCTCTCACATCAGGCATCGCATTCCTCTCACATCAGGCATCGCATTGCCGCATTGGTGCCTCCAGCCACTGCTACTGCCCCATCTTTATTGTGGTTCTCAACTTTTCTTGGCGCTATAACATCTGATGTTTTAGGCAAATTTGTTTTTGGATTACAATTTCAACCGGCCTCTTTTTTGTCAATGAGCCAAAAATTCAATGGCCACAACAATTATTTGGCCCATTTTCAATAAAATTTAATTTATTATTAGTATTATTATTATTATTATTTTGGCATTTGTTGGTTAGTCTTTTCGCTTCTCTTGTTCTTGCTTTAAAAAAAAAAAAAAAAAAAAAAAAAAAAAAATTTCTTGAAGCCTTACACAACAAGCAAAATCGGTTATAAAAAATAGAGAATAATTTATATGTGAAAGTTGCGCAAAACCCCTCTTTTGTGTCCATCATTCATAGCTTGACACATCAACAAGGAAGACAATAAGAAAATACATACAACCATACCAGATTATATCAAATATGAGATAAAAAATTAATTTGTTTTTTGAAAAAAATAAGAACCAAAATGGGATAGCAGGCAACCACCCTATGACCCGGATGGGGGGTGGCTTGCACGGGCCACCCTAGCCCATGGGGGTGGCATGTGGTCACCCCAGATCTGGCTGGGTGGCGGGGCGCCAACTGCCGCCGCCCTACTCGGCCACCCCAAATATTTACATTTTTTTTTTTTTTTTTTAAATTATATATATATATATATATATATATATATATATATATATATATTTGGTATGATTAAGTGTGGCTGTATCTTTGTTTTAAGTATAAATCTAGTAAAATAGGCTGATGTATCAACTTCTGATTAGTGGCACAAAAGTCATCTTTTGTGTGATCTGCACCAAAATGCTCTCTCTAAAAAATAAGCTCAATCCTTACTAAATCGATTTTTTTTATTTTTTTTGTGAGGTCAATTAAAAAAAAAAAAAAAAACCCAGTGGTCTTCTTTCACTAGAATTCCACATTCCCTGGAAAGTGAATGGCGATGCAATTTTTAACTTTCGGTACAGTGGTGGTCGAATCAGAAAGCTCTTAGCAGAGCCACACTTTCTAACTTACCGTACAGTCCCAACACCATTTTTCTTTTCTTTGCTCTCTCACTCTCTCTGTACAGTCTTTTATTTAGCTTCGTTGAGAAGTATACCACCGTGTGTAACGTTAAGCTTCCTGTCTCCAAAGCTCATGCAAAGCAAACCCCACTTTCCGACTTTTCCTTTTTATCTCTCTTTCTTCTCCGTACAATAGTCCCATGGCGTTTACTTAACTTCGTTGAGAAACCCTCTTCCTTGAGCTTTCTCAGCCTATATATAAATAAGTGTCTCTGTTTCACTCAATCCTATCTTTCACTCTCACACTAAGCTAAGATCTGGTTTTTGTGTATTTGCTTTGGTTTTCTGTAACGCACGGATATGGAGACGGCAAGAGAACACATAGAAGCGATACGTAAAACAAAGTTTTCGATTGGAGGGGAAGAGAACCCATTGACGGAGGATCTTCACCAGGCCGTCAAGAACCTCTCTGCTGAACTTTATGCTAAAGATGTCCACTTCCTCATGGAGCTCATTCAGGTTCCTTCCTAACTCATTCTCTCAAACTCTATATGCTGGTTGTTGAATCTTGATGATGATTTAATGTGTATGCTTGGACTCATTACTCATTTGAAATGGTGAATTTTTGTTTATCAGAACGCTGAAGACAACAATTACTTGGAGGGGGTGGATCCATCGCTTGAATTCATCATAACTTCTCAGGACATTACGGCCACGGGAGCTCCAGCGACATTGCTGATTTTCAACAATGAAAAAGGTTTCTCTTCTAAGAATATAGAATCCATTTGCAGTGTTGGTCGCTCCACCAAGAAAGGCAACCGGAAACGCGGTTATATTGGAGAAAAAGGTACTTCACATACTCTTCCTAAAATACTCTGTTTATACGATGCAATTTCATGTATCCACTGTGGCACTGTCATTAGAATTTGTCACACTAATAATGTCCTCATAATTTGGTTTAGTGACGATAATACTTGATTAATTTATTGGTTGATTTGGAAAGAAAGAAGAATTAGATGCAGGGGGCAAAATCAAAGGGTACTAAAAAAGCAGTACTCTTCTTGCAAAATAATCGAAGTAAAATTAATAATTAAAAACATTTTAATGCCTAGAAAATTTTTTGTTTAGATCCAACAAGTACTTTTTGTTGTTGTTTTTTTTTTTTTCCTAATCAAATAAGGGAAAGAGGTTATAAGGGATCAAACAACAACGTGGTGGGCACCCCAAGCAAAAAATGCAGCAAAGATACATAGACATAAATAGAAACTGAGAATAGTCCGAAAGGACCGAATTGTTCAAAACTGGTTTCTATAACCTTGCTTCAAGCATGAGCTAAAATTGAGTTCATGTTTATCACCAAACTACATTACATATTCAAGTTTGGCTCACTTGTTTTTGAGAAGCTCGATTTTGTTCATAAACTACTTGATTAATTTATTCTTATTTTTTCTTTCTATTAAATAAAGGAAAAATTACAAAATATATTGGTTTAGGTGCTTTAGATTCTTTTCAAATCATTCCTTATGCTTTAGTTTTATCTTATTCTAATATTCTTTGTTACACTTAGGATTGTTATCAACTAGATCATCTGTAAAATTTAAATCGATTCCATCTATTTATTTTTATTTTTTATTTTTATAAAACTTTTACAAAATTACGAAAAAAAAAAGAAGAAAAAATATTCTTTAATTTGTAAAAAAAAAAAAAAAAAAAATCATCAATGATTTTTTTTACTTCATGAATGATTGCCTCTCAAAAATAAATTTTAATACAGTCTGGCCCCCTAATTTTAAATTCCTAGTTTTGTCCCTCTATCCACCCAAGGGGTCGGTGGAGGCCTCCACTCTCCATGGGTGGATTATAGGCCTTATGGCCACGGGTGGTGGGTGGAGGCCCCCTAGCAATCCCTTCACACCTTTTGTTATATTTTTGTTATTTTTTATTTTATTTCTTTTTTAATTTTTATTTCTTTTTGGGTATAATTGAAATTTTGTAAAAATTCTATAAGAAAAATTAATGGAATCTTTACATAATTGGATCGAAAGATCTTTTTGATAACAGTTCAAAAGTACAATGAGCAATAAGAATAAATTGAAGCTACAAGAAGCAATTTGAAAATGACTTAAAGCACATATATATAGACCAATTTAGTAAAATTTCCTAAAATAAATACCATGACTAAAATTTGAGTAATTCTATGAGGCTTATTTCTGTCCTACTAAGAATGATGTGGCCATTAAAATCATAATTGAGCTTGTGATTGATTATTATTAAGTTTTGATTCAAAAGTGATTTTAATAGCCACATCATTCTTAGTATGACACAAATAGGACACAAGTAGGCCATTTAGAATTACTCCTAAAATTTGCAACCCCTTATATATCTATGCTATTCATTAGTTGCTTATTTATAGTCAAAGATTATCTTGTTTGAGTGTAGATAGATTATAATATTTCATTAATCTTGTATTTGTAGCAAAAGTATTACTAATAAATTTAAAAGAATAATTGTATATCTTATGAACTTATCTAGGAATTAACACAATCTAATCTGAAATTTGTTCAAGTATATTTTTCATGTATATTTATAGACATTTATGTCCATCTCAAGTCACTTGTTCATAAGCTTGTACACGAATATATATATATATATATAAGTTTGGCTTGTTTATGTTGTACAAACACCTTGCTGAGATACTTTATGCCAATCAATTGGAAAATAAAGGGGTACCTTCTCTACCACCAAACACACTCAAATTACGACGGGACGAATTCAAATTTAGGAAATTCCACATTTCAATTTTTGAATCTGTTAAAATTTTGATATGCTTAGGCCTCGTTTTTTGAAGGGAAAAAAACAAAACATTTGAGGGATTGAGAAAGATATTTAATTATGTATGTTCTTGATGCCCTAGTTAACTTATTCTCTGATTGATATGCAGGAATTGGGTTCAAGAGTGTCTTTCTGGTTACTGCTAAGCCATACATATTCAGCAATGGGTATCAGATTCGGTTCAACGAAGAGCCTTGCCCACATTGCAATCTTGGTTACATTGTCCCTGAATGGGTGGAAGAGAACCCAACTCTTTCTGCCATAAAACAAATATATGGTTCTGGAAAAACTCTTCCAATGACAACGATAGTCTTACCTCTGAAGCCGGATAAAGTCAAACCTGTGAAGGAAGAGCTCTCCAGCATTCATCCTGAAGTTCTGCTGTTCCTTGCAAAGATAAAGCGGCTTTCTATCAGGGAACATAAAAAGAAATCAAGACTCAGTACCGTCAATGCAATAGCTATTATGAGTGAGACTGACTTTGTGATGAAGAAGAGCATTGATGCTGAATCCTACACACTCCATCTCTTAGCCGTGGAAAAGGATAAGGGGCCCGACAAAGAATGCAGTTACTACATGTGGAAGCAGAAGTTTCCTGTTAGGCAAGAAAACAAAGTGGAAAGGAGAATGGAAGTAGAAGAGTTGGTGATCACGTTGGCTTTTCCCCTTCAAGAGCGTCTCAACAGAGGGATGAGCTCACCTGGGGTCTATGCATTTCTTCCCACAGAGATGTTCACTAACTTTCCCTTCATAATCCAGGCAGATTTTCTTCTTGCATCATCAAGGGAAACAATCCTCTTGGACAACAAGTGGAACAAAGGGATTCTGGATTGTGTGCCCTCTGCTTTTATCAATGCTTTGGTCTCGCTAACGATCAGAACATCAGAAAATGCTCCAGTATCTAGTTTGGCTCCCATGTTCAAGTTCATTCCTGTCAACAGCTCTTCTTATCAAGAGTTGAATATCATGAGGGAGTCAATCAAAGCAAAGCTTCACGAAGAAAATATTGTTCCAAGTGAGTCCTACACAAAGCAGAAATATTTTCATAAACCTCGAGAAGTTGGTAGGCTTATGCCTGCTTTCTGGAACATATTGGAGAAGGCAAAGAAGGAAGGGGTGAGCTTGCTTGATCTCTCATCCCATGGAAATTATATTTTGAGTTCTGCATTTGATAGAAAGGAGTATGATCACATATTGAGTTTCTTGGGAGTGGAACCTGTCAACAACAACTGGTATGCGAAGTGCATCGGGAGTTCTAATCTCGTTGTAGGAGTGTCAGAGGAGCTTTATTTGGAGATTTTACTGTTCGTTGCTGATAATTGGAACTCCAAATTTCACAACACCAACGTAAGGAGCATACCACTAATAAAATATGTGGGTCTTGATGGCGATGTGTCTTTGTGCAGCGTAAATGAATGCACATCTAGGAACCAGAAGAGGGTGGTCTCCTTATCAAAAATGAACGATCAGGCGTCATGGCTGGTTGACTGCAACAGGGAATTCAAATGTGTGGGCGATCATTTTTTTGTGCCAAAAAGCACACGACAAGCTATCACCTCCTTCTCTAAGAGGGTCACAATGTTGGAATGGCTTCAAACTCATGTGAATATTAATACTGTTAAAGTATATGACTATGCCGTTCACCTTAACAATTCTCTCAATAATGACCGGAAGCTTGCTGTTGCCTTTGTTCACTTCTTATATCTCTCTCTCGAAAAAAAATATCTTTCAAAAGAGGAAGTGAATTGTTTGTGTGGTATTATGCCTCTTGTAGATAACTATGGAGGTCTAAGCACACAAAGGAAAGGTGTCCTTGTCCCAGCTAATGGAAGCAAATGGGTGGGATTGATTGGTTCGAATCCTTGGAGAGGTAAAGGCTATGTTGAGTTAGCAGAAAACTACTTGCATCCACGTTGTTTTGCAGGTGAATCTACTTCTGGAGAAGGGCTATTAAATTTTCTAAAAACTCATGTTGCAGCTTCTGATATCCCTTATATATCTCCTCCCAATGCTGCAATTCCTGCTGTTTCTGCACCACTTACCATTGAAAATGCTTTCTTACTGTTGGATTGGATTCGAAACCTGAAACGCAGAGGAAGTTCGATTCCAGAGAACTTCTTGAAATGCATAAAGGAAGGTAGCTGGCTTAAGATTACTGTCAAGGGCTGTTCTGGTTACAGGCCACCATCTCAGTCATTCATGTTTACCTCTTCATTGGGAAACACTTTGCAAAATGGATTAGTGCCTGTTGATATTCCGTTAATTGATCTAAGTTTCTATGGAGATAGAATAAATCAATACAGGGAAGAGCTTGCGACTATTGGAGTCATGTTCGAGTACAAAGAAGCATGTAAATATATTGGGAAGCATCTTATGTCTCTTGCAGCTTCCTCCACTTCAAGTAGAGTCCATTTGCTTTCTGTTCTAAATTTCATCAGATTCTTAAGGGATAAATTTCTTCCTCTGGGCGAATTCATCAACAGTATCAAAGGAAAAAGATGGATAAGAACATCCCATGGTGACAGGTCTCCAGTTGGATCTGTTTTGTTTGATCACGAATGGAGAATTGCATCTCAAATCAGTGACATCCCCTTCATTGATGTAGATTATCATGGGGAGGAAATCCTTGCTTTTGAAGAGGAACTCAAGTCGCTTGGTGTGTTAATTGGATTCTGTGGAAATTACAAGCTCGTTGAAGACAGCTTAAAATCACCTTCATGCTTGACTTCGCTGAAAGCTGAGGCTGTTCTTTTGATCCTGGAATGTATACGCCATTCTAGATCATCCAACAAACTCATTGAGGCATTGAAAGGTGTGAAATGCTTCAAGACGGATTTCGGTTACAATTCTCCAGGAGAGTGTTTCTTGTTTCACTCACAATGGGGTAGCATCCTACAGGTTTTCAGAGGTTTCCCATTGATTGATGATGATTTCTATGGAAGCAGCATCTTTGATTACAGGAATGAGTTGAAGCAAACAGGGGTGAAGGTGGACTTTGAGGATGCGGTCAAAGTATTTGCTCAAAGTTTCAGGCAGCATGCTTCTTCCATGACGAAAGAAAATGTTCTCTCTTTCCTATCATGTTGCAGACAGCTAAAGGACACTCCTTATAAGTTTCCTTCTGATTTTAAGAAATGCATCCGTGGGGAGAAGTGGTTGCGGACTCGGCTAGGTGATTCTAGATCTCCAAGCAATTGCATTCTGTTTGGATCAGATTGGCAATCAATTTCTCCAATTACTCTCCTCCCTTTCATAGATGATAGTGACAACTATTATGGCAAGGGAGTTCATGAATACAAGAAAGAGCTTGAGATGATGGGGGTTGTTGTTGATATCAAAGACGGTGTGAAGTTCATAGCTGCTGGTCTTCATTTTCCCCAAGACCCCTCCCTCATAACTCCTGGAGATGTGATTGCATTGCTAGAATGCATCCGCAATTTATTGCAAGATAAGAATTATTCCTTTCCGGACAATTTCAGGAAAAGAATTTCCAAGAAATGGTTGAAGACCCCGGTTGGTTATAGGCCTCCAGACAAGTGCTTACTGTTCCATTCCAGATGGGGTTCTTTTTTGAAGCAGACAGATGGACCTTTTGTTGATGACGGTTTTTATGGTTCTAGTATTACATCCTACAAAGAAGAGCTCAGAGCAATTGGGGTCACTGTTGATGTGGACAAAGGATGCCCATTGATTGCCAGCCACCTTGATTTCCATCTTGAATTTTCTACTATTGTTCGAATGTATAATTATTTGAGTGAGTTTAATTGGGAGCCAGACAGTGAAGCTGCCAAAAGGATTTGGATTCCAAATGGAAGTCAGAATGGAAATTGGGTCAGCCCTGTAGAATGTGTTTTGCATGACAAGGATGGCCTCTTTAGTTTGCAGCTTCAGGTTTTGGAGAAACACTATGAGCGAAATTTACTTAGCTTTTTCTCCAATGCTTTCCATGTTAGAGGCAATCCTTCAGTTGATGATTACTGCAAGCTTTGGAATGTTTGGGAAAGCTCAGGATACCCATTGTCGCATGCTGACTGTTCTAAGTTCTGGGTTTATGTTTCGAAGCACTGGAGCGAAAAGACTGAGAGAACTCTTGCTGATAACTTGGTGAAATTACCTGTCGGTTCAGGCTCAGATGAAATATTGCTGTCCAACAAGCATGATGTTTTCATTGCTGACGATCTCCAACTGACGGATCTTTTTGTGCAGTTTTCTCCTCATCCATTATTTGTTTGGTACCCTCGGCAAAGCTTGCCTTCTTTAACTCGGACTATGTTGCTTGAAATTTACAGGAAAATCGGGGTTCGGACGATATCCGAATCTGTTCAGAAGGAAGAATCATCCTTAGTGGATGTTGCTCATCCCAGTCCGGTGAAACGAAAGGATGTTTTACTTAAGAAAGGGCTGGTTCGGCTCATCCTCGGTTTTCTAGCCTGCCCTACAATGAAAATGGATGCGGAAAGGAGGCATGAGGCTATCAAAGGGCTTCTGAATATTACTTTCCTTGAGACAGTTGAACCCATCACTATAAACTATAGTTTGTCTCTTTCTTCTGGGGAATTTGTAAAAGCAAAAGCAAGACGAGTGATACTTTGGGATAGAGAGTCCTCAAAGTTCGTCGCACAGAAGTTGGACAGGTCTGGTGGATACAAGAATATCATTGAATATGCTGCACATTTTTCTGAAGCAATATCCGAGGGTCTGCTATGGGAGAACAGAGATCGTATTGGTGCACTCTCTGAGCTTATAAAGTTTGGCTTCCTGCTGAAATTTGATGAGGAAGCAGTCAGGTTCTTAATGAAGTCCAAGAATTTGCAGATTTTCATGGAGGATGAGGTGTTCCTCGCTTCTACCTTCCCTTCTGACTAAGTATAACTGTGCTTCTTTCATCTATTTCCTTTATATGAAGACGGAATCACTTGCTGCACTGCTGATTCCAATGCTCTGCCATTTTCTTTTTTCTGGGCTTTTCTTTCTTTCTCTTTCTACGTTGGGAGTGCTTCTCTTGTAATTCTGAACTAAATGATAATGTGTGGTATTGGTGTGCATATAATTTAGAAAGGATTTTTGTTTTCTTCTTGATTCTTATGTTTGATGAGTCTGTTTTACTATATTTGTCGATCAGAGATTAAAAATCCTGTATTTGATATTTGTTGATACTTAGAACAAAAGAATATGAATAATGCTTGTGACTGATGTACAATTTTTTCACTAACTGGCTGACATATATTCAGCATATGTTAGTGGGCGTGGCTTCAATCAGTTAACAAGATGTAAAAGAGTTGTTTATCAATTATAGGTTTAACATTACTCAAAAAATGTAGAGGAATGTATTGGCTATTGTGAGATTGCAAATATGTAAATATCTTTTGAGTGATGATATACGTCACACTTTTATCATACTTTACTGATGTATGTGGTACTGCCAATTAGTAAAAAAATAAGGACTGATCGAAAGGTTGATTGACGATGTCACATGAATTAAATAAGATAAAGGTGTGGTAAATAGCATTTCTTATATCTTATTTCTATTTAAATACTTGACTTCTACATCTCTAGTCCTAAACCCAATCAAGAATTCACAATCTGGATTTTGCATTTGTTGTTCCTTACCATGTCAAAGTTGACTCCACTCTATGCTCAGCCTTCGTTCAATTTTCTTATAATAACTTGTTGGACGGACGTAGCCTTGCACTGCAAGATGTAGAGGAATATGCTAGCAAATGCAACAGTAACACAAATTTTGATGCATCCATATACATCATATTTTTATCTTATAATTATTTTACAGTATTGAGGAGACAGTCCAACCAACTCTTAAATTATTTATTTTTTTTAATAAGGATTGATCTAAAAGTTGGTTAAGATTGTTATGACATCATTATGAAATAGTTGTGGGATAAAAATATGATTTCTAACGTTACTTTAAAACATTCTTTTGCAATAACAACTGTAATTAATGTTAGTGATGATAAATATATTATTATGTTTGCTAGGATTCTCTCCATTTGAAATGGAGATGACAAAACTATTATTTCATTTTGGCTTCTTGTAGTTTAATCGGGCAATGTTCATGGTTTGAAAGCTGTTACTATTGGAGGGGGACTCCTTGTAATCATTTTGGCTATCAACAGTGCAAGTCTTTTCTCATTTGGAGCATTTCTCCCATTCTCTCATACATTCACTAAAAGTCACTTCTCTTTTCGAGTTGGTCTGATTTTAAAATGAAAAAAAATAAGAGCATTCACATTCAGTTCAACAAAATAATATTTTAGCTATTTTGTTGAGCCATAGTATTAAATCACTCTTCATCCGACTCAGCAAACTAGCCAAAAGTTTGTTGAGGAGCTACAGTTGTTGAGCACTATAGCTCAACAATGTATAATTTTATTAATAAAAAAAAAATCATTTCATCATCTCCTCTAATTAAAAATTATTTAAACTTCTCTCTCATCCCTCATAGAATTACTTAAAGAATAAAAAATAAAAAATAAAAAAATAATTTTTTAAATAATATATTAAAAGTTGATAGTTAAAATGTTGAGCCGGATTTAGGTACTTTAAAAAAGTTGATAGCTAAAATAGAAAAAAAAAAAAAAAAAAAAAAAAAAAAAAAAAAAAGAAGGTGATATTTTGGCTAAATTTAGCTAAACTTATGCTACCAGATGTGAATGCGTATTAAGGGTCTGTTTGAGAATGCGTTTTAAAAAAAATAATATACGTTTTTAAACCAAATTGCAATTTTGGAATGTTTGGGATTGCGATTTTAAAAATACAAATTTTAAAATCGTGGACAAATCTGCAATTTCTATAAGCTGACTAGAAGGTACTTATTTGAAAAAGTACGAATTTAAACCAAAATCGCAATTTTGCTTAAAAAAATATTTGGGGCAGTATTTATCTATTTGGTCATGAAACCATAACTATATGTTAATGTTATCCAAACACTCAATTGATAAAAATAATAATAATAATAATAATAATAAAATAAAAAATAAAAATTCTTAACATATTTTACCAAACGCCTGTGCGCTTTCAAAAAGTAGCAATTTCAAAAATGCAATTTTCAAAATCGCACTCCCAAACAGACCCTAAATCTTTTATCAATAGAAGTTTACCAAATTGATATATAATTCATTCATTACATTTTTGTCAATTAATTATTTGGGCAAAGTCCACATACTCCCTCAAATTACCACCCAATTGACAATGTCTCCTCCAAACTACCAAAACATTGTCAATGTCCCCCCTCCCCAACCCAAGACTAGCAATAAGACAAAAATGTCCATATATATTTCTCAATAAGACAAAAATACCCCTATAAATTTAAAAAAAAAAAATTGATTTTTTTTTTAAAAACGAAAAATTTTAATTTAAAAATAATATTTTTTTTTAAAAAAAATTTAACAAAAATTTTTAATTTTTTTTTAAACGGAAATTTTTATTTTTTAAAAAAACTATTTTTTTATTTAGTTTTAAAAAACGAAAATTTTCATTTTATTAAACGAACATTTTTATTTTTTAAAACGTAAATTTTTATTTAAAAAAAATTATAAAACAAAAATAAAATATAAAAAAACGAATTTTTTTTTTTAATTTTTTTTTCTTATAAAATGGATTAAAAAAAAAATCCAACTATTTTTTTTTTTTTTTTTTTTGTTAGTTTTAGGTTTTTTTCTAGAGGTTTTAGTATTTTTGTTTTTATTTTACTAAGGATAATTTTGTCATTGGGGAAACATTGACAATTTTTGGTAGTTTGGAGGAGGACATTATTACAATTGAAAGTTTTGGAAAAACATTGTCAATTGAGTGATAATTTGAAGGGGTTATGTAGACTTTTCTCTAATTATTTTGTTTATTTTTAATAAATAAGCTACACATCAATTTAATAAGTTTCTCTCAATAAATAAAAAAGAAAAAGAAAAATGGTAGCGGTAGCCATAGCATTTCTCTGTTTATGATTACATTGCATTAATTTGTTGGTCAAACACGACATACCATTAATTAATTTATACAATAAATTGACCATCAAAAAAAAAAAAAAAAAAAAACTCTTAAAGGACCTAATTTCAAGTTGTCTTCGGTCTTCGATCCACCAAAAATTCCACTCTCCTTTGGAAAATGAAAAGGCCAACGCTACGTCTTGAAGCCCAAGACCCAGCGGTCGAATAAGAAAAAGCTCATGCAAACTTGTAGAGTCCCAAATCAAACGCTCTTCCATTCGAATTTTGGTGAAATATAAGTCAAGGCGGAGATTTGTTGAATATTGCCTTGTATTTCACAAATCAAATATGGCCCCCAAATCATGCTGCCACCTACATATATAGGATTTTGGGGAGAGAGAATCGCTGATTACAAATGGTACACTTTTAGTGGCTCCTAATCCTATGCCCTAGCAAAAACACTCGTGAATACACATAGAAAAAACAAGTATTGGCCATATTCACCGACGTACATTTGTGTGGAAAATTATTTATATTTGATATAAGGAGCCCTTGCTTGCTGTGGAGCTCTCAATTGGAGGAATATCCAAGTGCAGCTGAAAACCAAACAAATTTCATTTTTTGAAGACATAGGGCAGAAACAAGTGAGATTGTTAAGATTTATATCAGAATTCGTGCCTAAACGTACACCAGTTGATTCTGCTTCCAATCCTTCCATGATATTGAAGAAGATAAAAAAATTATTTCTTATACATGTATATGATTTTGACACCCTAGAAAGTTAGCCCAGCATTAAAAAGATGAATTGTTCACATTAAATATGTGGATTATAAAATCCTCATAAGTACTAAGGCTCCATTTATTTCCGGATAAAATGATTTTTAGAAATTTTTTTTTTTTTTTTTGGTGCGACCAAAAATAATAGTCAAATCGAAAACATTTTCGGTTGACTAGGAAAACCTTCTTTAATTTATGTAAAATTGTTTTTTTTTTTTTTTTTTTCTTAAAACCGTAAACCATTTTTTAAGTTTGAGCTTCTCCGTCTCAAATCGCTAGAGTATGCCAGACCTCCATTGGTTAAGACTATAACATCAATATTGTAAGATAATTGTGAGATAAAAATGTAGTTTCTATCTTTCCTATTGTTTTTATGAGTATCACTATCCTCCTTGCATGACATTTATTTTTTACCCCTCAATTTTTTTATTTATTATTATTTTAGTTTTGTCCCCCTCCCCTCAAGTTCTACAAGTTCTAGTTATGCTTGCTCCTGAAGATGGCTAGCTAGCAATTTTCCTGATCCATTGCATGAGCTTTGACTTCTACTAGTAAAGCAAAAGATATTTCTTTTGAAAGGTACGTATCTTCCTTTTTGAAACTAGCGGAGAACTCAGAACTGGAAGTGAACCCCCATGCATGTGCAGATATTCTAGTTTCAATTCTGGATCCGATGCCTGCCCTCCACAAAGTAATTTCTTTATACAAAGTTGGTATATGCCTTACTTCTTCCCCACCCCTTCTTCCCCCACCCCCTCTTATTATCATCATCTTTTGATGAAATATTATAATTTTGACATGAAAAAGCTAGATTCTTGAAGCAATAAAGTCATATCCATGCTAAGAACTTGTTTTAAATAAACAGTAAAAGAAATTATCTTCATTTTTCCATGTTCAATGGCCAAAAACCATTTCTTACATCCCCTAATCTGTCAATATATCGCTTAAAGTAATATTTTTGAGGATTTTTTTTTTTTTTTCTCTCTTCATGAAGATGAACTTAATAGTTGCTTGCACTTTTCTAGTAAATGATCAACAGCTGCTGCAGGCGCTGCCTTCTTCATGTTCTGCTCCACTTGAAGAGACCTGATGATCAGTGATACTACTGGAACTCGAAGACGACGAAGAACTCGAAGAATCATGAGCCAGATTGGTCTTGTGTCCCATCATAAAATCGAAGAATCTAGGCTGTGCCATCCCAACATCCTTAACTTTGTTTTCTGTGTTTGTCTGAATAATCACGTTATTGTCTTTCATACTTCCTTTCCTCAAAAATATGCGACAGATAACCCAATTTTCCACTTCAGCTAAAGAATGCCGCTGCAAGAAATTAAACCAAATTAAGTTTTAAATTTCGTAATTCAGAAACTAAATATATATGCATGAGTGATTCGATTCTTCATTGGCTTGGGCAACAAACAAAGAGTAATTGGGGTTATGCTCACCTGGATTGAGTTATCCATCTGCGGGAAAATGCAAGCTGAAGTTTCTGCATTGACAAGACGATATTCATGCATGATCCACTCTGTTCTAATTCCTTGGGGGGACTTCCCTCTATAGAAAACCAGAGTCTTTTTCATTCCCATTACAGGATTCCTTTTCGAAGATACAATTTTCTTGTCTGAGCCAGTTGCCTTCCAATAACCAGAATTAGTTGTTCGTTTGGTTTGGTTCCCATTTCGATATCTCAGTTCCTTCTGGCTGAAAAAGTACCTTTCTTGCTCCAACCCACCTGCAAACTCATATTATATCAATTTGATTTTGAAAATATTTACTTAGAACTTAGAAGGTCAAATTCATGCATGCAAGCTTGCATGCATGTACTTTGGAAGCAGAGAAAAACAGAGTATGGAAACTATAATCATGACCAACCTGGCAAATCCCAAGGATCATATTTGCAAACATTGATCTCAGGAATGATTGAAGCAGGCAATGGGAGTGAGAACACCTTGCATTTCAAGTACTGGAAGACAAGCTCTTCATCTGTGGGCTGGAAGCGGAAACCAGGAGGCAATCTGGTTAGCCCATGCCGAGCAAAACTGAACTTGTCCATAGAAGATATTAAAGCTCTCGTTATTGCTTCAGCTCTGTCAATAAAAATTAGTTGAAGTCAAGCAACCCATGTTTAGTTTTTATAGCCAGTGTGAGAGGGAGAGATGGCCGAGTTGGGGAAGAAAAGAGATTTTTCTTTATGGTTTGGTCGGGTAGGAAGAAAAGAAGAAGGGGACAGCCACACTATCAAACAGATGAATTTGATGTTTGACAATTAAAGAAATCTTACATCTTTTTTGATAATCATCTTCCAGAAGATCGGCCGTGAACCACGCCTCATAAAGTAGAAGTCACTAATTTAAATCCTTTTTTCCCCTTTTCTTGTATGGACATGTCAAGAAAAAAAACATCTTTTCTGATATTGAAATGGTGGTTAATTATAGAGTTAGTATTTAATCTCGTGGCCTTTAACTTTAATACAATGTCTTAAAAGTTTACGTCGATAAAAAATAATAAATTTAAACATTTAATTAATATTTTATTATTATTATTATTATTTGCTTTTATCAACCTAGATTGAAGTACCTGTGTCTATCGACCTTTAATCTTTTTTTCTTTTTTTTTTAACAAAAACTAATAGATTTTGCTATAATAGAATAAGATGAAATAGAGATGCATTACTCCTTTTATTATATAATATGAATTGACAGGGTTTGTTAATTGCCTGTAGCATTTCATTAATTATTATGTATTTGATTGATTAGGAGCCCTGGAAAAGATATTGAAGGTTTGGTTAAATCTCCAAAATTCAAATGGTTCAAAAGGGGTGGTTGGATATCACCACTAACAAGTAACGATTACGTCACCCGATGTCATGCTTAGCCCCTCTCCATTCGCGGTAAAAACAACACATTGTTGGGCCTAATAACCGAAAAGCCCATCTCAACAACATACAACCCATTAACCCAAGTTCACCATCATTAGCACACGGAATCCACGATCGTAAAATGACAATTTTACCCCTTAAAAATAAGGGACCGACTCATCTCTAATTAAAATTTGATTCATAAATATAAAGCAAGGGACACAATGAAAAATGGGAGTGCATGAGACAAATCATTATAGGAATGATCATTTGGGCAACAATCGGCTATAAACAGTTAAGATACCATCATTATAAATAGAAGAGATACGCTAGATAAATTGGTTTTTTCGTCTCCTCCAAATATTGTTATTTTATTTTTTCCTCCATATTCTTTGACTTAGGATCAAAGTTATCCCCTTCGGCCTTTTCCGACAAGCTCTTTTACTACTTCTTTTTTGTAGGCACAGATCAACTAGTATTTAGCTGCAAAGGCCAAATACCCTTTTTCTACTTGTTTAGCTGCCATGCTTGCAAATACCAATGTGTTAGGTTTTGTAATGTTTATAATTTAGATTGGGAAAGCCATTGGCTTTTGACGAGGCTTGTTTGTGTCTAAAGTTGCTTACCACATTGTGTAGAGAACTCCAACGAAGCAATTTCATTTTTGATGTCATTGGATTAAAGAAAATTCCAAGTCTCGTGTATTAGAATAATTGGTGAGAATGGAACGCCTCAGTTAAACGCTGTGAAATTTAATTTCGGCAATGAAATAGTTATGGAGAATTCTCTTCCAAGAAGCTCAAGGTTACCTTCCTAGGAATCTCATCCTTTATCCAAAGAAAAAAAATATGGTATTTATAATTTGCATGGCCCAAAAAAACAAGATTTCCCATATAACTCAAATGACACAATGAAAGCTTTTTTATTCTTTTTATTTTTATTCTTTTTCGATTTATGTGAATGATATCATGTACTTGTTACAAAGAACCTTAAAGGAAAATCACATCATTGATCGTCCATTTTGGACTAGAGAGGATCCAATTCATGGTTAGGGTCTCTTTAAAGAGATCCAACGATCACAACGATGCCACATGTCTCACTAAATAAAAAATAATAAAATATTATTTAACGTTTAAAAAAACAAAATTAAAAAACCCCTAAGGCACCCCCATGGGCCATGGCCCTTAGGGGTGGATCGGCCACCCCCAATCGCCAAATCAAATATATATATATATATATATATATATATATTATTTTGTTTTTTTTTAGCGTTAAATAATATTTTATTATTTTCTATTTAGTGGGACACATGGCTTCGTTATGGTCGTTTGATCTCTTTAAAGAGAGATTCTGGTTATGAACTGGATCCTCTCCAGTCTATTTTGGATTGGAGAGTAGAGAGGATCCGATTCCCCCTAGAGGAAGGGCTAATCAAGGGAACAATAGTGAGAAAAAAATTGAGGTATATAGAGAATTTGAATATTACTCAAATGATTAATTTAAATCATTTGCTATCAATTTAACCTTTTGGGATAAGTAATCGGTATCAAAGCAAATGTCCTGAACATTATCTCTGTCATTAATTTCTTATTTCAATTAAAGATTTTACTCAATAAGCCCCTCTTATTAAAGGGCATGACTTGGATTAAAACACCCGAAAGCTTAAAATCCCTTTGACGCCCCCAACGAAGAGAGAAAAATTAGAAATAAGAAAGAAAAAAAATCCTAGCCTCTTCAATAATAACTTCGAAAATGCGGAAATTTGACTAATACTCAAAAGTGCGTAACTAAGACCACAAGCTAGGCTTGTATAGCTGAAGTAAACCGACTTTTTGCCAAAAACAAAATAAAATCTAATTATTACATAAAATTAAATTACGAAATAAAATAAAGATTCTGCCAAAAATATGACGAAATTCGAAAATAAAATCAATACTAAAACGAGAAAAGAAATATTTCATAAAATGATAATAAAAACTTAAAATAGCAATTCGGAAGGAAAAACAATGCATTTTGAGCAATATATATATAGCTTAGTGATATACCTTCGGATTATGGTGATATACGCAAATATAATACCCGTAGCATAACTTATTGCCCTAATTATGCATCAATTCTATCAATTCTTGCCGCTAATCTTATTTATCAAAATAGAGAAATGATTCACGTCAATATTTTTTTTTTTCATCTCATTTTACAAATTTAATATATCAACTATTAGATCTATGCACTTATGTAAACCCTACACAAATTTAAGGGTGGATTCATTCATTCACTATGAAGATGATTAAAAAATTATTAAAAAATGAATGAATTATATATTTTATTATCAAGATATTTCAGCAGCTTTAATTCAAAATCTAACAACTCAACATTTGCCAACTCTCCTAGGTCACCCTTACTTTATAATTAATATTCAATGTGGATTAATTGTTTCTACTTCAATGATGGTAGAATGACCTATTTCTTTGATTAGCTTTATATATTTTTATATTCCTTCTAAATCTTTTTCCTTTTTTGAAAATAGGCTCTAGCTTTTGTACTACAACTTTCCTTGAGTTATGAATGGATGGCTGAGTCATAAAGTTAATTTGTAGCCGCGCTTCAATCCCACGGCCAAGTTTCTTTCTTATAAATATTTTTTATATGATTTTTCTTTTTCTTTTTGGTTGGTTGATCCTAAAGACTTAAACCCTTCTTAGAAGAGTTTACTTGGATTGGTACTTTTCTTCGTTGTGAAGATGTTGCTTTTATCCTTCAATGTATGGCGATTGAGAGACTAATGGTCTTAAAGAAAGTAGCAAACTTTTTGCATGGTTGCAAGTCGTCGCCTTTTTTAGTGGGGATTGGATTCCCTATAATTGGGGAATCCCAATTGCATTTAGTCCGAGAGATGGAGGCTACACGCAATATATATATATATATAAAAGGAGAAACTTTACTTACACTCCGTGATGTTTAGGTATTTTTGCAATTATATCCTTAAAGTTTAAAATGTGTCAATATCATGTTGTCACGTTTTAAGAGTTTGCAATGTCACTAATCCGTTAAATCTTAATGAATGATGTCAAAATCTCCAAAATGCATAGAACAGATTCAACGGAAGAACCTGACCAACAGCCATAGACCTTTTTTTCTCTCTTATTTTTGGTATGGTTTTCCTTTTTTTTAATTAAGCATATTTTTTGTATTTTTATTAGGGACATTTTACTTATTTACCGTATGATTTAATTCTAAACCCTAACGATGTGTAACATTGCAAACTTTTAAAATATGACTTTTTAACTTGATATTTTTTAAAGTTTAAGGGTACGATTGCAAAATGCCTAAACGTAAGTGAAGTTTCTCATTTTCTTTTTTTATAATGCATCATTGTTTTGTACATGGGTCTCACATTTTTCCTACTCTCTCTGCAATGATGCAAGCAATCTTTTTTTCTCACTAAGGTCTCATTGTTCCACACATGGCTCTCACATCTTCATTGGCCTTTATTAGACCATCCTTCAAATGGGATTTTTCTTTCCTCCTTTAACTCTTTTTTTTTTTTTTTTCCCTCCTTTTTCTTCTTCAAAGACAGACTAGCGTTGGCCCAAGTGAAAGGTTGATAGTGGACAAAAATGGAGCCTTTCTTGACAATAATTTATGTATAAAATAAACTTGTGCTCTTTAGGGATGGTCATGTTCCAGGTGCTATAGTTTATCATCAAGAAAAGGTAAGTTATGCTTAATGCAGAAGAAAATTTGCTCATCCTCTTCGCCAAACCAAGACCATCTATTTACAACATCCTTCAATGTCAAGATTAACTTATGCTTTAAACATCTTTATGGAAAAACTACAAGACTTGGTTCTACTCGGAATACATATGACTTTTTATTTTTGCATTAACCAAAACCAAAAATGACACATCATATAAAAATAGAAAAATCTAATCAAACAAATGTTTTCGGGTTAAATACATTTTTCCCCTCATGAATTAATACGGGATTTTAAGTTGCCTCCATGAACTAACACCTATCACACTTAGCTGTATTGAATTATTATTTTGTTATAATAACCCCTCTCGATTAACCAAAATCATTAAAAACAAAATGTAAAATGATAAAAATACACCAAGTTTAAACACTAAATTTACATAAATACAGTCAAAATTATTATTATTATTTTTTTAAAAAAAAGTTCAAAAAAATGGCGACCAATAGAATAAAAAAACACACACACACACATCCCGGGGGTGGTTGCCGGACCACCCAAGGTGGTTCGGGGTGGCTAATCCACCCCTGAACACCTATGGATGGTTCGCCAACCACCCCTCTTCGTTTTTAAGTTTTTATATTTTTATTTGATTCTTAATTCTTAAATTTTTATTTTTTATTTAGTTTTGCATTTAGGTTTAAATTAGTTTTTAGTTTTTGTATTTTGTTTATTTGATGGTATTCCCATCATTTAATGAGATTTACGACTAAAAAAACACATATTTCATCTGGTTTATTGTTTAGCACGAATATTGTACTGATTAATGTGCCTCAATGAATTATTGATCAATATAATCTCATATAATTTTCTTTTTTAAGCGTTTTCCCATTTAAGCGACTTGTGTTTACAAACTTATATGAACAAGTATCTTGTCAAAACTCTCCTAAACAACATTTTTTTTTTTTTTTAATACATGTCTACACAAGAGGGGGATGAGGGATTTGAACTAGTGACCTTCGCTTAATGTGGCGTAATCCCCAACCAATTGAACTACTCATTGGAGAGTCCTAAATAACAATTAATGTGATAGTGAATGATGGATTTAAATGGCAATTAACATCTTGTTGTTCACCGCTCAAAGTCTTACAGTAACAAAATGTTAATGAGTATTGTTAACGGCATATATTTTACTATATTTCCTAACAAACTAGCGTGAGAATATATATGACACTTACCACATTAGCCGTTGAACTAATGTGCCACATAAGCATGTGTAACACCCCCTGTATTTTATCTTTTAAAGGGGTGGTTAGTAGCCACCTTAAAGCAGTGGTTAGAATGGTCAATCACCTTCAGGGGTTGTCACACCACTCCCTAAGCCATCAAGGGTTTTTTTGACCACCTCTTTGTCAAGAAGGTTACAACCACCTCCCATGAACTACCAGGATTGGTTCAGCCAACTTATAATCGGCTAATAAGGGCGCAACCGAACCATCTTCAAAAGCCCTTAGAAATAGTGCCGGTGACATGAAGAGCGAGTTAAAGCTAGATGGTTGACGTAGTATGTGTCACGTAGAAGAATACAATCACATCGGTGTGTAAGAAAATATAATAAAATGAGTTGTAATTCAAGCAACTACCACAAATAATTATAGCCTACTTATCTTTAGTATGCAGAGAATCCTAGTCATCTATATCTTTACTCGTTAATAAGCAAAACCAAAAAATTCAATAAGCACCTTTACGTATCATAGAAAGTTCTAATTGTCATTAAAGGACATAATACTGACAATAGGCAATGTGAGGGAATCCATTGGGGCTGGGCCTAGGCCCGTCTAAATTGAAAATCTTATTAATAAACAGGCCCCATATACTCTCGGCCCTTTGTCCCATCTTCCTCGTCTTGAATGCCTTGCGTAAACGGGCCCCATTAATTTCTCAATCTCTCTAAGGATCCTTCACAATTCCAATCCCAATTAACTCAATCTCTGTTTTTTGCTGGTTTCATTGTGTTTGGTTTCGCAGAAACCTGGGGTAAAGGAAAGAAGAAAAAAAAAATCTATTATTATCTATTTTACTTTGTAGGATGTTAGAAAATATTAAACGACAGTAACGTTTTAAGACCAACTCTTCTCTGGGTAGGCTTTTGGACAATGATTTAACTTTGTAGGATGTTTGAAAATATTAAACGACAGTAACGTTTTAAGACCAACTCTTCTCTGGGTAGGCTTTTGGACAATGATTTAGCCCTTCACAGGCTCAACTCGAAATATATACTCAAAAATTAATCACGAAGAAGATCTTAACACCCTCATTATATAAATAGAAACTAAAAAAAAAAAAAACATAAAGCAAAATGACTCTGCAGTTACAGAACCAAAACGAAATTAAAATTGGAGAATTTGATTAACTTAATAACATGATCATAGTGCTAACACGTCTGCACATTTACCTCTCTTGCGCCGTTCTTGCTCTAAGACAAACTGGATCCTCCAGTCTCCAGAGACTCGGGCGAGTCGTCTACAAACTGTGAAAGCCACTCGAGCTCCGCCACTTTGTCACACTGCACACAAGACATTAAGAAAAATAAAAATATATAAAATTTGATACGAAAATAAGAAACATCAAAGGAGGTGTGGTGCTTACAGGGAGGCAAAGGGCGTTGAAGTCCTCCAAGAAGATCTGCAGACTCTTGGAGTTCATTAAAAATCCGACTGCTTCTTCATTAAATTCCATCATGAAGCCCAACTTGATGAGCTCAGAGAGTGGACCAATATGATCGTTGTTATCCCACAACAAACCCTCAGATATTGCTTCAGAAAAATATGTAGCATATTCGATGATATTCTTGTATCCACCACACCTGTCCACCTTCTGTGCTACAAACTTTGAAGACTCTCTATCCCAAAGCATCACCCGGGTTGCTTTTGCTTTCACAATTTCCCCAGAAGAAAGTGATAAACTATAGTTCACAGTAATGGGTTCAAATGTCTCAAGGAAAGTAATATTCAGAAGCCTTTTGATAGCGTCATGCCTCGTTTCCATTTCGATTTTCCTTGTAGGGTCAGCAAGAAAACCAAGGATGAGTCTAACCATCCCTTTTTTAAGCAGAGTCTCCTTTGGGTTCACTTGCTTAAGATCAGCAACATCCACTGATTCTTCCTTGTGCACAGATTCAGATATTGTGCGAACCCCGATTTTTCTGTACATTTCAACCAACTTTCTCCGAGGTAAAGAAGGCAAGCTTTCACGAGGGTACCATTCAAATATAGGTTGAGGATAAAAGTGCTCAAACAGATCCTTCAGTTGGAGATCGTCAGCAATGAAAACATCATGCTTGCTGGACAGCAAAATTCCATCTGAGCCTGAACCAACGGGCAATTTCACCAAGCTACCAGCCATAGTTTTCCTAGTTTTTTCACTCCAGTGCTTCGAAACATACACCCAGAACTTACAACAGTCAGCATTCGACAATGGTTGTCCTGAACTTTCCCAAACCTTCCAGAGCTTGCAGTAATCATCAACTGAAGGATTGTGCCTAACAAGGAAAGCATTGGAGAAAAAGTTCAATAACTTTGGATCATAGTGTTTCTCCAAAACTTGCAACTGCAAACTGAAGAGACCATCCTTGTCATGCAAAACACATTCCCCAGGGCCGACCCACTTACCCATCTGACTTTCATTTGGGATCCAAATCCTCTTGGTAGCTTCACTGTCTGGCTTCCAATTAAACTCGCTCAAGTAGTTGTAAATTCGAACAATAATAGAAAATTGATCAAGATGGAAATCAAGGTGGCTGGAAATCAATCGGCATCCATTTTCCACGTCAACGGTAACCCCAATTGCTCTGAGTTCTTCTCTGTAAGATGTAATACTAGAACCATAAAAGCCCTCATCAAGAAAAGGTCCATCAGTATGCTTCAAATAAGAGCTCCAACGGGAAGTGAACAATAAGCACTCTTTTGGAGGCCTATAACCAACATGGGTCTTCAGCCATTTCTGAGATATTTCTTCCCAGAATTTGCCCGGAAATGAATAATTCCTATCTTGCAGTAAAATGCGGATGCATTCCAGCAGCTTAAGAACATTATCTGGAGTTATGCAGGAGTGATCTTGAGGAAAATAAAGACTAGCAGCTACCATCCTCACACCATCTTTGATATCAACAACAACAACCCCCATCGTCTTCAACTCGTCCATGAATTCATGAATGTCCTTGCCATAATAGTTGTCACTATCATCTATGAAAGGGAGAACAGTAATTGGAGAAATTGATTGCCAATCTGGCCCAAACAGAATGCAACTACTTGGAGGTCTATAAACACCAAGCCGAGTTCTCAACCACTTCTCCTTACGGATAAATTTCCAGAGATCGGAAGGAAACTTAAATGGAGTGTCCTTTAGCTGTCTATAACATGAAAGGAAAGACACAACAGTTTCTTTTGACATGGAAGACGCGTGCTGCCTGAAAGTTTGAGCAAATACCATGACCGCATCCTGAAAATCCACCTTCACCCCTGTTTTCTTCAACTCGATTCTGTAAGACGAGATGCTGCTTCCATAAAAACCATCATCAATCAATGGGAAACCTCTGAAAATCTGTAGGATGCAACCCCATTGCGAGTCAAACAAGAAACATTCTCCAGGAGAATTGTAACCCATGTTCGACTTGAAGCATTTCACACCTTTCAATGCCTCAATGAGTTTGTTGGACGATCTAGAATGACGTATACATTCAAGGATCAAATGAACAGCCTCAGCTGTCAGCAAAGTCAACCGTGAAGAGGGCCTCAAATTGTCTACAACGAGGTTGTAACTTTTACAGAATCCAATTCGCACACCAAGCGACTTCATCTCCTCTTTAAAAGAAAGGATTTCTTCCCCATAGTAATGTATATCAATAAAGGGGATGTCACTTATTTGAGATGCAATTTTCCATTCAACATCAAACAAAACAGATCCAACTGGAGATCTGTCACCCCGTGATGTCCTTAGCCATTTTCTTTCTTTTATACTGTTGACGAATTTGTCCAAGGGAAGAGAATTTTCCCTCAAGAATCTAATGAAATTAAGGACAGAAAGCACAAGGACTCTAGTTAAAGTAGAGGAAGCTGTAAGAGACATAAGATGCTTCCCAATAAATTCACATGCTTCGCCGTACTGAAACATGACTCCAATTGTCTTCAGCTCTTCCTTATAGTCATTTATTCTTTCTCCATAAAAACTTTGATCAATCAATGGAATGTCAACGAGAACTGATTCGTTCTGCAAAATGTTTCCCAACGAAGAGGAAAACATGAATGACTGATATGGTGGCCTGTAACCAGAACAGCCATTGGCAGTAACTTTCAGCCAACTACCTTCCTTTATGCATTTCAAGAACTTCTCTGGAATGCAAATTTGTCTCTGTTTCAGATTTCGAATCCAATCCAACAACAAGAATGCATTTTCATTGGTAAGTGGTGCGGAAACAGCAAAAATTGCAACATTCGGAGGAGTGATATAGGGGATATCAGAAGCTGCAACATAAGTTATTAGGAAATTTAAAAGCTGTTCACCAGAAATAAATTCATCTGCAAAACGACCTGGATTCAAGTAGTCTTCTCCTAACTCGACATAGCCTTCACCTCTCCATGGATTTGAACCAACCAATCCCACCCATTTGCTTCCATTAGCTGGGACAAGGACCCCTTTCTGTTCGGTGGTTAGATTGCCATAGTTATCTGCGATCGGCATAGATTGACACAAAATAACCACGTCCCGTTTTGAAAGATGATTATTCGAGAGAGAGTGATATAAGAAGTGAACAAATGCAACAGCAAGCTTCCAGTCTTTTTTGATATAATTGTATAGGTGAACTGCATAGCCATATACATTAACAACACTAATCTTCACGTGAGCTTGAAGCCATTCCCACACCCTCTTAGAGGAGAAGATAGCTTCTTGGGTACTTTTTGGCATAAAAAATTGACTGCCCACGCATCTAAATTCCTTGTTCCAATCAATCAGCCATGATGCTAGATGATTCTGTTGTGATAACACCACCTGAATCCAATTCCCAGATGTGCATTCATTTATGCTACACAAAGCAACGTCCCCAACATGACCCACATATTTTATTAGTGGTATGCTCCTTATTTTGGTGTTGTGAAATTTGGAGTTCCAATTATCAGCAAGAAATAGTAAAATATCCATATACAGCTCCTCTGACACTCCTGCAACGAGATTAGAACTCCCGATACACTTGACATACCAATTGTTGTTGACAGGCCCCACCCCCAAGAAACTCAATACATGATCATACTCCTTTCTATCGAATCCAGAACTCAAAATATAGTTTCCGTGGGATGAGAGATCAAGCAAGCTCACCCCTTCATTCTTTGCCTTCTCCAATATGTTCCAGAAAGCAGGAATAAGCCTACAAACTTCGCGTGGTTTATGGAAAAATTTCTGCTTTGTGTAGGACTCGCTTGGAACAATATTTTCTTCAACAAGCTTTGCTTTGATTGACTCCCTCAAGATATTCAACTCTTTATAAGAAGAGCTGTTGACAGGAATGAACCTGAACATGGGCGCCAAACTAGATACTGGAGCATTTTCTGATGTTCTGATTAGCGAGATCAAAGCATTGATAAAAGCAGAGGGCACACAATCAAGAATACCTTTGTTCCATTTGTTGTCAAAGAGGATTGTTTCCCTTGATGATGCAAGAAGAAAATCTGCCTGGATTATGAAGGGAAAGTTAGTGAACATCTCTGTTGGAAGAAATGCATAGACCCCAGGTGAGCTCATCCCTCTGCTGAGACGCTCTTGAAAGGGAAAAGCCAACGTGATCACCAACTCTTCTACTTCCATTCTCCTTTTCACTTTGTTTTCTTGCCTGACAGGAAACTTCTGCTTCCACATGTAATAGCTGCATTCTTTGTCGGAACCTTCATTCTTCTTTTCATTGGTTGAGAGATGGAGTGTGTAGGACTCAGCATCAATGCTCTTCTTCGTAACAAAGTCAGTCTCACTCGTAATAGCTATTGCACTGAGGGTATTGAGTTTAGCATCCTTATTATGTTCCTTAACCAAAAACCGCTTTATCTTCGAAAGGAACAAGAGTACTTCAGGATGAATGCTAGAGAGCTCCTCCTTCACGGCTTGGATCTTATCCGGCTTCAGAGGTAAGACAATTGTTGTCGTTGGAAGAGAATTTCCAGAACCATATATTTGCTTTATGTCGGAAATAGTTGGGTTCTCCTCCACCCATTCAGGCACAATGTACCCGAGATTGCAATGTAGGCAAGGCTCTTCGTTGAACCGAATCTGATATCCATTGCTGAAAATGTACGGCTTAGAAGTAACCAGAAAAACACTCTTAAATCCAATTCCTGCATATGTTAACCAGAAATAAGTTAGCTAAAGCAACAAAAAACATTCTTATTCATCAAAAATAAATAAATAAAAAATAAATAAAATTGACCGCTGCAAATATTTGCTCTGACCAATTACTTCCATCCAAATCAACCCAAAAAAACTAATCGAGTATAATCGTCCCCTACCTTTCTCTCCAATATAACCACGTTTCCTGTTGCCTTTCTTGGTGGAGCGACCAACACTGCAAATGGATTCTATATTTTTGGAAGAGAAACCTATTTCATTGTTGAAAATCAGCAATGTTGCTGGAGCTCCCGTGGCCGTGATGTCCTGAGAAGTTATGATGAACTCAAGCGATGGATCCACACCCTCCAAGTAATTATTGTCTTCCGCATTCTGGAAAAAAAAAAACCCACAAAATTCATGTCTTGAAATGCGCAGCTAATTAAAAAAAAAAAATCTTTTTACATACTAAAATTGAATATTAATTATTGTCTTATACAAGAAGCAGCCATTGCAATTTTCAACCATAAAGTAAATATGGTTGAATACTAATTCTGTCGCAGGAAGCAGCCTCAATTGGCTACGCATCTATTTTTCTGTTTTTTTGCAGATTTAATGAGGAACTTGCATATGATCTCTTGTATAAAACATTCTCTAAAATTATTTACCTAAATTTTAACTCAACTAATGCAATTCTGACCTTTCAGTTTAACTATTAATTTTATGTTAGATTTGTGTGGATTCACAAGTCATATAAAAAATTATTAGTCATAAATGTTGTTTATGTAAGATATGATAATAAATTAATTAATTAAAAAAAAAAAACTAAATAATATGATCAAATTTAATTCTTTTTTTTTTTTGTTGAACAAAATCCAAGTTATTCCTGAGTTGCTTAATTAGTTAATTTATAAATTATAATATAAAATAAATATAATTATGATTTTAGTTTTATAAATGCATGTTAACCATTAATTACTTAATTATTATTAATATTTTATCATTAGTTAGTTGAGTTATATCCTTGATGACCCGATTGGACAAATAATTTTAAAAACATAAAAATAAAGAAAAGAAAAAAGAAATATCGATATGAAAAAACTATTCAAAAAAATAAATTTAATTGAAGTAATTTGAGAGATTATAAAAGAAGAAGAATATACTGATGATTCCTGATTCTTTGGACAGATGAAAATGAATGAAAGCTAATATAACATTTCCCAAAATCTAAAAACAAGAAAAATATGAAAAACAAGAAAACAAAAGCAACAAGATATCGTAATCCCATGGAGTCCTCCATTTCCACAGCATCAAACAAAGGTCACTGTCTAGAACTCCACCATATCATCAAGAACGCGTAACAAACAAGCATACGCACAAACATATATGTGAGAGAATGAATTAGGAAGGAACCTGAATGAGTTCCATGAGGAAATGGACATCCTTGGCATATAGTTCAGCAGAGAGGTTCTTGACGGCCTGGTGAAGATCCTCCGTCAATGGGTTTTCTTCTCCGCCAATTGAAAATTTTTTCATACGTATCGCTTCTATGTGTTCTCTCGCTGCTGTCTCCATATCCGTCGTTACAGAAAACCAGATCTTGGCTAATTAGCTTGAGAGTGAAAGCAGCGTACTGAGATATATGCAGTAGTACTGAAACAGATATGTATATATATACACGCTGAGGAAGCTTATACAGATATCTTGGGCTTTGCATGAGGTTTCTGATTCGACCCATGCGTCGCCTTTTCAGTTTCCAAAGGAAAGTGGAATTCTAGTGGCCGGAAGAGCGTTTAGTGTCTTGGCTGCTGCCACGCCTTTGCATGAGCTTTCTGGAGAATGGAATTATGGTGGAAGACCGAAAGGCCACTTGGCTTGATTAAGTTGATTTGTTGGGCATGGTTTTAATGAAATTTTTGGGAAAAATCAAATTCAATTCTTAAATTGTCATTAAATTTCAATTTAGCCCATCATATTTTTTATTTTGACAATTAGTACTTTTAACTTATTTTTTTTTCGTTAGTTTACTCTCCAATTAAGTAGCTAGCTAGGGTGTACAAGTACTTATAGTTAATGGTTATTGGATAAAACCACCAACAGCAGCTAAGGTAATTATTTGATTTTTTTTTTCATCAATTTACTGTCCAATTAAGTAGGGTTGTACAATCGTTTATTGACTAAAACTGCTAACCGCTACTACCTAAGATGGTTATTGGATCTACTGTCCAATTAAGTAGGGTTGTACAATTATTTATTAGCTAAAACAGCTAACCGCTACTACCTAAGGTGATTATTAGATTTTAACAATCGCAACCGTTCTGCTTAAGTAGTTAGCAGTTATTCAAATCAATAACAGAGGTTTTATAACAGCCTCTTTATATATATATATATATATATGGAGTTTTGGGCTTTTTGATGTGTTTTGGGCTTTCATTGTGCTTATTTTTTGGACTTACTTTAAATAATTTTGGGTCAAAGTGTTTCAAAAAGAAATAAATATGATGAAACTATATTTCTAACTAGTATTTAAAACGACACCGTTTTAATGTTATATTTTTAATCTAAAATATATATTTATATTATTATATATAGGGCAGTTAGCTGTTATTAACCACTTTTTTTTGTCTCTAAAACCTCTAACCGCCCCGCTGTAGACGGTTAGTAATTTTTTATAACAGTCTACCAAAGCGATTATGCGGTTAGCAGTTATAAACAGTTAGCAATTGCGGGGTGGCTATAACAGCCCCCTTTGTACACCCCTACAATTAATTAGTAACAATAAGCCACCAACTTAAAAATCAAATGGACATGTAAAAATAAACTCATTCAAATTAATCAAAATAACAATTTAGCTGGAATTGCTGGGCCGGGCCACCAATTTGGGGACCATGTTGTGATACTTTTTTGAGTTATATGAGTAATGATAGGTACCTTTTTTTATCCTCTTAAAATTTTCTTAAAACTGATATGATTTTTAAAATTACCATTAAATTTTAGATGAATCATACATGAATTTTGATCCAATGTAATTTTGAAAATCACATCAACTTTAAAAAAAATTTGTGATGATAAAAAGATAACACCTAACTTTACTTGTACTTACCTGAATTTGTGAATGAATGGGAAATGATTGAATGTGTGTAATTGTAATTGATTACGGAAATGGATTAGCCAAGTTGGAGAATGGGCCAGGCTCCAATTACAAGAAACTAAAGAACACAACTAACAAGACTAACACGACTAAAGTGGACCCGAAAAGGTTGTCAATGATTTTACAAATGAAAACTCACCTTTTTATATTCTAACAAAATGGCCCTTAACAAATCTATCAGAGTGATTTTGCTAATATAATGCTCGTTTCATAAAATGCCTACTTCCGTATGAACTAGGCTTCTCTGATGAATCAGTATCCTCGGCTCCTCATATGTTTTGCTTGCATAAGCTCATATAACAGTTGTGTAATCATGTGCACACTCGCATATGTTATTGCAGTTTTGTAATGTGATTGCCCTTATACTTGTCATTTAGATATGTGAATCGTAAATTCAGAAATCAGTGCAAAGCAACCATTGGAGCAGATTTCTTGACAAAAGAAGAGCAGTTTGACGAAAGGATATTTACATTGCAGGTTTATGATCTCAAACCTCATAACCAATTAGCTACCGAAAAGTCAATCGCTCTCTCTCTCACTCACTCAATGGATCCGTCACAATTCCAATCCAATGAACTAGCGTACTTTATCGCGGTAAGTTTCCTCAGTCTCTGTTTTTCTTTTTCTTTTTTTTTTCTTTTTTGGTTTCTTGGTGTTTGAATTCTCAGAAACCTGACATAAAGGAAAGAGAAAATCTAATATTATCTATTTTACTGCATAATATGTTACAATGGGAGATTATTGTACTTCATGGTTATTAGGCATGCTTGGTTTCCAATGTCATAACAGTAAGGTTATTATGGACGGAGGATATCCAATTCATGGCTGGAATTTCATTTTAGAAATCCTACAGCCACAAATAGGACACATGTCCCACTAATTTTTTTTTTTTTTTAATATTTTAGATTAAAAAAATTAATAAAAAAAATAAGGGATAGCTGGCCACCCTATCTTGGTCATAGGGGGTGGCCGGACCACCCCATGGCACTTGGGGGTGGTCCACCCCCTATATATATATATATATATATATATATATATATATATATATATATATATATCGTTTGGACCACTCCAACTACCCCCAAGGGCCAAACGATTTTTTTTTTTTTTTTTTAAGATATGGCCCTTGGGGTGGCCCAAGCCACCCTAGGGCCCTTGGGGGTGGTCCGGCCACCCCTAAGGGCTAAAATAATTTTTTTTTTCTTTCTTTTTTAGATCTAGCCCTTGGGGGTAGCCGGACCACCCCCAAGGGCCATGGGGTGGCTTCGGCCTCCCCAAACAGGCGGTCTAGGGTGGCAGAAGCCACCCCCAGCCTCAACTGGTGTGTTCAGCCACCCCCAATTAGTGGCTAGCCACCCCTTAATTTTTTATAATTTTTTTTTTTTATTAATTAGATAGATGTCCTATTTATGGCTTCAGGATTTCTTTAAAGAGACATTGACCATCAACTAGATATTCTCTAGTCCAAAATGGACTGGAGAGGATCTTGTTCCCGTTTTAAGACCAACTCTTCTATGTAGCTTTTGTACAATGATTAAGCCCTTCATAGGCTCAACTCGATACATAGTAGTGGAGAGTTCGAAATATATACTCAAAAATTAATTAGGACGAAGATCTAAGGTATTTACTTACTGTTTCAGGCACGTGCCAAACTAGATACTGGAGCATTTTCTGACGTTCTGATTAGCGAGACCAAAGCATTGATAAAAGTAAAGGGCACACAATCGAGAATACCTTTGTTCCATTTGTTGTCAAAGATGATTGTTTCCCTTGATAATGCAAGAAGAAAATCTGCCTGGATTATGAAGGGAAAGTTAGTGAACATCTCTGTTTACTGCGATCGGCATAGATTGACACAAAATAACCGCATCCCGTTTTGAAAGATGATTCTTCGAGAGAGAGTGATATAAGAAGCGAACAAATGCAACAACAAACTTCCAGTCTTTCTTTATATAATTATATAGGTGAACTGCATAGCCATATACATTAACAACACTAATCTTCACATGAGCTTGAAGCCATTCCCACACCCTCTTAGAGGAGAAGATAGCTTCTTAGGTACTTTTTGGCATAAAAAATTGACTGCCCATGCATCTGAATACCTTGTTCCAATCAATCAGGCATGATGCTAGATGATTCTGCTGTGATAACACTACTTGAATCCAATTCTCAGGTGTGCATTCATTTATGCTACACAAAGCAATGTCCCCAACATGACCCACATATTTTAACAGTGGTATGCTCCTTATGTTGGTGTTGTGAAATTTGGAGTTCCAATTATCAACAAGAAATAGTAAAATATCCATATACAGATCCTCTGACACTCCTGCAACGAGATTAGTACTCCTGATACACTTGACATACCAGTTGTTGTTGACAGGCCCCACCCCTAAGAAACTCAATACATGATCATACTCCTTTCTATCGAATCCATAACTCAAAATATAGTTTCCATGGGATGAGAGATCAAGCAAGCTCACCCCTTCATTCTTTGCCTTATCCAATATGTTCCAGAAAGCAAGCATAAGCCTACAAATTTCATATGGTTTATGGAAAAATTTCTGCTTTGTGTAGGACTCGCTTGGAACAATATTTTCTTCGACAAGCTTTGCCTTGATTGACCCCCTCACGATATTCAACTCTTTATAAGAAGAGCTGTTGACAGGAATGAACTTGAACATGGGCGCCAAACTAGATACTTGAGCATTTTCTGATGTTCTGATTAGCGAGACCAAAGCATTGAGAAAAGCAAAGGGCACACAATCGAGAATACCTTTGTTCCATTTGTTGTCAAAGACGATTGTTTCCCTTGATGATGCAAGAAGAAAATCTGTCTGGATTGAAGGGAAAGTTAGTGAACATCTCTGTTGGAAGAAATATGAGGTGTTTTTTTTTTTTTTTTTTTTTTACATGAAAGAGAGAGAGATGGGTTGCTTTTTTTTTTTTTTTTTTTGATATATGAAAGAGAGAGATGAGAGAGATTGTGAAAGAGACTAAAGAGTGTATGGAGAAAAAAAAAAAAAATTCACAGGATCAAAAATTGGCGTTAGCCTATAACTCTGATACCATATTAGAAATTATAATTTAGTGAAGAGAAATGAGAACAAGGAAGAGAGACTCAGAGAATTAAGGTAGTTCGGCCTATGACCTACATCCACACATCAAAGCCTTTTTATGGTTACATTTTTCCTCAATATTTTTGATTGTATACAATACTCTTGTTTATAGAGAAAGAGTATGAACGTTTCTAGTCTTTTCTACTTTTATATTAACAACAACAAAATTAATTTATCATTTGTAACTTTTGTCTCTTGAGTTCTTTTAACTCTTAATTCTTGAGTTATTTGTTTCTTGAGTTATTGTAACTCTTGTCTCAATAATGAGTGAGAAACCTCCAAAGTCCAAGCATACACATTACATCATCAAGATTCAAGAACCCGTAACAAACAAACATACAAACGTATAGAGTGATGTGAGAGAATGAGTTAGGCAGGAACCAGAATGACTTCCCTAAGGAAATGGACATCTTTAGCATAAAGTTCAGCACAGAGGTTCTTGACGGCCTGGTGAAGATCCTCCGTCAATGGGTTCTCTTCCCCTCTAATCGAAAACTTTTGCTTATGTATCGCTTCTATATATGTGTTCTCTCGCTACCGTCTCCATATCCATACGTTACAGAAAACCAAATTAAGCACATACACAAATACAATGAAACAAATATGTATATATATATACACGCTGAAGAAGCTTATACAAATATCTTGGGCTTTCATGAGCTTTCTGATTCGACCCATGTGTCGCCCACCCTTAGATATTTATATTATTATATGTATAAGGGTGTGCGGTTAGTAACTGTTTTTTCCTATCCCTAAAACCGCTAACGGCTTCGCCTTAGATGATTAACAGCTTTTTTAGCATTTTTCAAGCCATTCGATGCCTAGAAATAACCTATATTTCATAATTTAAGAATATACATTTTGAAACAAAAATTATAGGATCCTGATCTGCTGGCCGCCCCTACCTATGTAGTGAGGAGTGCGGACCCTCATGTAAAGTTTAATTTGACTTCTAACTATGTCAAAAATTCATTTTTAATTCATGTTGCATTATGACTAAAAATCAGGCTTCAATTATAGTTCTCATAATTTGAACTTTTCTATTAACCTCTTATTATATGATTATTAGTCCCTGAAAGCAAATTAATAATTTCCCTTATGTCTCGGATCCGGATCCTCTTTGGACTTAAGGGTATCCAGTTTATGGCTGGGATTTCTTTAAAGAAATCCTAGCGCCACAAATGTAAAGAAATCTTAGCGCCACAAATGTGCCACGTATCCTCTCAATAAATATATATATATACTGAAAAGATAAATAAAAACTAAAATAATAAAAAAAAAGGATGGGTGGCCAGTCCCAGGCCCAACGGGGGTGATCCGGCCACCACTAAGGGCCAAACTAAAAATAATAATAATAATAATAATGGGTTTATTTTTATTTTATTTTTTTAGTTTGGCCCTTGGGGGTGGCCAGACCACCCCTGGTCAACCATTGGAGCCACCCCCACCTAAAATGGGATGGTCTAGCCACCCCGTATGGCCAAGATGGCCATCCTTTTTTTTTTTTAATTTATTTATTTTTAATCTTAAATAGTATTTTATTCTTATTTTTTTTGTTAATAGGACAGGTGTCCCATTTGTGGTTTTAAGATTTCTGAGAAAAAATCTTAGTCATGAATTGAATATTCTCAAATCTATTTTAGACTGAAAAGGATACTATTCTTTACGTATTATAGTAAAATAGAGTCCATTGAGCCTGGGCCTCGGCCGTCTAAATGGTAACTCGTATTGCGTAAATGGGCCCATTTACTCTCGGCCCCTTCTCCATTCCTCCTCGGGTTGTAGGCCTCGTTTCTTTTAGGATTTTAGAAAAGCGCGTAAGCTACTCAACGATTGCGGTATTTCATATTACAGAGGGTTTAGTGGATCCTTCACATTTCCAATTCCAATTAACTAGCACACTTTATCGCGGTAAGTTTCCTCAGTCTCTGTTTTTCCTCTTCTTTTTTTTTTCTTTTTTTTTTTTTGAATATTTTGGTTTCTCTGAGCAACCCCATTTAATGGATCCTTCACTTTATCGCTGTTCTCCAAACTTTTTGTACTTCATGGTTATTAAGCATGCTTGGTTTACAATGTCATGTCAGTAAGGTAGCTTTTGCACGATGGATCTAGAAATTAGACTAAAAAAAATATAGGTAAGAATATCTCTCTTTTCTGCAAATTATTTTTTGATCAATTGAATACACGAAGAAGGTAAGTGCTAAAAAAATGAAAAAATTAATTCTATATTGTTTCTGATTATTATATCCTTATCTCATTGAACAGATCAAACCCCGAATTCATTTATTTTTCTGGTATACAATTGTATTGGAATATCATAATAATGGTATAAATTGAGTCACTTTTTTTTTGATATTCTATACAAAACTCCATAAAGTCAAAAGTGTAATTTATCAATTCCTTTCCATTTTTATCTGTTCCACTTGTTACAAATTCTGATTTGACTATACAACTCTCTTTTGATTCCTCCATTCATATGTATTTCAAACATTACATATATGATATATGGATTAAGCCCTTCATAAGCTCAACTCGATACATAGTAGTGGAGAGTTTGAAACATATACTCGAACATTAATTAGGACAAAGATCTAAACACCCTCATTATTAAAAATAAAAAAAAATAATAATAATAAAAAAAAAGAAATGCAAAATGCCTACAAAAGGGAAATTAAAATTAGAGAATAGGATTTTCTTTTCTTTTCTTTTTAATCAAATACGGGGAAAAGATTACAGGGGTGAGAATTTGATTAACTTGATAACATGATCATAGTGCTAACACCTAATGCACATTTTCATCTCGTGGCCGGCGTTGTTGCTCTAAGACACACTGGATCCTCCAGTCACCAGAGACTTGGGTGAGTCGTCTACAAACTGTGAAAGCCACTCGAGCTCCGCCACATTGTCACTCTGCACATAAGACATTAAGAAAAATAACAATAAATAAAATTTGATACGAAAATATGAAACATCAAAAGTGGTGTGGTGCTTACAGGGAGACAGAGGGCGTTGAAGTCCTCTATGAAAATCTGCAAACTCTTGGAGTTCATTAAAAAACCGACTGCTTCTTCATTAAATTCCACCAAGAAGCCCAACTTGACAAGCTCAGAGAGTGCACCAATATGATCGTTGTTATCCCACAACAAACCCTCAGATATTGCTTCAGAAAAATATGTAGCATATTCGATGACATTTTTGTATCCACAAGACCTGTCCAGCTTCTGTGCTACGAACTTTGAAGACTCTCTATCCCAAAGCATCACCCGGGTTGCTTTTGCTTTCACAATTTCCCCAGTAGAAAGTGATAAACTATAGTTCACAGTAATGGGTTCAAATGCCTCAAGGAAAGTAATATTCAGAAGCCTTTTGATAGCGTCATGCCTCGTTTCCATTTCGATTTTCCTTGTAGGGTCAGCAAGAAAACCAAGGATGAGTCTAACCATCCCTTTCTTAAGCACAGTCTCCTTTGGGTTCACTTGCTTAAGATGAGCAACATCCATTGATTCTTCCTTGTGCACAGATTCAGATATTGTGCGAACCCCAATTTTTCTGTAAATTTCAAGCAACTTTCTCCGAGGTAAAGAAGGCAAGCTTTCCTGAGGGTACCATACAAATATAGGTTGAGGACAAAACTGATCAAAAAGATCCTTCAGTTGGAGATCGTCAGCAATGAAAACATCATGCTTGTAGGACAGCAAAATTCCATCTGAGCCTGAACCAACGGGTAATTTCACCAAGCAATCAGCCAAAGTTTTCTCAGTTTTTTCACTCCAGTGCTTCGAAACATACACCCAGAACTTACAACAATCAGCATTCGACAATGGTTGTCCTGAACTTTCCCAAACCTTCCAAAGCTTGCAGTAATCATCAACTGAAGGATTGTGCCTAACATGGAAAGCATTGGAGAAAAAGTTCAATAACTTAGGATCATAGTGTTTCTCCAAAACTTGCAACTGCAAACTGAAGAGACCATCCTCATCATGCAAAACACATTCCCCGGGGCCGACCCACTTACCAATCTGACTTTCATTTGGGATCCAAATCCTTTTGGTAGCTTCACTGTCTGGCTTCCAATTAAACTCGCTCAAGTAGTTGTATATTCTAACTATTGTAGAAAATTGATCGAGATGGAAATCAAGGTGGCTGGAAATCAATGGGCATCCTTTTTCCACATCAACAGTAACCTCAATTGCTCTGAGCTCTTCTTTGTAGGATGTAATACTAGAACCATAAAAGCCTTCATCAAGAAAAGGTCCATCAGTATGCTTCAAATAAGAGCCCCAATGGGAATTGAACAATAAGCACTCGTTTGAAGGCCTATATCCAACATGGGTCTTCAACCATTTTTGAGAAATTTCTTCCCAGAATTTGTCCGGAAATGAATAATCCCAATCTTGTAGTAAAATGCGGATGCATTCCAGCAGCTTAAGAACATTATCAGGAGTTATGCAGGAGTGATCTTGAGGAAAATAAAGACCAGCAGCTACCATCTTCACACCATCTTTGATATCAACAACAACCCCCATCACCTTCAGCTCTTCCATGTATTCATGAATGTCCTTGCTATAATAGTTGTCACTATCATCTATGAAAGGGAGAACAGTAATTGGACAAATAGATTGCCAATCTGGCCCAAATAGAATGCAACTACTTGGAGATCTATAAACACCAAGTCGTGTCCTCAACCACTCCTCCTCGCGGATACATTTCCAAAGATCAGAAGGAAACTTAAATGGAGTGTCCTTTAGCTGTCTATAACATGACAGGAAAGACAAAACAGTTTCTTTTGTTGTTTCTTTTGTTATGGAAGACGCGTGCTGCCTGAAACAGTAAGTAAATACCTTGACCGCATCCTCAAAATCCACCTTCACCCCTGTTTTCTTCAACTCGTTTCTGTAAGACAAGATGCTGCTTCCATAAAAACCTTCATCAATCAATGGGAAACCTCTGAAAACCTGTAGGATGCAACCCCATTGTGAGTCAAACAAGAAACATTCTCCTGGAGAATTGTAACCCATGTTTGTCTTGAAGCATTTCACACCTTTCAATGCCTCGATGAGCTTGTTGGCTGATCTCGAATGACGTATACATTCAAGGATCAAATGAACAGCCTCAGCTGTAAGCAAAGTCAAGCGTGAAGATGGCCTCAAATTGTCTACAACGAGATTGTAACTTTTACAAAATCCAATTAACACACCAAGTGACCTTAACTCCTCTTTAAAAGAAAGGATTTCCTCCCCATAGTAATGTTTATCAATGAAGGGAATGTCACTAATTTGAGATGCAACTCTCCATTCGTCATCAGACAAAGCAGATTCAACTGGACATCCATCCCCACGGGATGTCCTTAGCCATTTTTTTTCATTGATACTGTTGATGAATTTATCCAGAGGAAGTGAATTTTCCCTCAAGAATCTGATGAAATTAAGGATAGAAAACACAATGCCTCTAGTTAAAGTAGAGGAAGCTGTAAGAGACATAAGATGCTTCCCAATAAATTCACATGCTTCTCCATACTGAAACATGACTCCAATTGTCTTCAGCTCTTCCTCATACTCATTTATTCTATCTCCATAAAAACTTTGATCAATCAATGGAATATCAACAAGAATTGATCCATTCTGCAAAATGTTTCCCAACGAAGAGGAAAACATGAATGACTGATATGGTGGTCGGTAGCCAGAACAGCCATTGGTAGTAATTTTAAGCCAACTACCTTCCTTTATGCATTTCAAGAAGTTCTCTGGAATCCAAGCATGTCTCTGTTTGAGGTTTCGAATCCAATCCAACAGCAAGAATGCATTTTCATTCGTAAGTGGTGCAGAAACAGCAGGAATTGCAGCATTGGGAGGAGATATATAGGGGATATCAGATGCTGCAACATAAGTTATTAGGAAATTTAAAAGCTGTTTACCAGAAGTAAATTCACCTGCAAAACGACCTGGATGCAAGTAGTCTTCTCCTAACTCGACATAGCCTTCACCTCTCCATGGATTCGAACCAACCAATCCCACCCATTTGCTTCCATTAGCTGGGACAAGGACCCCTTTTCTTTGAGTGGTTAGACTGCCATAGTTATCTGCGATCGGCATAGAAAGACACAAATTTGCTACCTCCGATTTTGAAAGATGATTCTGAGAGAGAGCGTGATATAAGAAGTGAACAAATGCAACAGCAAGCTTCCGATCATTTTTGAGATAATAATTTAGGCGAACTGCATAGTCATATACTTTAAGAACATTAATCCTCACGTGAGCTTCAAGCCATTCCCACACCCTCTTAGAGGAGAAGATAGCTTCTTGCGTACTTTTTGGCATAAAAAAATGACCACCCACACATCTGAATTCCCTATTCCAATCAATCAGCCACGATGCCATATGATTCTGTGGTGATAACACCACCCGCATCCAGTTCCCAGGTGTGCATTCATTTATGCTACACAAAGATACATCCCCATAGAGACCCACATATTTTATTAGTGGTATGTTCCTGATGTTAGTGTTATGAAATATGGAATTCCAATTATCAGCAACAAATAGTAAAATATCCATATACGTCTCGTCTGACACTCCTGCAACAAGATTAGAACTCCCGATGCACTTCACATACCAGATGTTGTTGACAGATTCCACTCCCAAGAAACTCAATATGTGATCATACTCCTTTCTATCAAATGCAGAACTCAAAATATAATTTCCATGGGATGAGAGATCAAGCAAGCTCACCCCTTCATTCTTTGCCTCATCCAATATGTTCCAAAAAGCAGGCATAAGCCTACAAACTTCACGAGGTTTATGAAAAAATTTCTGCTTTGTGTAGGACTCGCTTGGAACAATATTTTCTTCGACAAGCTTTGCTTTGATTGACTCCCTCACGATATTCAACTCTTTATAAGAAGAACTGTTGACAGGAATGAACTTAAACATGGGAGCCAAACTAGATACTGGAGCATTTTCTGCTGTTCTGATTAGTGAGACCAAAGCATTGATAAAAGCATAGGGCACACAATCAAGAATCCCTTTGTTCCACTTGTTGTCCAAGAGGATTGTTTCCCTTGATGATGCAAGAAGAAAATCTGCCTGCATTATGAAGGGAAAGTTAGTGAACATCTCTGTTGGAAGAAATGCATAGACGCCAGGTGAGCTCATCCCTCTATTGAGACGCTCTTGAAAGGGAAAAGCCAACGTGATCACCAACTCTTCTACTTCCATTCTCCTTTCCACTTTGTTTTCTTGCCTGACAGGAAACTTCTGCTTCCACATGTAGTAACTGCATTCTTTGTCGGAACCTTCATCCTCCTTTTCATTGGTTGAGAGATGGAGTGTGTAGGACTCAGCATCAATGCTCTTCTTCGTAACAAAGTCAGTCTCACTCGTGATAGCTATTGCACTGATGGTATTGAGTTGAGCATAGTTATTATGTTCCTTGACTGAAAACCGCTTTATCTTCGAGAGGAACAACAGAACTTCAGGATGAATGCTAGAGAGCTCCTCCTTCACGGCTTCGATCTTATCCAGCTTCAGAGGTAAGACTATTGTCGTTGTTGGAAGAGTATTTCCAGAACCATATATTTGCCATAAGTCGGAAAGAGTTGGGTTCTCCTCCACCCATTCTGGAACAATGTACCCAAGATTGCAATATGGGCAAGGCTCTTCGTTGAACCGAATCTGATATCCATTGCTGAAAATACACGGCTGAGCAGTAACCAGAAAGACACTCTTGAATCCAATACCTGAATATGTTGACCAGAAATAAGTTAGCTAGAGCAACAAAAATATTCTTAGTCATAAAAATAAAATAAAAAGATAATTTCCCCTGAAAATATTTGGACAGTATAACACTTTTATTCAGTGTTTTCTTGCTCTGACTTCTTTCCAAAAAAAAAAAAAAAAATCAAGTATCATCGTCACCTACCTTTCTCTCCAATATAACCGCGTTTCCTGTTGCCTTTCTTGGTGGAGCGACCAACACTGCAAATGGATTCTATATTTTTGGAAGAGAAACCTATTTCATTGTTGAAAATCAGCAATGTCGCTGGAGCTCCCGTGGCCGTAATGTCCTGATAAGTTATGATGAACTCAAGCGATGGATCCACACCTTCCAAGTAGTTATTGTCTTCCGCATTCTGGAAAAAAGAAAAAAATCCCACCATTTCTAAAGTCTAATTTAACAAAAATCATGGCTTAAAATGCTCAGCTAAAAAATAAATAAATAACTTGGCTAACATTGAATCATCATGATCATACTGGTAGCAGCCATTGCAATCTTCAACTACATTTTCTACGTAGCATAATACATTTAAATAATTTTTTTTTTTTTTTTTAAACAAAAGATATCATTGGGCTTTTGCATATATAAGTTGGTGGGGATTGCAAAAAGTGGGAGGGTTGCTGTAGAAACCGATGCTGCTTCGTTGTGGAAAGCGAAGTGGCGGATTTTGCCGGTGCTCAGGCTTATAAATGGACTCATTTTAATTTTAATTAATTAATTTTGTGTTGAATTTATGTATATATATAAAAGTTTTAAATATTATTGATGTCCAGGCATCAACCCTAATTCAAATTATTTAGTATAACCGTTACGACCCTTCAATATTAACACATTAATTTTTTTTTTTTTTTGAATGACACATTAATATTTTGTGTTGGGTTGATGGAAGATTTGCAAATAGCAGCAAAAATTACCTCCTCTAATTGAACCTATTTACTATAATTTACTTCGGCCCCAGCATTTAGCTAGGAGGAATTGGGAGGATCGAACATAAGGTAATAATTGAGTCGAGCCAAGTCAAACTCTGAGTATTGAATAGTCAAGTTTAATATATTTAAGGATGGGCCAATCTCAAACCTTTTACTAAACTAAATAATATGATCAAACTTAATTCATTTTTTTTAAAAAAAAAATCAAGTTATTCCTGAGTTGCTCAAAATACATATTAATCATTAATTACATAATTATTTTTAAGATTTTATTATCGGTTGAGTTATAACCTTGATGACCCGTTTTGTCCAAGAATTTTAAGCACATAAAAAAGAAATATCAATATGAAAATTTTATTAAAAAAAAAAAATTAGAAGTACTACATATTTCAAATTTTTTTTCCAAAAGTTAGTTCCAATTTTTGGAACAAAAACTGGGGATGTTTAGCATTTCTCTAAAAAAAAAAATGTAATTGAAGTAATTTGATAGATTATAAAAGAAGAAGAATTAATGCAGATACTTCTCACAAACTACCATATAATTGACAATGTTCTTTCCAAACTTTCAATTTGAACAATGTCTTCAGTCTTCCTCAAACTTCCAAAAAGTGTCATTGCTCCCACCCAATGAAGAAAATACCCTTTCATAAAATAGAAGAAAATAAAATTCAAAAAAAAATTGAATTTTAAAAAAAAAAAAATGCAGGGTGTAGAAACTTAAGGTCCGTTTTGGATTGAGATTTCAAAAAGAGTGATTTAAAAATAGAGATTTTAAAATATGTGATTTGAAAACGTGAATTTTATAAACACAATTAAGCATTTAGCAAAATCACAATTTGGCCTTTAAAATCGTAGTTTAGTCTCTCCCAGCAATTTGAAAATGCAAATTTTATTATCAAATCGCAATTCCAAATAGTAAATTTTATGCGATTTGGTATAAAATCGTATCTTTAAAAAAATGCTTTTTTTTTTTTTTTGGACAAATTACAGTTTACCCCCCCAAAGTTGACAGCGTTTTTCAATTCAAACATCGAAGTTTCAATTTTTGCAATCCACCCCCACAAAGTTCCAATTTTTTTTCAATTTGACCAATATTATCCCAAAATTCCCATATTGCCCCTAATTTTTATTTTTATTTTTATGAAAAAAAAAAAACAAATTTGGGGATGCAAAAATGGCCAGATGGGCAAAGGGTGGCTACGAACACCCCTAATTTTTTAAAAAAAAATTATGAAAAATAAAAAATAAAAAATAAAAATAAATAAATAAATAAATTATGGGCAATATGGAAAATTTTGGATACAATTGGTCAAATTGCAAAAAATTGAAACTTTGGGGGGGTGGATTGCAAAAATTGAAACTTTGGTGTTCGAATTAAAAAACGCTGTCAACTTTGAGGGGGTAAACTGTAATTTTTTTTTTTTTTTTTAAGAAAAATATTAATTTTTTTCCTGAATTTATTGGAGTATTTTTATCTTTCTTACTAAAAAAGATTAGGTTATTTTTGTCTTTTTGCTGACTCAGGACACTGCAATTGAAAGTTAGAGAAATTTTTTTCCTTGAATATGCTTGAATCTTTGGACAGATGAAAATGAACGAACGCTAATATAACATTTCCCAAAATCTAAAAACTAACAAAAATATTGAAAACAAGAAAACAAAAGCAACAAGACATCGTAATCCCATGGAGTCCTCCTCCATTTCCACAGCATCAAACAAAGGTCACTAGCTAGAATTCCACCATATGGATCGCCATTAAAGATGCATGCATGTGAGAGAATGAGTTAGGAAGTAACCTGAATGAGTTCCATGAGGAAATGGACATCCTTGGCATAAAGTTCAGCAGAGAGATTCTTGACGGCCTGATGAAGATCCTCCGTCAGTGGGTTCTCTTCCCCTCCAATCGAAAACTTTTTCTTACGTATAGCTTCTATGTGTTCTCTCGCTGCCGTCTCCATGTCCGTACGTTACAGAAAACCAAAGCGCACACACAAAAGCCAGATCTTAGCTTAGCAAGAGAGTGAAAGAAGACTGAGAATGAAAGAGACACAGTTGTTTCATAATATTATAGGCTGAGAAAACTTAACGAAGGGGTTTCTCAATGAAGTCAAATAAAGGTGATGGGATTAAAGAGATAAAAGGAAAAGGTTCTGTACGGAAAGTCAGAAAGTGGAGTTTGCAGCTTTGGAGGCAGGAACTAGGAAGTTTAACTAGGAGGGAAGAAAGCTGTTTAGTAATAATTTTTTTAAAAAAAATTATTATTATTATTATTATTATTTTGGAGAAGTACATTTGGCAAATCTCTCTCTCCTCTCCTTAACCTTATTTTCACTTTTCAACCAAAAAAAAAAAAAAAAAAAACATATTTTCAAAAATAGTATCAAATAACTTTTTTTTGCTCACAAAAATTTTTAATCTTATTTCATCCTTATATCACATAGATATTTCTTATTACTATATTTTTTTTAAAAAAAAAAAATTACAAAACACCCAAGAATAAGTAGAGAGTGATTTGCCAACCTCACACAGTGACACATTTGGGATTATACACAAAAAGACATGTGAAGGAATCGGAGAGAAAGAAAAGAAAAGGGTGTTAGGGGGGTACGGAAAGTTACATAGTATCAAAGTGGGGCGTTGCATGAGGTATCTGATTCGACCACCTTTTCATATTCCTTGGAAAGTGGAATTCTAGTGGAAGACCCAACACCACTCTCGCCTTGCCTTGTTGCCGAAGGCTCTAAAAGGATTTCTTTTCTTTTTTTGCTTTTTTTCTTTCTCTTATAGAGAAAAAATGTGGTTTAAAGCACTCAGTAGTGGCTGGGCCGGGCCAGGCCAGAGCTGAGTTTATACAAATATCTTGGGCTTTGCATGATTCGACCCATGCGTGCGTCGCCTTTTCAGTTTCATAAGGAAAGTGGAATTCAAGTGGAAGAGGCTGCGTTTCCTGTCTTGGGTAGTTGCCACGCGCACGCCTCTGCAAAAAAACGAAGGTAAATAAAGGTGTTGCGATTTTGAGGAAAAAAAATATTATATACATTGCATTTGGGACTTTGCATGAGCTTTCCGGAGAGTGGAATTATGGTGGAAGACCGAAGGTCACTCGGCTTGATTTATTGGGCATGGTTTTTAATGAAATTTTTGGGAAAAATCAAATCCAATTCTTCAATTTTCATGGAATTTCAATTTTCCCTATCAGTTTTAAATTTTGACAATTATGTACCTTTTAGCTTCTTTTTTTTTTTTTTCTCTCATCAATTTTACTATCCAGTTAAGTAATGATATGCTAAGCCAAACTAATAAATGAATGTCATGTAAATTGTTTAAAACAGACACTGTTGTTTTATAATATTATAGGCTGAGAAAACTTAACGAAGGGGTTTCTCAATGCAGTCAAATAAAGGTGATGGGAATAAAGAGAGAAGGAATAGGGTCTGTACGGAAAGTCGAAAGTGAACTTTGCAGCTTTTTCGAGGCAGGAAGTTTAACTAGAAGGCACTTCTCACGAGTGAAAAGTTAAAGAAAGCTGTTTAGTAATAATTTTGAGAAGAATTTCACTTTAGTGATTTTACCTGCTCTGAATTTTAAGATCTTTTAATTTGAACTTTGAATTTTCAATTGCTTTTATTGTGAGTCATTCCTCACATTTTAAACGTTATATGATATTTATTTATAACTTTTGTATAAAACTTCAACTTTACCTTTAATTTTAAAATGTTTTTTTATTTAAAAATAAATAAATTATGAATATTTTGGTCTTTTTTAGTATTTTTAACTATTAAAATTGACGGAAGAGTCTACATCGAGAATAATTGAAAATTCAGTGATCCAAATTAGGAAATTTTAAAGTTTACAGGGTTTGTCAAACGCACCCTTAGATGGTTAAAGAGAAATTTCTTCTCATTTTTTTTAAAATTTAATCTTGTTTTGGGAGAAGTACATTTGGCAAATCTCTCTCTCCTCTCCTTAACCTTATTTTCACTTCGAGTAATGATTCACATAACGCTGGCGTGTATGAATAGTCATGCACGCCCAGCAAATTTTTTTTTATAAATATTTTAATTATAAAAATAAATAAATAAATGTTCATGCACGTCAGCGTTGTGTTTATCGTTATTCTTTCACTTCTCCACAGAAGAAAAAAAAAAAAATTATCAAATAACTTTTTTTTGCTCACAAAAAATTTTAATCTTATTTCATCCTTATATCTCATAGATATTTCTTATTACTATTTTTTTTTTAATAAAAAATTACAAAACACCCAAGAATAAGAAGAGAGTGATTTGCCAGCCTCGCACATTTGGGATTATACACAAAAAGACATGTGAAGGAATCGGATAGAAAGAAAAGAAAAGGGTGTCAGGGGTGTACGGAAAGTTACAAAGTATCAAAGTGGGGCGTTGCATGAGGTATCTGATTCGACCACCTTTTCTTATTCCTTGGAAAGTGGAATTCTAGTGGAAGACCCAACACCACTCTCGCCTTGCCTTGTTGCCGAAGGCTCTAAAAGGATTTCTTTTCTTTTTTTGCTTTTTTTCTTTCTCTTATAGAGGAAAAATGTGGTTTGAAGCACTCAGTAGTGGCTGGGCCGGGCCAGGCCAGAGCTGAGTTTATCCAAATATTTTGGGCTTTGCATGATTCGACCCATGCGTGCGTCGCCTTTTCAGTTTCCCAAGGAAAGTGGAATTCAACTGGAAGAGCGTTTCCTGTCCTGGGTAGTTGCCACGCCTCTGCAAAAAAACGAAGGTAAATAAAGGTGTTGCGATTTTGAGGAAAAAAAATATTATATATATTGCATTTGGGACTTTGCATGAGCTTTCCGGAGAGTGGAATTATGGTGGAAGGCCGAAGGTCACTCGGCTTGATTTATTGGGCATGGTTTTTAATGAAATTTTTGGGAAAAATCAAATCCAATTCTTCTATTTTCATGGAATTTCAATTTTCCCTATCAGTTTTAACTTTTGACAATTATGTACTTTTTAGCTTTTTTTTTTTTTTTTTACCTCTCATCAATTTTACTATCCAGTTAAGTAATGATATGCTAAGCCAAACTAATAAATTAATGTCATGTAAATTGTTTAACATATCATATATCAATTATTCATGCCACATGTTACAATTACTTAAGCACATCTTCTTCTTCTTATTCTTTTTAATGAGAGAGGAGGGTAGGTAGGAGTAGTTGACCACCGATCAAGATCTCCTATAATTTCAAATTATGACATTTAAGCTGTTTTTTTTTACATCAAAGTGTTTGAAAAATACCATCTACTAAAAATGTGGCATATTGTAAAAGCCGTTTCTTTACGTTGTGTATATTTTCATTATGCTATTATTATCTATATTGTAAAAAAGCTTTGAGCACCAAAGTGTCTTTTGGTTTTTTTAAGAAGAAGCAAAAGTGAATAATAAGTTTTTTGGAAGGGAAATTTTTTATAACTACTTCGACAACATACCATATTTTTAATAGGTGACATTTTCCAAGTTGTTTGATGCTTCGAAATGGCTTAACTTTTGTAGTTTGAGAATATACAATCATTTTAAAATTGTAGGCGATCTTAATCCGTCAATCACTCCTACATAATGAAGAGAGCCAACTTTCAACCCTTGTGAAAGTTTAATTTGACTCCCAACTCTATGAAAAATCCATTTATAGTTCATGTTGTATTGTGATTAAAACTTAGGCTTCAATTATAGGCGTCATAATTTGAAATGTTCTATGAGCCTAAACTCAATAAATTAATAACTCCCCTTATGTATCACGGATTTGGATCATCTCCGGTTCACGACTAAGATTACATTAAGAGCATCTAAGGTAAAAAATGGGCTACGTCGTGAACGGCCTCTCAAAGGAAAGAAGCGTTAAACAGCTCTCATCAAAACCCAAACTCTTCCATCCCCACGCCTGCAAGACTCCTCAGACATTAGGCAATGTGGTGGAATCCATTGGGCCTAAGCCTTGATCCGTCTAAATGGTAAGTCGTATTGCGTAAACGGGCCCATTTACTCTCGACCCCTTGTCCTATCTTCCTCGGCTTGTAGGCGTCGTCGCTTTTAGGGTTTTAGAAGCGCGCTTGAGCTACTCAACAATTGCGGTATTTCAGATTACAGAGGGTTTAGCTACCGAAAAGTCAATCGCTCTCTCTCTCTCTCACTCACTCACTCAATGGATCCGTCACAATACCAATCCAATGAACTAGCGCAATTTATCGCGGTAAGTTTCCTCAATATCTGTTTTTTTTTTTTTTTTTGGTTTCTTGGTGTTTGGATTCTCAGAAACCTGAAATAAAGGAAAGAGAAAATTTAATATTATCTATTTTACTTCGTAATATGTTACAATGGGTGATTATTGTACTTCATGATTATTAGGCATGCTTGGTTTATTGACTCATAAGTTGGTTGTCTGGTTACTGGAACATTATCTTATAAATTTGAGCGTTTGGTACTTAGGTCTATATGGGAAAATCGAAAAGCCCTTTTCTTTTTGTTGACCCATAAGCTTGCTGTCTGGTTTCCGGAATATTGTACTGTGGGTTCGAGTGTGCTTGGTTGTTCCAAGTCGAGGACTTGACGAAATGGATCCTCTTAAGGATGTCTTATATGCAATGGTTGGTTCAATTTAAATAGGTAGGGGGGATTGCATTTGCATATTTGGGTTTCTCGTTGAATGAAGTCCTTGGCCCAAAAAAAGAAAAAGAAAAGGTAAAAGAATCTGGTTTGAAGAGTATAGCGATAATTTTACTTAATTTGTTTTTAGCTGGCTGTTTGTTTAGATGATATCAAAAGTGGATGGTTTAGTTCTTGGTGTTGCCTCCATTGCAGTATTAGAATATTGATTAAGTGATCGAATTCAACTTTTCCTGTGAGATTATGCTTATTTATTATGGTGTCAAAGCTGGTGATTATGAGTTTGAACCTAAACCCTAACTCTATCTCCACATTTGTTGAAGGAGAGTTTCAGTCTACACTTGAGCAAAGTTGTAAATGATTGAATTTTCCTATTTGTATCAGTTTAAACTTTTAGGTTTAGTGGTAATTTATCATACATTTCTTTTGTTCATGCTTCATAAGTGTAGAAAGTAGTATTAAACGATTGAATTTTATCTTTTCTTTTAGCTTAAGGTTTTAGGTTAAGTGGTAATTTATCATGCATTCCCTTTGTTCCTGCTTCTTATCTAAGATGTCAGCATGGTTTTAAGACCAATTCTCCTCTGTATAGCTTTTGGACACTGATTTAGCCCATTATGGATTTGACTATTCTAGGAACATACATTTTGAGATCAAGAAAAGATAATGGTGGTGGTGGTAGTGATGATGATTATTATTGTTATCGTTAATAGTAAGTCATACCAGTACCAAGTTGCGTGTATCATTTATGTGATTATTTTCTGAGTATGTTCATGTTGGGACTGACTCTAATCTGTACAAGTTTTATACACTGATTTAGCCCTTCATAGACTCAACTCTTGTAAGAAGGTATGTTATGAGATCAATGATACGTAGTAGTTGTGGCGATTGTGATGATGGTTATTATTTTTCTCACTATTAGTAAGTCATATTAGTACCAAGTTGCATTTACTATTTATTTGATTCTTGAGTAAATTGTGGTGTCTATGCAGCAAGAGAAGGAAAGAGCCATGGTTAATGAGATGGTGGGAAAGCTCACAAATGTCTGCTGGGACAAGTGCATCACTGGTACACCCGGGAGCAAGTTCAGCTCCAGTGAGTCTAGCTGCCTTTCAAACTGTGCTCGGCGTTATATGGATATGAGTGTCATTATCATGAAACGCTTCCAAAACATGCAGTGAAGGTCTAGGAGCATCGATGTGTTATCCCAATTACAAGATGTGGTCTTTTTTGCCTGTGGTGTCCTCAGTTAAATTATCAGCTGAAGATATTTTGTATTTTTGGAAGTAAATCTCTTTTCATTTTCATGAAAATATTACATTAAGATGTCTTTCAATTTTATAGTACTCAGCAATCAATTTCCTGAGCATTTCATGATGAATGAATTGGTAGCGTGTTGTGGTTAGTTACAGTTTTAAGCTTATTATCTGCTGCTTGAAGGCTTGGTGGCTGTGAGGATTGAGGAAGCAACGAAATTTGATTATGAATAAACCCTTTTTCGTGATGTGATGTTGTGTGCTAAAAGTTGTATGGTGTTGCAAATGTGAATATTTTATGGTAAATTTAGTAGCAGCATACATTCACTTGCCGAAAGTAACCTCGGATCACCATTCGATAGTAGATTGTATTTGGAAGTTCGCAAGGAAAGGAACGCTGGAATGGGAAGGATAAAATGAATTACGAGGAAATGGAACAAAAAAGAAATATTGTAATCTGCCACGATAATATCCATTAAGTGTGCCTGCTGACAAAATAACACCACATTTGGACAGCCAAAATGCGATTTACCAGAAGTTTTTACCTTCTTACGGATGAAAACTTGAAGCTGCTGTAAACATGCCAAAATGAGATTTACAAGAAGTTTGATTGGAGGACTTGGAAGTAGTAGGGCAGCATGAGCATTGGCAAGGTTCAAAAACATATTTGCAGGTCTACACATATACAGGGTGAGCATTTCCTAACACTAAGAAATTGGTCCTAAATAATCGCCCTCCAAACTGACCAGTGCCTGAAATTCCCTATCCGCCTCCAACCACATTGTTCCAATCACAATGAAACGAACCACGACATCCTTTTCGATCTTCGATAGCTTGTCCCGGAACACTGGACTCTCCCCGCCCTCATAGCAGTAACCTGGCATTTTCCGGGGAGCGAGAAAAATGTTTTCTATTGGCCCACATTTCAAGAGGACCCCATGCTTCAGAACCTTGTGGACAACCCCCTCTGAAATCTCTCCTTTGTGCAGCTTGAAGGTGATGGCGCTAAAAACAACTGGGAAGATAACATCTCCCGTTTGCTGTCTGACTCTTCCCTCTCCTATGCTATCCAGAGTAGTGACAGCATGATAATATCCAAGATCCTTCGTGGCCTTTCTGGCAGCAAAGTCGCCCAACAGGCGAATAATAATTGCCCGTTGAAGCATCAATCCTTTTGCATCCAGGTTTTCAGCAGGGATTATGACATTCCAGGGCAACTGTACTTTGAGAAACATTTTGTTTTCCCCCCACCTGCTATAAACCAAAAGAATAAGACAACAACCATGAGTATGCTAACTTCATTTTCTAAATTTCTGTCTGTGTTCTCATCTTCTGAGATGTAAGTCATCCATATGAAAAAATTCAGAGGATGGACCATACAGTCAGCTGAAAGAAACAAACAAACAATAGTAAGAACAAAGTTCTGCAAATAATTGTGAACCTTATGCATCATTTAACTATTTCTCCAGCATGATATCTGACATCAAATACTATCATATACAATTTTCAGCATTGAAGAAGGAGAGAAGCATGGCCCCACAAATGTAACACACCACACAACATAATATACACTACAGCTTTAACAGGCCAACATGGTGGAGATGGTGGTGTAAATAAAGTGGAGCAGTGGACAACAGTAAGCAACAACATATATGGTCATAATGGCAGTGTGGTGTTGTTGCAGAGTGGCACTGCCGTGTGGGTGATCCTGGTGATTCACTGATTCTAAATGACAACACAAACAGCACAGTACTTACGGGCCAACGGCAATAATTCCAAAATGCAGCCAGTTGATAGAGGTAAAAGCAAACCTACAAAGAATTTTTCAAACCAAACTATGAATTTACACGGGAAGTTCCAAAATCTGGCGGAAAGATTGAGTGCAACTCCTCATTACTTATCAAAAAAAATATCTCGAACAAAAGCTTCCATTTTTAACAGTGTAAAACACCCCCAGAACGACCAGAAGCACAAAACTGTGTTTCTCAAAACAAAAAGCTCGGAATTACAGAAAATTAAGCCAGCAATGGAAAGTTTCAGTCTAAATTGTAACTTTCCTCTATAGTTTTGACTTCGCATTAAAAAAGTAAGATGGTGAAGAACATGCAAAGCAAAACCAGGGAAAGGGAATAACCGTTGGTGTTGACAGAGCTTTGAATTTTTCAGCAGCTAATTTGAGAACGGCGACGGGACAGCCTCCGGAACGCTAAACCTGATAGAAACAATTAGACAATCAGCGAATCAGAATCAGAATCAGAATCAGAGAGCACAACAAAGAAGAAATGTTTGGTTTTACGAACACTTTAAAAAGGGAGCGGCCGGCAGCAGCAAAAATGACACAGAGAGGAGTCTGGAGTTAGGGTTTTTTCATTTTTGAAAGGGGAAAAAAACGCATATTATCACGTCTTACCCCGACCCGACCCGGACCGGTCGGTATTGGTGGATTTTGCCCTACTCAAGCAGCCTAAAGAATGGAGTTGTGGAGCCGAGTTACACTTGTCATTGAGGAAAGAGAATAACTTATATAGAAAACCTCCATTTTGTGTCCACCAATGAGGAGTTGCTACCTTAGTGTAGAGCATAATAACAAAATAAAATCAAACCACCTGATCATATCAAGTTTAATTTTTTTTTTAACAAAAGAATAAAAATGCTTTGTAATAAAAGATCAACCACCCCATTGACTAGGGATGGCTGGGCGGCCACCCCATGGCTTGGGGGTGGCGGGGCTTGCTTCATTGGAGTGGGAAGGGCAAGCCCTGGGTTCGCCTAAATGCCAATAAATCCTGCCCCCTCAACAGTCTTTGGAAGCCGTACAGAGCAAAGGATAAGTTTTTTGGATTCTCCTCCTCCATAATGTCACCTCCGGCATTGGTTGGGCATTCGGGTTACTAGTTGTGATTCTTTGGCTCAGAGAATTATTTGATAGCCATGTACAGATTGGTTTAGAGGGGTTTTGGGAAGGGGATTGATGGGGTTCCGTTGGTTTTTCCAATTTTTTCTACATTCTTGTTTGTTTCTTGCTTCCATCTTTTTTACTTGTTCTTACATCTGAGATATCGATTCCTTTCATTTAGTTCCATTTCTTTGGAACAATTTTGGTGGATTGATTTATCCGCATGTAAAATGTAATAGGTCTTTGGAATGATACTTTGGAGAGAACTCAGTAGAAAGAAGATGGCCTGGCCTGGGGTGGATGGCGCGGCCACCCCATGGCCTAGGGGTGGCACGCTGATCCGGTTGGGGTGGCCACATGCACCCCATAACTCACTGGGGGTGGCTAGGTGACCACCCCATGGGCCAGAGCCACCCCTCCTCATTTTGTTTTTATTTTAAAACAATTTTTTGTTTATTATTTAGTACGATCCAGTGTGGTTGTGTTTTTTATTTAAGTGTAAGTTTTGTATAATTGGCTAAGGTGTCACCTTTTTATTGGTGGCACAAAAGTCACCTTTTCTGCGTACACCCAAGTCGCTCTCTTGAGGAAATATTTCTGCTTCTCTCCCTCCTCTCTTTTTCAAAATATTTCTTTTGGGCTAGTCTAGTTTCAGAGTGGGCGATGCCAAGATTATGGTATGGGCCTATACACGAAATTGGGCCAGGCATTCAATAAAAAACGCATTGGGAAATTAAAAAAAGGTCCTACCGGGAGTCGAACCCAGGTCGCTGGATTCAAAGTCCAGAGTGCTAACCACTACACCATAGAACCCTGTTGATGCTTAATTTCGTTAACTGATTTTGAAAACGATAAAAAAACACTGTGGAGTCTCCCAGCTGAAAAAGAATTCGAAGTTGTATATCTAATATGCAACATTGAATCCCATAATGTGAATGAAAATATAAATTAATGAGTAATGTTATACACCTCACTTTTATTTCTTTTATTGCACATCTAATTAAGATTGACACAATTAGTAATTTGGGGTCGGGGAACATTGACAATGAAGTCGTAGTTTGAAGAGTATATGTACTTTTTTCCCTTTTTTTTTTAGTTTTTTTTTTTACAATGATGAATCAAATGGTTGATTGGCAGTACCACATTGACAAAGTGAGATAAATTGCTCGGGTACAAAATCTGGCTTAAGAACATATATAGCTTCTTCTTCTTCTTCTTTTTTGATAGAAACGAAGACTTTATTGATGATCACTAATCAGGAATACAACCAAAATCCAACAGAAAACAACTCTGCTTCATTCTAAACCACCCTCCTATTCCCTGGTAATCAAATTTCTCCCTGAAGGAATACAGGCCATGATGTGCACCACCCGAAGGTTACCCAACACCATGACCCCCGTCAGGTTCTGCGAAATCTGAAAAGGAACTAGCTTGTCTAGCATTTGCCTCCGAGAATTCTAGAACATCAATATTGGCTTGTTGAACCAATACATTCGGATGGCTAAACAGACCTTCGTGAACCAGCTCATTGCGCCTGTGCCACACTCTCCGGGCTACCCCTGCAAACAAACATAAATCCTTTGGTTCGCAGCTCGTGAATAGTTCCTCCATCACCCTCGCAAAAGTTGGACCACCTAGGGAGCTCTTTTGGAATTTCTTCAGGCTAGCGCTCCATACGTCCCGCGCCGAAGGGCAATCCCACAAGATGTGGAAGTTGGTCTCGTCTTCACGCCCGCACACTGGACAAAGCGCATCTCCTACAATCTTCCTTCGGCATAGATTCACTTTGGTGGGCAGGATCTCGTGGTAGGCACGCCAAAGGAAGTTCTTTTCCACGTTGGGGATTTTGAGACCCCATAAGGTCTCCCACAGCTTCTTAAAGAATCCAGTATTGGATCCACTCGCCTGTTGCTGTGTTTCCTTTCGCATGGCCACGTGATAGGCACTTTTTACGCTAAAGAGACCATTGGAAGTTTCCCTCCAGATGACAGTATCAATGCAGTATAACCTCACCGGTATGGACATAATGGCTTCCACCTCTCCCGGGACAAAAATCCGCTCGATCAACTCCTTGTTCCACCCTTGAAGATCTCCATCAATGAGCTCTGCCACCTTGGCTTCCGGTTCAAGGATCCGAGGGGACGATTGTATAGCGAAAGTTGTGGGGCGGAGGATCCATTTATCGCCCCAGATCTTCGTTCTTTCTCCATTTCCAATCCTCCAAAACAGACCCTCTTGCAACAGTTCACATGCACCTACAATGCTTCTCCAAGCATAGGATGGTTTGTGCCCCACTTTTGCCTCAAGAATAGAACTGTGAGCATAATATTTCGCCGACAGGATGCGAGCGACTAGGCTGTCCGGCTCTCGCCATAACCTCCAACATTGTTTGGCAAGGAGAGCCTTATTAAAACATTTAAAATCCCGAAACCCCATCCCTCCTCTAGACTTAGGGAGGCCCATCTTGTGCCAACTCATCCAATGTACGCTTGAGGCGCCCCACCAAAATTTCTGCATTAGAGAGTTTAGTTGGGAACATAATGTATTAGGGAGCCTAAATACGCTCATACAGTAGGTTGGTATTGCTTGTACCACCGCCTTGAGTAAAATTTCCCGCCCCGCCTGGGATAAGAGTTTGAGTTTCCAGTCTTGCAATTTTTTCCACACCCTGTCAATGATCCCCTTGAATTCTTTAGTCCGGGAATTACCCACCAAGGCTGGCAAGCCTAGATAGGTATCATATCTTTGGGAGCTTGGAATTCCAGCCACCTCGAGAATTGTCTGTCTCATGTCACCAGGGGTATTGTGGCTGAAAAAAATGGCAGTCTTGGAATGATTCAATTTCTGTCCCGAGGCTTGTTCGTAGCTGTGGAGAAGGGATGAGATACGGTTCCAGTGCCCCATATCTGCTCTACAAAAAAGTAAACTGTCGTCAGCAAAAAATAAGTGATTTAGGCGAGGTCCCCGTTTAGAAGTGGGCACCCCTTCTAGATCACCTTCTCTATCCGCCTTTAGAAGTAAAGAACTTAAGGCCTCAGCACAGATTAGAAATAAATAAGGGGACAAAGGGTCGCCTTGTCTGATTCCCCGTGTTGGCACAATCCTACCCGAAGGTATCCCATTAACCAAAGCTTCATAGTGTGCTGAAGAGACACACATCATGACCAGTTTTATCCACTGGGGTGTGAAACCCATTTTCCCCATAACCGCCTCCAAGAATCCCCATTCCACCCTGTCGTAAGCCTTACTCATATCTATTTTAACTGCCATGTACCCCCGCTTACCCCGCATTCGGGTTTGCATGGTATGGAGGGTTTCATATGCAGCCAAAATATTGTCTGAGATCAGGCGTCCAGAGATAAATGCACTTTGATACTGTGAGATAATGCTAGGTAAAATCTCTTTTAACCGATTGGCCAGAACCTTCGTCAATATCTTGTATAAAACATTGCACAAGCTGATCGGTCGGAATTCCGAGACACATGATGGATTTGCTGTCTTAGGAATAAGAGCTATATACGTAGCATTTATCGAACTATCCAAAACAGCATTATTGAGAGAGAAAAGTATAGATTTGCAAACCTCTGGGCCCACTATATCTCAATTCTTCTGGTAGAAGCCCGCATTGAAACCATCTGGACCTGGAGCTTTTAAAGGGGCCATTTGAAACAGGGCCACCTTAATCTCGTCCTCCCCAAAAGGTTTCATGATCGACTCGTTCATTGAATTCGTCACCTTCTCCTCTACCGCCTCCAAACATCCATTAAAAATTGCGGAACCTCCCGTGGAAAATAAGGTTGCAAAGTAATCTTCAAAAGCTTTAGTAATTTCCCCCTGAGTCTTCCATAAATTACCTCTTTCATCTCGGATTTGATTTATTTTATTTACCTTTCGTCGGTGGTTCGCACATGCATGGAAAAATTTGGAGTTGCTATCCCCAAATTTGAGCCAATCCATTTTTGCACGCTGCTTCCACTTCAAATTTTCTTGCGCCAGCTGGATTTTCAACTCCTTTTGGACTTCAATTGTGAGCCCACCATCCAAATCATTTTCTCCACCTTGAAGGTCTGCCAGTTTTCGGCATTGCTCCCCATAAATTCTGTTTGGTTTTTTGACTTCTTCCCACTGCCACTTCAGCAAGGACCGTTTGCAATCTGCCATCTTGCTCTTCAAATTCAGCCACGGGTCTGTGTAGCGGGTGTCTTCCTGCCACGAGGTTTCTATTATCTCACGACACCGACCATTTAATTCCCATCCTGCCTCAAATTTGAAGTTCCTGGCTCCCCTCCGATTGGCTGGTTGGTCATTTAATCGAACGGATAATGGGGAGTGATCCGACCATATTGATACCCCGACCACCACTTCCACTTCTTGAAATAATTCACACCAACCCCAGTTTGCAACTGCTCTATCAAGTCTTTCCTTGGTGTAGTCCGTCCCTTCCCGACCATTATTCCAAGTGAACCTAGGCCCCTTGAAACCCAAATCCGACAATCCGCACACTTCTAAAGTTTGTTGAAAATTTTCCATTAGCCCCCTTCTACGTCCATTTCCGCCAAATTTTTCTTCTAAACAAATTATTTCATTAAAATCCCCCAAACACAACCACGGTGAAGGATCCATCGTTGCTATGTATTGGAGTAAGGTCCATGCCTCGGGTCTTTTGCTAGGCTCGGGATGACCATAGAAGCCCGTAAGCTTCCACGGAGTGCCCCTCGGGGAGGCTAGAACCTTTACATTAATGTGCCGACTACTGTAATTTAGAATTTCTACCCCTGATTCAACCATCCACATCATCGCCAATCCACTGCTTCGGCCAATACAGTCCACCACCAGCATGTGGTCAAAGCCCAGTTGAACTCTCACCCGTTCCATTTTATTTGCCCTAAGCTTTGTCTCCATTAAGAAGACTATTGTGGGTTTCTTCGCCTTTACCATCCGGCAAAGTTCCCGAACTGTCCGAAGGTTCCCAAGCCCTCGGCAGTTCCAACTCAGGAGATTCATTGCGGTCGGCGGGGCTGAGAGCCAGCCACCGCCAATCCCGATCCATTTTTTCCAGTGTTACCGTTCCCTCCAATTGCCTTACCATGACGTCCGTCTTTTAGTCGCCCCTTTTTTGCCACGTCCTCCACTCCACCACTGGACTCCCGCACCTTTCGTTTACCCAAATTTTCCCCACTGGAGGCTCCATGAGGCTTGAACCGTCCATTGTTCTGCCAAGTATCATCACTTGCACGCCGCGTAATATGACACTCGTCAAAATTGGCCGTTTTCATTTTTTCCTCCACATCGGCCATGGTAAAAAAATTACTCCCCGAAAGAGACCGGTTTGTTTTACCCCCAGCTTCCCTCCAGCCAGCTGAATTACCGTTTGGCCCCACCTCTGCGTTTAGGTGCTTCTCTTTCTGTGCCAGCTCAGCCATAAATTCTGATAAGTGGTGCGGATCGTGGTCATAAGTGTGTCCGCTCTCCCTTCCTTTCTTGTCCACCCTTGTTTCCTCTTCGGGCATATTTCCATTTTTGTCGCCCGAAAATTTTTCACCTCTGTTCCCTATGTTGGCGCCGTCTTGCATGTAATCACCTCCCTGATTCCCTCCCAGATTTTCGGGTCCTCGCTGTCCTCCAGTTGTCCTCAGCGTTGCACCTTTGGAAGGAAAGTAGGGTTCCGGGCTGCCCTCCTGGGCTGTGCGCTGTCCCTTCTCCGCCGCGCCTGACATCTCGTCGCCCCCCTCCTCCATGTTTGAGGATTTCTCCTCCCCCATCGGGCTTCTATGCCGTGTCCTCCTACTTCTGGGTGAGTATCTAGGACCACCCTCTTGTCTACGATATCCTCCCCAGTTTTCCCTTCGAGAGTGAGGTGGTTCTTTGCGTTCTGGTTCCTGTCCGAACCGGCCTCCAAACACCCTTTTAGGGGATGCTGCTCTGAGCCAGGGACCGAACTCACTAGGGGCGTTCTGTTTTCTTGCATCGTTTCTCTCCGGACATCCAGTCGCCTCATGTTTGATCCTACCGCATCGGAAGCAATATTTAGGGAGTCTTTCATATTGAAAAGTAATCAGCATGGCAGTCCCATTGATGTTTATAATCCGTCCTCTCATCAAAGGTTTGGTCAGATCAAGATTAATTTTGACTCTTAAGGATTCCCCCCATCCCATCCCTCCGTCATCCACATCCACCTCTTCAACATTCCCTATTGCTGATCCAATCTGATGACCAACATTGAGACTCATACATGCCAGAGGGAGATGCAACATTCTTACCCAGAAGGTTGTTCTATCAAACCGATATTTAGCCGGTGGTGTTAGCCCATCATAGTCCTCCACTGCGAACAGATTTCCCTCAAAGACCCAAGGCCTCCCCTCTAGAACTCTGTTCTTATCCCTTTCAGTCACAAAGTCTACCAGGAATAGATTGTCCCCCAATATCTTGAATGAGGGGGTGCCCGCTGGCTTCCAGATTCGTAGCAGTGTGGCTCGTAAGGTCTCCTTACCCACCAGATGATCTGGGATTAGTTTTCCAACCAAACAATTCTTACCTCTCCTGGTTCCTTCCTCCCACACATGGTTTTGGATTTCAATTGCAGTGCCCTCCACCTCCGAAAGAGAGAAGCTCTCCCACATTCTCTTGAGATCGTCCTCCATCTGTGTCGCTTCCATCACTGATACAAGAAAATACTTCCACAGTTGCAGATGGGATCCTACAGCTTGGAAAACAATCCTTCTGCTCTAGGGTCCCGAGGTCCTAGAGAGAAAACGATTTTCTTAAAACGACATTGCTTCTTCTTCTTCTTGTAGCTAAATAAGGGTTGATAGAGATATTATTACAGCTTTTACTATAAGTTTCTTACAAATTTATATGATAGTTTATGTATATCACTTATCACGTCAGTTACTAAACAATTAAATCTATATATAAACTTTTGTTGCTTAATTGTTTTTATTTATTTAGTATCGGGTAGCACTGCTGGCCGGAGACTGCGCATGCTATGGAAGTTTATAAGCTTAATTTTTTCCCTATCAAAATATGCTTCCACATCTTAACTAGTATCAAACAACAAGCAAGCTGACCAATCAATACAAATTTGTTGCCTAACTTATGGATACGCGATAAAACTACCCAATCAAAGTTCATGGATGCAGCGTTTCGATCTAGAATTCTTTCAATTATTGAAGATTAATTAGTGGTAGGTATCATTATCAGCAAAGAGACCCTATAAACTTTTAGTTGGCAAGTGGCAACACATCATAACGCACAACAACAGCCTGCATCTACAAAAGGATCTCCTTAATTCCTCGTTTATCGAAAACAAAAGATACTATACCTACCTTGTACATTGTCATTATCCATTGACCACCCTAATTAATCATTGAAACTCGTACTAATTCCGTAAGCCAAAAAATGCCAAAATCCTAGCTCCTACTTCGCAGCTTCGTGAATTCCCTAATATCCAACCATTGCCTCTGACAAAAAGGCAGAACTTTGGTAAAAAGGTGAAATATGTGACTAGAAAAGCCTAATCTGATATATACGCAAATTAATCACCACTCAATTCTCAATTGAAAGATATATATAATATATAAAATTTAGAGAAGCAGAAGTTGCCAGCACATGCATACATCTTATAAGCTGCATTCGATCGGTTTAGATCTCTAGGGAACATCCACTATATATCCAGGGTGCGATGATAATGATGTGTTTAAAGATCAAAATCTGCATGTTCACCCAACAAACCCCATCAAATCAAAATGCATAAAAAACTGTTATAACTAGTGGTTTATATTCATTCAGAGCGTAATACTGGTTGACCGAGTAATCTGAGTGGGGTATTTTGGAGTTTTTCAAAATACGTCAATAGAATTTGAATTTTTTTATATGTTAATTAAGTTGTAACCATGAGTCATTAATAATGAAATATAACCGTACTCTCCTGTGGACATAGGTACTTTACCGAACTATGTAAATCTGTCTCGATTTTCTTTTGTTTTATTTATTTTCGATTCTATATTATTCATCATTGTTGCGCACGGTAACAACAATAACACTAATAATTAAAAGAAAGCAAGCCAAACTCTTTAAAATAAGACATTTATACGAACTAGTACTTTGGTCAAATAGTACTGCAAGCGAGTGCCTGGCACTTGACATATCTGACTAAAACCCCAAGCCTTTTGCTTCATTCTATAATGTTTCTTGGAACATGCATATGATGTAAGACTAATTAATGACACAGTTCAACATTAATGTATATCAATTCATCCACTAATGATGTATACTTGAGCTTAATTTGCTTCTCTTAATTTCTTGACAAAACTTGCAAGGAAATCAGCTACAAAATTAGTTAACCTTAAAAATTTTCCAATCCCAAAATTCTATGACCTAAAATAACAAAATTTATTAAAAATAAATATTAGTAAGACAACAAAAAGAAAATCTACTGCTGGTGGTGATTAAATCATATCACGTCGTAGATCATCAATTATTTTTGAAAAAGCGAGAACTCCAAAAGCTTGGGATGAGCTGTCCATCTATCGTATTACAGCGTGAACTGTGAACGTACGTGAACGAGATGTTCGTGCATGTGGCATGTCACCTTGTCGCAATGCTCCGCGTAGTGAGAGCGACACAAAGGTCATCACAACAGCGCGTAGTGGCCGGCTAGCTATGAAGTCATTTCTGATATGATTGCCACGTCTAAATTAATTTCTAAGGAAAATCCTCCTATTTCTCCCTATAATAGATAAATTTATTTAAATTTCAACGCTAAATAGGCAGCAAAAATGCCTCCCCCCGCGGAAAAAAAAAAAAAAAAGACAGAAAATATACAATCACGGTGCCAAGACATCCAATTCCGCCACCCGTTGCTCGACCGCTTAAGCTGATAAGGATTATTTTATTTTCATGAAATGAGAGATGTATAATTTAATTTTTTTTAATCTCAAAATAAGATAAAATTATTCAATTAATACCCTTAATTGTTTTATCCAATTTTTGCTTCTTATCAGAGTGAATTGAAGCAATACCCTTAGTGCATATAGGTGGCAACATTGAGAACCTCAAAAGATGAGAGGGTTGCGTGTCAAAGTTCAAAGTTACAAAGGAAAAGCAAAGTTTTATTATACATGCATCTGTCCTGTCTTACTGTTCATCACTAATATTATAAGAAAGATGATTAGGAGCAATAATTTAAATCGCCAGGTCATTATACACCATCAAAACAAACAATGACCGTTTCACTAATCATGCATTCACATGTAAAAATAATACTATAAGGAGGATTAGAGTTTATTTGTATCATTTCAAATGTAATATGACTTTTAAAATCACCAATAGATCGAAATTTAATAATGAATATCTCAAATTCAATAGTAATTTTAAAAGTTACATCACATTTTAAAGAACTTTAATTCTTCTTATAACATAATTACTCAACTTGTAATATCATGCAATTAAACCAATGGATCTGCATTTAATTTGCAAAGCATGATAAATCACCACTATATATAATTTTAAAAAATTTAAGCCCAACCCATAGCACGTTGCCACTAAAGGCATTTCTTCTATAGAATCTCTTAATATTGTTCCATAGAATTAAAAAGAGAATAATATTCTCTAACCATAAATAATTCAGTTCAGATGTAGAATATATATTAGAAGCTTTTCGCAACTGATCAATTGATAGAATCATTAATGATTTGACATTTTCAAACTCTAGTAGGTAACTCACTACAAGTTCGAGAATTACAAAGAGAAGACGTGTAGAAACGAGATATATATCAACAAGAAGAAGGAAAAGGGTTGAATAGAGGAACTCCATGAATAAATTTAAAGCGTGTGTTGAATCAGACAACATAATTATGTTGTGTATTTTATTTGAAATTAATGAAAAAAATCTTAAGTCAAAAAGAAAATAGTTAATTTAATTAATAGTTTAATCAAGTGGACCACGTACATGTACTTGTTGATGTAGTGCTTTCGAGTTTCAATTGGCAAAGAACTTCGAAATGTAAGGTAAAAAAAATCTTTGAACCCTCTATACTCGATAAGAGTGGAACATCAACTATAGTTACACAAATTATATATGAAAAGTTTCCTTATTGCAGTTGCCACAAACTAAAAGCAAAGTTCATTTCAAAGACTGAGACAACAAGGTAGTTTGGTCAATTAGCTCATTGATAAATCATTAGTTCTTTTAGTGTCTCTCTACATTATCATCTCCTTAAAAAAAACACAGAGAGAAGATCGCTTGAGTTCTTTAGTTCTTTTGACACATCAAAACGCAATTCTTTTGACACATCAAAACGCAATCACAACCACATCGTCAATCGCTTGAGATTTCGATGTTTTAATCAAAACAAAAATTTAGAACCTCGGTTATGGTACCTTATTAAATCATCATTATAAGGTGAAAATAAATGATAAATTTAATCATTGAATTAATACTATAACTAACTGGGCCACACATATGTAGTTGTTGATATAGCGTGCTAGAATATTTTCTATATTAAGACTTATTTAGTTTCCATGTAGGTTTAAAATTAATTAACTTCCTTATTTAGCTTAGGTTTTCTTGTCAATACTCCTTGATACAATTCAATAAACTTCAATATAGTAAAGATGTAGCCCTAAAGGCCTTTCTCAGTCTCTTTATTTTTCTTTGCTTTTGCTCTCTCTTTCACTTCATAAATTTTATTATATATTTCTACATATTGCTTTCAAGTTTCAATTGGCAAAGAACTTTGAAATGTAAAATAAAAAGACTTTCAACCCTATAGACTCGATAAGAGTGGGACATCAACTATAGTTACACAAATTATATATGATTAATTATGAAAAGTTTACTTATTGCAGCTGCCACAATCTAAAAGCAAAGTTCATTTCAAAGACAGACTACAAGGTAGTTTGGTCAATTAGCTCATTGATTAATCAACAATTCTTTTAGTCTCTCCCTATATTATCAGCTCCTTAAGGGAACAAGAAAAAGGAGAAAAACATCAAAACCCAGGCATGTAACACACGTGCACGGTGCACAACCATCTTCAATCCCAGAGCTAGCTTGCCATGAAAATATCTTACATTAAAAATTGCTAACAAATTGATGCATCATTAATTATAGTAATGACAGCTTAGCTAATAATAATTATTTTGAATCATATGTTATATATATTTAGCAGATCTTATCTCTTCTGAGGTGACCCATATTTAAAACTCTTTCACCTACCACTTCAACCCCATCTTCACCTTATAATAACGACTAAAGGCATTCGCAAACTCAATATATATAATATGCCTCCAATTTTCTCTTTTAGTTTTCTATGCAAACAAACACAATTCCCTGTACAATGACATCAAAAAGAGGCAGAATAGTGGGAGAGGGAATTCAGCCAATACTCTTCAAAAACAAAAACAGGTAGACACATATAGTTGTCATTCATGGAATGGTTCCACTGGGAACAACCAGAACAACACTTCGAATCCCCTGTTCACGCGTGATAGTCAAAAAGCTATTAGATAGAGCGCAATAACGTTGCTCTTCGACAAAAAATCAAAGCATGAAAAATATGAGAAATAATAGGTCATTTAGTGGGGGTGCATGATTGATATTTAGGTTATGATCATTGATTTGGCTGTAATACATGATAAAGTAGAATTGCCAAATGGGGTGCATGTGAGGAGAAACATATGGAAAGAAGAGAAAGTACTAGTTAATTAGGATCCATTTGTTTTGTGGTAAAATACATTTTGAATAAAGTTTTTCTGATTTTTCAGTTTTTAATATGACCGAAGATCTTGGTCAAACCAAAAATATTTTTGATTGACCAAGAAAACCTCCTTTAAGCAGCATAAGTGGTTTTTCTTATTTATTTTTATAAATTATTTTTCGAGTTTGAGTTTCTCTCCTTCTTAACCTAAAGTACCCAACCATAACTCAAATTTTATTTCACACTGGCTGACTTGACTTGTTTTAAGTGACTTTTCATGTCAGCAAAAAAAATAAACTTTAAAAACACATTAGGTTAGCTAATATAAAATAAATATAATAAATGAGTGCGAAGAATAAAACAAAATCTTAATTATAAAATGACTACTTTTAATCTCAATGGGAGCATCCTAATCTAGTAATCTGGCCACGAAATCTTTTTGGGTATGGAGATCAGCTCGATGTTAGGTGCATGGCTTTTTGGTACTTTCAAACATAAGTGATAACTCATTCACGCGTACTCTTCATGCAACATGGATCACCACCTCTATATAAACGTACGCCTACTGCACACAAGTTTGTATAATGCCCCTTCAGTTCCAATATTTCTTTCTTTTTAACACAGAGAGAGAACCAAAGAGATGGCCATCTTCTCTACTCAAGATCCCTGGGCTTTTACGTTTGGTATTCTAGGTATATATAGATATATAGAATTAATTATTGACGTTATTTTCTTTTTCCTATCTAGATCCTCGGGCTTCAACGTAATTCAATCTTTTACAAAATTTAATACCATACACACACACACACACACACACACACACACATGTAGTTACTGCCACCTATACACTTGTATGTATTGTCTAGAAGGCCAGGAAATATTGATTAATTTCGTGTTTTTGTTGTCAATATGGTAGGTAACATTGTCTCCTTTGTGGTTTTTCTGGCACCCGTGTAAGTTCTTGATTCTTTGATATTTATTTTTAAGGAATATATATTCCAAAGTAGAATATATAGTAAAGTTATTTGACTAACGCGAGAATCAAAATTTGAACTCCAATATTGCAGGCCAACGTTTTTTAGGGTTTGTAAGAAGAAATCAACGGACGGGTTCCAATCAGTTCCATACGTGGCTGCACTTTTCAGTTCGATGCTCTGGATATACTATGCATCTCTTAAGCCTGACGAAATCCTTCTTATTACTGTTAACTCAGTCGGCTGTGTTGTCGAGACCATTTACGTCGCTATTTATATCGTTTATGCACCCAAGCAAGCTAGGGTACGTACTTCATTAATTCTAAAACCCCCTCTCTCTCTCTCTCTCTCTCTCTCTCTCTCTCTTTCTCGTAATAATATTGGTGTTCCAATATTTTATATATGACGTCATATTGTCTCTGTCAGCGCAAAGTAATTACATGTTTCATAAATAATCTACTAAGAAGAGTTAGAACTTGGGATTACAGATCTTCACGTTGAAGCTTCTTCTTCTGATGAATTTCGGGGGGGTTTGCTTGATTCTTCTACTCTCCCAAGTCTTAGCGAAAGGACCAAACCGTGTACGAGTTCTTGGATGGGTTTGTGTAGCTTTCTCCGTGAGTGTCTTTGCCGCTCCACTAAGCATTATGGTGAGCACATATATTCTCTTCACTCAAAACATTTTAGTTTTCTTTTTTCTTCTTCTTTTTTAAGCATGATTTTACTACTATATATGCAGAGAGTGGTGATACGCACCAAGAGCGTGGAATTCATGCCGTTTTCCTTGTCATTTTTTCTCACACTCAGTGCTGTTATGTGGCTCTTATATGGTGTTCTCTCCAGGGATTTGTATGTTGCGGTAAGTCCTCGATTTCTGGAATAATAAATAGTAGAAGTATCTTTTGAGATTTCTGCCTCTATAAAATAATACGCAGCTCAACTAATATTCTAATTAATAACCTAAGCAAATTAAATATACCTTTAGGTACTAACTTTTTAAGTCCAATCATTGTTTGGTGCGTTGGTTGGAATTTGCTATGCTCTTTCATGCATTTATCGGATTTAATGATTTTTTTTTTTTTTCATATTCATTAATTTATACAGCTCCCAAACGTACTGGGCTTCGTCTTTGGGGTGATTCAGATGGTGCTTTACGTAATCTACAAGAATTACAAGACAGTCACAGATTATAAGCTTCCAGAAACCAAAGCTGATGTTGTAAAAATGAGCACAACCATGACGTCCGAGGTACAAGTGTCCACAACTATGACATCCGAGGAACAAGCGTCCTCCCATCCCAACACTGCTGAAAACGGGTAGTTTGCCAATATTCAAAATTATGGGCATGAACAAACATATACCACAAGGTTTAAAGCATGCATTGAAGATGATGATGTACATTATTTATGTCTCTGATGTTTAATCCTGTACCAAAGAGGATGATGTACGTACATTTATGTATGTCTCTTATGTTTAATTAATTTCCAGATGTTTTGTTTGCGTGTAAGCCCAGCTAATTCACTTCATGGAAATATTTTGATATATATATATATATATATATATATATATATATATATATATATATATATATATATATATATCGTAATGCTCATCATGTCATTAGATGGTAACAAGGATGAAATAATATGTTTACAAACTAACGTAACCGCCTAAATAAAAAATAAGCATTACGTCAACGGTTCATATTTTAATAATTAGCCTAGTAAGTGTTACATGAAGTATCATTTCGGTTTGTAAAATATTTTAGTGACCGATGTGTGACAGTCTTTAATAGACCATTTTTATAACTTTCATGAAAATAAAAATTATGTTTATATATATATATATATATATATATATATATACCAAAAAAAATATTATTGGCTATGAACCTAATAAATTTGGATTTTGTGTTGCGGCTACAAACTTTAAAATTTCACAATCTAGCAGAAAGGATCTAAAAATAGAATAGAATAATCAAATACATGGCTGTGTGTGTACGGATATAAACTTTAAGTTCCAAAACTGGCATAAAATAATCAGAATACTTGGCTGCAGTAGAAGTAGACCAACCTTACGTTATGACTATGACAGAAAAATTGATGTCGTGTACGTCTTGTTCCATTAAAGAATAATCGAAGCCAATAATATCCATAATGGCCTCCTTCAATGAAAGAAGACCCCTTAGAATCTTAGATCTATAGAACATTTTATTGGAGTAGAAAAGTTGAAACTTTTTGAGCCCGTGAGTATGAGTCACGGATCGTCATCGAGCTATGGCAATTGTCATATACTGGAAAATAATGTTTGAGTGTTACAAATTTTACTACAATTTTCTTACACATCAGTACTCCACAAAAGGCTGGCAAAATAGGTACCTCGCAGGTACCTGTTTATACTATGCATATTTTTTTATAATAAGATTTTAAATAATTTATGCATCTAATCTAAAATCTTATTATAAAAAAGCATGAGTAGAATAAACAGGTATGTACCAGGTACCTATTTTGCCAGCCCTAGTCACTCCACATTTTAAGGTGTATACTAAGTTTTAATTTACTTAGGCCGTCACGTTTGTTTATGTGGTAGTCCACTGTCACATAAGCCACATAAACGTGACAGTAAACAGTCAATTCACATTTTAATAATTTATGTAGTAAGTGTTGATCATCGCATGTATTTTCATGTTAGTTTGTAAAAAATTATTTATGAAAAGTTTCCTTATTGCAGTTGCCACAAACTAAAATCAAAGTTCATTTCAAAGACTGAGACAACAAGGTAGTTTGGTCAATTAGCTCATTGATTAATCAATAATTCTTTTAGTCTCTCTCTATGTTATCATCTCCTTAAAAAAAAAAAAAAAAAAAACACAGAGTGAAGACACATCAAAACGCAAGCACAACCACATCGTCAATATTGCTTGAGCTTTGGATATTTTAATTGAAACAGAAACTTAGAACCTCGACTGTGCTACTTTATTAAATCATCATTACACCAAAATTTTAAGGTGAAAAGAAATGATAAATTTAAACATTGAATTAAGGGTTAAATACAAAACAGGTACTTGTAGTTTGCACCAAAATCAAATAGACACTTAGGTTTTCAAAAATATTGTAAATGGTACCTATAGTTTGCAAAAAAACTCACTTGGTACCTCTATTAACATTCCGTTAGATTTTTTAATGAAATGCCATGTCACTCTTACCCGTGGGCACCACGTGGCTTGGTACCTAGGTTTTTGGATGCCACATCATTTTTTTTTTAAAAAAAAAAAAAATTAAAAAATTGAAAGAAAAAAAAAAGAAAAAGAAAGGACAGGGCTGGCCAAACCACCCCATAGGGGGTGGCCGGCCCCCCCATTTTGCCTGGGGGTGGCCGAACCACCCCCAGGTCCACCCCCTATGGGGTGTTTCGGCCACCAGCTTGTCCCTTCTTTTTTTTCTTTTTTTTTTTTTTTCCAATTTTTTAATTTTGGGTTTATATACATATGCACCCAAAAACTTAGGTACCACGCCACGTGGCACCCACATGTAAGGGTGACGTGACATTCCATTAAAAAATCTAATGGAATGTTAACAAAGGTACCAAGTAAGTTTTTCTGCAAACTACATGTACCATTTGCGATATTTTTGAAAATTGTGCTATTTGTTTTTGGTGCAAATCACAGGTACCTGTTTTGTATTTAACCCTTAAATTAATAGTATAACCAGGTGGGCCACACACATGTAGTTGTTGATATACCATGCTAGAATATTTTCTATATTAAGATTTATTTAGTTTCCATGTAGGTCGTTATTTAGCTTTGGTTTTCTTATTCACTATTCCTTGATTAATTCAGTAAACTTCAATGTAGTAAAGATGTAGCCCTAAAAGCCTTTCTCAGTCTCTTTATTTTTCTTTGCTTTTGCTCTCTCTTTCACTTCATAAATTTTATTATATATTTCTACGTATTGCTTTCAAGTTTCAATTGGCAAAGAACTTTGAAATTAATGTAAAATAAAAAGACTTTGAACCCTATAGACTCGATAAGAGTGGATCGGAACATCAACTATAGTTACACAAATTATATATATTGAATTATGAAAAGTTTCCAGCTTATTGCAGCTGCCACAATCTAAAAAGCAAAGTTCATTTCAAAGACAGAGATTACAAGGTAGTTTGGTCAATTAGCTAGCTCGTTGATTAATCAACAATTCTTTCAGTCTCTCTCTATATTATCAGCTCCTTAAGAGAACAAAAAAAAAAGAAAAAAAAAATCAAAACGCTGGCATGTAACACACGTGCACGGTGCACAACCATCTTCAATCCCAGAGCTTGTCATGAAAATATCTTACATTAAAAATTTCTAACAAATTGATGCATCATTAATTACAGTAATGACAGGGGATCCGCTTAGCTAATAATAATTATTTCGAATCATAGGTTATATTTAGCAGATCTTATCTCTTCTGAGGTGACCCTTATTTAAAACTCTTTTACACCACTTCAACCCCATCTTCACCTTATAATAACGACTAAAGGCATTCGCAAACTCAATATAATATGCCTCCAATGTTCTCTTTTAGTTTTCTATGCAAACAAACATAATTTCAGTACAATGATATCAAAAGAGGCAGAATAGTGGGAGAGGGAATTCAGCCAATACTCTTCAAAAACAAAAACAGGTAGATACATATAGTTGTCATTAAATGGAATGGCTCCACCTGGAACAACCAGAACAAAACTTCGAATCCTCTGTTCACGCGTGACAGTCAAAAAGCTATTAGATAGAGCGCAATAACGTTGCTCTTAAACAAAAAACCAAACTGCCCCTCAAAAAAAAAAAAAAGGTTTTCTTTGCAATAGTGCATATTGTCTACCTCATGTTACACACGTCGTAAGTTGATGTCAAAGCATGAAAAATATGTGAAATAATAGGTCATTTAGTTGGGGGCGCATGATTGATATTTAGGTAATGATCGATTTGGCTGTAATACATGCTAGAGTAGAAGTGCCAATTAAATGGGGTGTGAGGAGAAACATATGGAAAGAAGAGAAAGTACTCAGTTTGTTTTGTCATAAAATACATTTTGAAAAATGTTTTTCTGATATTTTAGTTTTTAGTATGACCGAAGATCTTGGCCAAACCGAAAACATTTTCGATTGACTAAGAAAACCTCCTTTAGGACGCATAAATGGTTTTCCTTATTTATTTTTCGAGTTTGAGTTTCTCTCCTTAACCTAAAGTATCCAACCATAACTCAAATTTCATTTCACACCGGCTGACTTTTCATGTTAGCGAAAAAAAAATGACTTAAAAACACATTAAGTTAGCTAATATAAAATGAATATAATAAATGGATGCGAAGAATAAAACAAAATCTTAATTATAAAATGAATACTTTAAATTTCAATGGGAGCATCCTAATTAATCTAGTAATCTGGCCACGAAATCTTTTTGGGTATGGAGAGATGTTAAGTGCATGGCTTTTTAGTACTTTAAAACATAAGTGATAAATCATTCACTCTTCATGCAACATGGATGACCACCACCTCTATATATATGTACGCCCACTGCACACAAGTTTGTATAATGTTTTGAGTCAGTACTCAGAGAAGAAGGCTTGGGCTTCCCTGAAACCCTGCCCCTTCGATCAGTTCCAATATCTCTTTCTGTTTTCAACAGAGAGAGAACCAAAGAGATGGCCATCTTCTCTGCTCAAAATCCCTGGGCTTTTACGTTTGGTATTCTAGGTATATATAGATATATAGAATTAATTATTGACGTTCTTTTCTTTTTAACATATACACACACACACACAGAGTTACTGCCACCTATACACTTGTATGTATTGTCTAGAAGGAAATATATATTGATTGATTTCGTGTTTTTGTCGTCAATATGGTAGGTAACATTGTCTCCTTTGTGGTTTTTCTGGCTCCAGTGTAAGTTTTCCTTCTTTGAGGTTTATTTTTAATGAATTTTCCATAGTATAGTAAAGTTATTTGAACTTCAATATTGCAGGCCAACGTTTTTTAGGGTTTGTAAGAAGAAATCAACGGACGGGTTCCAATCAGTTCCATACGTGGTTTCACTTTTCAGTTCGATGCTCTGGATATACTATGCATCACTTAAGCCTGACGAAATCCTTCTTATTACTATTAACTCAGTCGGCTGTGTTGTTGAGACCATTTACATCGCTATTTATATCGTTTATGCACCCAAGCAAGCTAGGGTACTGATTAATTCTAAACTCCTCTCTCTCTCTCTCTAATAATATTGTTTTTCCAATATATATATATAACTCACACAATTAAATCTAAAAACAATTTATTTAATAAATTGTTATATGATTGATTACGATTGAGATGACATATGTGCTAATGAAAATCAGTTATTAAATCATTCTTTATATTTATAGTAATATGATAGTAGCATAACATTCTACTTTTTTTTTTTTGGATGAATATAAAAGTTTACTAGTTTCATAAATAATATACTAAAAAGAGTTAGAACTTGGGATTACAGATCTTCACGTTGAGGCTTCTTCTTCTGATGAATTTCGGGGGGTTTTGCTTGATTCTTCTACTCTCCCAACTCTTAGCGAAAGGACCAAACCGTGTACGAGTTCTTGGATGGGTTTGTGTAGCTTTCTCCGTGAGTGTCTTTGCCGCTCCTCTAAGCATTATGGTGAGCACATATATTCTCTTCACTCAAAACTTTTTTTTTTTTTTCTTTTTTTCTTTTTTTCTTCTTTTTTAAGCATGATTTTACTACTATATATATATGCAGAGAGTGGTGATACGCACCAAGAGCGTGGAATTCATGCCGTTTTCCTTGTCACTTTTTCTCACAATCAGTGCTGTTATGTGGCTCTTATATGGTGTTCTCTCCAGGGATTTGTATGTTGCGGTAAGTCCTTGATTTCTGGAATAATAAATAGAAGAAGTATCTTTTGAGATTTCTGCCTCTATAAAATAATACGCAGCTCAACTAATATTCTAATTAATAATCTAAGCAAATTAAATATACCTTTAGGCACTAACTTTTCGAGTCCAATTAATCATTGTTTGGTGCGTTGGTTGGTTGCTATGCTAGCTCTTTCATTTATCGGATTTAATGATATATATATATATATATATATATATTTTTTTTTTTTTCATATTCATTAATTTATACAGCTCCCAAACATACTGGGCTTCGTCTTTGGGGTACTTCAGATGGTGCTTTACGTAATCTACAAGAATTACAAAACAGTCTTGGATGATAAGCTTCCAGAAACCAAAGCTGATGTTGTAAAAATGAGCACAACCATGACATCGGAGGTACAAGTGTCCACAACTATGACATCCGAGGAACGAGCGTCCTCTCATCCCAACTCTGTTGAAAACGGGTAACATGACAATATTCAAAATTATGGGCATGAACAAACATATACCACGATGTTTAAAGCATGCATGGAAGCCTCATGCCAAGCCCGGCCAGTTATCCGATACTTGTATCCCCCACTCCTATCTCTCTCTATCTCCCTCTCTCTCATAAGGCTGTACCAGCTGAGAGGATGATGTACATTAATTAATGTCTCTGATGTTTAATCTTGTACCAGAGAGGATGATGTACATTTATGCCTCTGATGTTTAATTAATTTTCAGCTCTTTGTTTGCGTGAAAGCCCAACTTCATCGAAATATTTTGCTATCGTGATGCTCATAATACCATTAGTAACAAGGATGGAATATATTTATAAACTAATTAACCTGACAGTATAAATAAAAATAAGTGTTATATGGATTATCACTTAACCGTTCATATTTTATTATTTGACTTAATAAATGTTATATGAAGTATCATTTTAATTTGTAAATACAATAATTGTCACATGATAGTTTATATTTTAGTGATCGGTGTGTGATAGTCATGAACGTTAGACCAGTTCACGTTTTATAACTTTCATGAAAATAAAAATTATGTTTTAAAAAAGTAATATGTACGATGAATTAATGGATATATATATATATATATATATATAGTGATACCTACCCAAAAAAAATAAAGAAAAAAAATTGGATATGAACATAATAAATTTGGATTTCGTGTTACGGCTACAAACTTTAAAATTTCACAATCTAGCATAAAGGATCTAAAAATTGAATAGAATAATCAAATACATGGCTTTGTGTGTATGGATATAAACTTTAAGAGCATAAAATAATCAGAGTACTTGGCTACAGTGGAAGTAGACCAACCTTACGTTATGACTATGACAGAAAATTTGATGTCGTGTCTTATTCCATTAAAGAATAATCGAAGCCAATAATATCCATCATGTCCTGGCCTCCTTCAATGAAAGAAGACCCCTTAGAATCTTAGATCTATAGAATATTTTATTGAAGTAAAAAAGTTGGAACTTTATGGGCCCGTTTTGTAGAAATAATTCTTCCAAGAACCTTGTCGTTTTACTGCCAAGATTGATCTCGTAAGTGGTATGAGTCACGGATCGTCATCAGGCTAAGGCAATTGTTCTTCGAAAATAATGTTTGGGTGTTACAAATTTTACTATAATTTTCTTATATATATACATATATGATAGTACTCCCGTACTTTAAGGTGTGTACCAAGTTTCACCTAGACCATCATGTTTGTTTATATGGCAGTCCACTGTCACATAAACGTGACAGTGAACTGCCACATGTCAATTCAATTTTAGTAATCTATGTAGTAAGTGCCCATCGTCATGTATATTGTCCTGTTAGTTTGTAAAAATTTATAATAAAAATTTTAATATTCCTAATAATACTCTTAATTAATTAAAAGCATTAGTTTTTTTTTTTCTTTTCCCTCCATTTTTGGTATAAGAGAATTATAAAGTAAAAGGCACACATATATAGGTGCTGAAAAAACAAAAAGGCACACGTAGGTGAAGCCCTCCCCAGTTCTCCCTCCCCACGGGTGGCTTGCCCATTTAAAGAAGGGGCAGCACTAGTCTTGACTGATCAGTATTTGCGCTAAGCATAACAGAAAATTGTACGGAAATTGAATAATCACAAAATTATTCCTTAATGCACTAAGACTCCAGGGAATATTTTCACTTTCAAGTATTATTTACTAATATTACTGACAAAGTTAATTTTTTGAATGCGAAATTGTAGGATCATTTCCTTTTAACCTACAACGAATTTGAATAATAAAATAAAAGAAAAGAAAAATATTATTTAGTATACCGTTATATATAGACTTTCAGACTTTCATACAACTGAAATGATATAATAATGAAAATAAGTCATTGATTTTTTTTTTTTTTTTACAAGCATTTGTTGATTCAAATATTGATTTTCATTGTCACGTTATCTTAGTTATATGATAGTCGTATAATCGTTTACTAAATAACTTTAATTACTCAAAACAAAATACAACCATCATTGATCTCTCTTCAACTTCATGTTTGAAAAAGTAATGTTATATACCATATTTTTATCTCATAACTATCTCACAATAATATAACAGTTTCAACCAACCCTTTATTTATTTTTTTAACATTGATTGATTCAAAAATTAGGACTTTATGTCAATATTGTGCGATAAAATTATGATCTATGGCATGAGTTATACTAAATGATCAATTAGAGAAAAACAAATGACCGGCCACCTTAAGAAACATTAATTTAAACCATAATCTTTACCTGGCCGGGATGCCACCAATATTCTTGCCGTACTTCTCCAAACGCATATTCTTATCTAATTCTCTATTATTCTTTAGGAGTTTATAACTTCTCCACTAATAAAAAGTTTGAAAAATCAATATCAATTCGAACTAAAAACAGTATATATGTATGTGGGTGTGATCTAGCTAGAATTTGGATTTCACCCATCAAATTCTGTGTACGAATTAATAAAATAAATAAAATTAAATAAAATAAAAAAACCATGGGTAGCTCTATTCTATTAAGCTTTTGCATTTCAACACTCCCCCACCCTCCCCCTGAGCCTCCCCCCCCCTCCCCCCCCCTTTTTTTTTTTTTTTTGGGGGGGGGTCCTTCTATATATGGGGTAATAGGCCATAAAAAGTTATGAATTAGAGTTCGTTTAGTTTTGCGATTTTGTAGGATAAAAATGCATATTTTTTTTAAATGAAGTTTTAAACAAAATCTTGAAAATAGTATCCTTTGAAAGTGCATTTTTTAGGGCATTTTTTAAAAATTATGGTTTGAAAACATAATCATAGGGAAATAGGTCAATTTTTTAAAATGATCAACTTAAAAAGTTAAAGTAAAATTTTAAATGTTAAAGTGCGATTTTAAAGGTCAAATTATTACCAAACACTTAATTACGCTTTTAAAAATTATGTTTTCAAACGACAAATTCAAACAGACCCCTAGTAGCTTTTGAGGTCCAAACTTGAGAGAGAGAGAGAGAGAGAGATTAATTTAATGGTAATTAGGCTTTAGTAAACATCTCCTTTCCGCTCAGGCATGGACAGGAGATGATCGTGGGCATGTGAGCAGCAGGTGGCTAGGTGATTCAAAAACCAGTACACAGAAATATTATACAGGAGTAGCTAAGATATAGCATAGCGGCTGTGTGTCAACTACGAGTTACCATAGGTGTTCCCTGACTGGGCAAGGCAGCATATATATGTATCATCCATCATCACCATCACCCTCTTATCCACCGTTTGATTGCTTCTTTATGCCAATTAGGCAAACATTTGGCAGACCTCTCCCTCATCAAGTGCGATTACAAATCAAAAAGCTGCTTAGTGGATTCTGATCTAATGGCTCCGGCCGGATCCCTACAAAGAGCAAGTGGGCTCCCTACTTCTGATATATAGTACAGGCCCCATCCACTGTCTTGTTGTGCCTTTTGTTTTTTTGTTGTCGGGAAGTACTTCTCAAGAGTCACCCAGTCATTTTCCTTAACTAATTAATAGAGAATCTTACTGAAAAGGAGGAGAATGGGCAAAATTCGTCCACTCACATTGCTAAATTGTACCGCTGTGTTTTTTTCCCGAAACGGGTTTAATTGGATGGTGCGTTTTAATTACTTAATCGGAGCAATTGATAGCAACAAACATTATGGTTCAATGAGCTTGGTCACTTGGCAAGTAGAGGAATTAATTCCACTATACCCTAAAGATCAAGGAAGTTTACGACCAAGATCCAGTAAATGAGTGTCATATGTGAGAGATTGTTCAGATCTCACTTATTCAAGTGATTTGAATTTCACTTGTTTGGACTGTTTAAATATCTGTTCAAACTTATATATATATATGGAGTCTGAATAGCCTCTCATATATCAGATACTAGAAGTAATAATTCGTGTTGGCATGTCAAGTTGTATAGGTATAAAATTATATAGGTAAATCATAAAATGATCCACTGATTTTGTGTTGATTCGTATCAAATTGCTAATCGTATTAAAAATTGTTTACACGGAATTCCAACTAGCGGAAGTCTGAGTATTCCTAACTAGCTATGAGTTGTAAACCTTAAAACCATTAAGTGGGTGACACATAAGAAAGGGACTAAGTGGGACCACACCTATTGGTGTGATACTAGGAATGGTAGGAAGTAGGGTTTACTTAGTGAGGTGGGGTTTTGTACGATAAGAACATACTAATTAAGGTTATTTGTGCAGTGTTTCCAGAGTAAACAAGTGGGAAAGAACCGAAAGTTACACTGTGTTGGTTCACACATGCTCGCAAGTTGCAACTTGATTGAATCCCACTTGGCTGTACCCCTCCTCACTATAAAACGTGACACCCTTGTGCCATTGAGTGATACGAGATAGCTAAGGGGGTTCACTTGAAAACACTGCTCTTTAGCTAGAGAGAGAGGGATCGAGAAGTCTTTAGGTTTCTGTCGAAGAGAGTAGCAGAAATGGCCTTTCACCAGTCATTGGCTTTTGCATTTGGCCTTCTAGGTATATATACAAAGTTTTATTGTAACCAGTTACCAAAAGTTTTCCTTCACCTATTCTTTTTTACCCTAGATAGTGACCTAATTAATCCTAATGTAATTCCACGTAACTTAATGCACATGCAGCTATATATACACACATATATAGTAGTTATATATGTTTTCAAAGTTTCTCCTCTAACTATTTGATTTCAAATTAATATATAATTGTAGGAAGGTGAATGGCTATAAAATTCTTTAAAGAATTGACATTCTTTGTTATTCATGTTTTTTTTTCTTTTTTTATTATTCTTGTAGGCAACATCATCTCATTTATGGTCTACCTTGCTCCACTGTAAGCGCTCTTTTTTTTTTTCTTTTTTTTTTCTGTTTTTGCTTTCTTCTTTTTCTAACTCAACGTGACTAATTAGTGAATAAGAATGTGATTTATTTATTGGTTTTTGTTGCAGGCCAACATTCTATCAGATATATAAGAGGAAATCCACAGAAGGTTTTCAATCAGTTCCTTATGTGATTGCACTCTTCAGTTCAATGCTGTGGATCTACTATGCGATGCTTAAGAAAGATGCAAATCTTCTTATCACCATAAACTCAGTTGGCTGCTTAATTGAGTCCATCTACATTATCTTGTTCTTATTCTATGCAACCAGGATGGCAAGGGTATATATATATAGATCTCACAAAATCACCCTCATGATGCTTCTTTAATTAATTAATAATAATAATAATTCTACTATCTTTGATCAGATCACGACTGTGAAGCTTTTTCTCCTGCTAAATGTTTTTGGTTTCGGCCTCATGCTTCTCCTCACTCTCTACCTAGCAAAAGGCACAAAACGTATCCAGATTCTTGGATGGATTTGCTTGGTTTTTAACCTTAGTGTGTTTGCTGCACCTCTTTGTATCTTGGTGAGAAGCTAATTAACCAGGAATTTTCATGGCTTTTACTTTGAGACAAAATCTTCCCTTATTTCTCGGCTTACCTTAATTAGTTAATTTCTTCATATTCTGCAGAGACAAGTCATAAGAACAAAAAGTGTCGAGTACATGCCATTTCCTTTGTCTTTCTTCCTCACCTTAGGCGCAGTGATGTGGTTCTTTTATGGACTTTTTCTCAAGGACTATTATATTGCTGTAAGTACTGCATGCATTATTATAATTATAAACCTCCAACTACTCAATGCTAATTCTATCATTAACTTCTTCTTCTTGGCATCATCAACAGCTTCCAAATACAGTGGGGTTTCTCTTTGGCATTGTTCAGATGCTGCTCTACATATTTTACAAGAGGGCCAGTTCGGTTCTGGTCCTGGAGGAGCCAAAGCTACATGTACCTGAGCACATCATTGATGCAGTTAAGCTTACCACACTTGTGTGTCCGGAGCTGAATTCTGTGGTTTCTCTCTCAAATGGGAATGTAAATCAAATAATTGAGAAGGAAAAGGCACAAGAATCCAAGACAGACATGGATGGATGATATTGATGAGTACTACGTACTCCACCAAACCTTAATTAACCATTCAAGAGGACGTGGTAGTTTTTAATTTGTTTGTGTTTATGTGAAGTTTGGTTTAAATTTGCTTGTTACTGTAGTACTTAAGAGCCAAGGCTAGGGGTTAAGTAGTCATTTAGTGTGTCTGATCTCTTAGTATGTCCCTCCCTCCTCAAGATCCTATTGCAGAGCACTTTTAAGTCTTCACTCAAAGCATGCAAGGGGTCTCTCTCTAGCTATCTCTCTGTAATTTAAGTGTCCCCATCATATTATTGCAAGAAAAATTGATCATATCTTGCTTGAGTGATTTATAGCCTTTGGCTTTAACTGCACAAAACAAAAAGAGTACCAGTGGCCGCAAGTACAAATTTATAATTGGTGAAATAATTAAGAGAAATTGATAAGTCAGATCTTTTGCTTAATAATCTTACTAACTATGAACTACCTAACTTTGCACTCAAAGTTGCAATACCCTAATTAGTACCAATACCAACTATTACTTCATGACACAAAGTATTATCTTTAACTTGCAAGGCAAAAATACCCCCACAATAGTTGGATGTGTGGCCTGCTCTTTGCCTGAAAACTAAAATATATATGTTGTTGGTCCTATTGCCAAATTGCACTAAGTAATGCTACTCTTCATATATATCCATTTTATACCAATAGTTGTGACATATTTTAAGTGGTTTTCCAAGTTAAAAAAAGAAATAGAAGCTACTTAAAGTATGTTACTTCAGTCGAAGTAAAATGAGTGTGATAAATGAGTGTGAATAGTATTATTACTTTATTCCAATAGTTGAGTTCACGCATAATGTTTTTTAATATCGCCATAGTATCAACTTAGGTACATACAGTAGGTAAAAAAAAAAAAAAAACATAAGAGTGCCTAACCAGCACAAAAGGCGAGGGGCTTGTTATTTTTCATGTTTTTGACCAATCCACTTGTTGTGATAGTGTTGTTGTTTTAGGCCAACCCTCAGCGAATGAATGGAGAATTACAGACAAAAAAAAAGGGGCTCCCATGAATCCAAATAGTGGAGAATTTCAGATTCTGCATATGTAAAGTGTCAAATGACTTGAAAGTTGGTCTCAGTCAGATCTGAGTGGCCCTACCATATCAATGTTCAGTGGTAGCCCTTGGCAGGCACTGGAGGAAATAAAGGGTAGGTAAGCATTATGCATGTGAATTTCACTATGAGAGAATCTTGTCTTTTATGGCCTTGAGACAATTTAGTATGTCTTTTCATCGGAGTCAGAGATGCACGTACGAGTGTAGGTGTGCTGTCTCCAATCTCCATTCTAAGGACAATGAGTTTAGAGTAGTTTATGTGGATTATGGCCTTCTGTACACCTGCTTTCTTCACTGCTATATATGGGCAATGCCTTCCAGAGCCTTGAATATTAGCTTTCTGGGCAGCCTCAAACTATTTGATTTTTTTTGTTTTTTGTTTTCTGCCTTCAAATAGTATCTCTATTCTGAATTCAAACTCTAGCCGTGAGAAGTGCAAGTATGACTAGTTTATCTCTTTTGTGTATCTATCAAGCTGTAGCCAACTTGTAGGAATGCTCACAGCAGTAAACTAAATCAGTTTAAAGTTGTCCAAAATAATGATTTAAATGGTTAAATTATTTGAAGTTTTATATTAGGCTAAACTTTAATAATACATATTAATTTATGAAAAATACTAGACCAACAATTCTTTTACAACAATTTGTAGCTAATATCCACCTTGTACCGTACACATGCTGCTCAATTTAAACCATCTAATGTTGATTGCCTTTTGTTATAGTTGCATGAGTTGGCTCGTATGATTACCATCATCATTGTTACTATTTTTTAATAATAATGTTTATTCTTTAATAATCCGACAAATTGTTTCATTCTAAACTGGATTGGAAAAAATTATTTCATCATAATTTGTTAAACTAACATATATTTTTAAAGCACGCAAGTACATACTATATACATTTTTAATTAAAAAAAAAAATGACAGTGAGTACAAAATCATATGTGAGTTTAATAGACTGGATTAAAAAGTTTAGAGAAAAGCTGTCCTTAATACTAGCTCATCATAGCAAATATTAAGGACAAAGAGGCAATCAGATTTTCTTAGCCAGAATCTTGAATGAGCACAAACCCATATATTAGTGTGGGCATTAGCAATAATTGCGACCTATATTTAAATTATAACCACTTGATTATGAAATTTGTTCTCCATGAACTTCGGGGACTCGGTACTTTTTAATGGCCTAGTGGGAGAATCTTTGAGTAAAATTATGTTTAAAAGAAAGAAATGTCCCCCAATTAAATTGCTAGAACCCCTGAACATTTGGGTGGGAAATTGATTGGTTAAAAATACATAAAATTACCACGAACTGAGATTTGGTGTGAAGGAGCGGACGATATTTCAGTTTCTCCAAAAAAAAGGCACAATCCTAAAAAGATTCAAAATCATTATAAAAGTACATGCTTTAATCAAGACGGTGATATAAATATTTAGCAGTGCATATGGAACTGGAATTACATGCATGCAGCTCAATACAGTTCAAGTGTTGGTCAGCTCACCAGTACACACTATATAGTAGATCTGCTAATCTTTTACATTAAAGAAAGAAATAAAGCCAAAGGAGGACTCCCTTCTCCTTTGTGCATAAACATTTGATGGCTGTCTAGCAAAGGTAAGGGCCAAATCTGGATAAAGAAACAGGCATTGTTGGTTGGAATCCATGACCCACAAAAGCATATATGGTCTTCACACGATGAACCTGCAAATCCACAACTTAGCAGGACACTCTTATGACTGATTGACCATGCTCTTCAGTAAACAGGGTTAACCCAAGTTGACAATTTTCTCAGTATTTTTCAGAACAGGAGAGCAATACAATTTTCTCAAGGTATGAATTTAAAAAGGAGAAAAAGAGAGGAAAGAATCGACTGATTAGCTTATTGATGATGCCCAATCTGGATATGGGCATTCATAGGTCCATCCAGGTCCAGAGTATCTAAAACAATGTAGCCACAAACCCTCTTCAAGTGCATCGTATCTGCAATTTAAAAAGTAACAAAGTGAAATCGTGGACAAAGAATACCCTTTTTTTTAGCAGTAGAGAATAAAATGAAGCATATTCAGAGAAGAATATGGAATGATTAGAAGTATGTGACTCAGCTCCCAAATGATGAACCACTCAAGCAAGCATAGATGGTGAATCTTGATAAGTGTAATCTTTCCATGTTGCTCATACCAAAATGTTAATGCCACTAACTTCTCAAGTCTTCTGTAAAAATTGATAACTATTGAATACATCACATTAATATCGCTCTGTAAAGACAAGGTGCACTCTCAACCTAATAGATCCTCAATATGGACCTGAATGGACAGTCACCATTCCACTAGAAAATTGCAAAATTCATGCACAGACAATTTCTTGGTACAAGAATTGAAAAATATTAGAAATTAGAAAGATGAACAATTATCTTCAACGTTATGTTAAGTATCTTGTAAGTTGTTTGTAACAGAGAAAGAGAGTATTTTAGTCTCAATTGTAAATATGGTTCAAGTTGCTGGTAAATATATGTTAAGCAGATCCCAAGTTTTCTAATCCATTTCTCATAGATACTTCATAAGACAGATCCAATCTATAGGCATTTTCTATCATATCTTTTTCCTAATCTCTCTATTTTTTTTCTTTTCTTTTTAACAATGCGACGGTGAATAAATTCTTCAGACAACCTTGCTATATTTGTCTCAAAATGTGACACCATAACATGTTCCACCTAAATGGAAGACATGATAGTATCAAGCACAAAAAAAGAAATCAGAACTAACTTGGTAAGTTTCTCATTATAACATAATCGAGAATCTGACAAAAGATTGAACCACAAGCAAATAAATACTCTTTCACTCAGCAGAAACCTCAGAAGACTGGTTTCCCAGTGCCCTGAGCTATGTGGCCAGTGCAATTGGTAGATCCCTTCACACCGACAATATATTCATGACATATTTCACCATATAAGTTAAGTAAAATCGAACTGCATTCCAACAAATTTCTTATCATAAGAGAAAGTCCCTTACCCTTTTGGAACCAGATTTGGGCAATTTGTACACAAAGGATCAATGCTAAACTCATCTCCAGAGTTTTCTTCATATTCATCGAGACATTTATCATAAAAACTTGACTTTAGAGAATGGTGTGATTTAACAGCAGCTCTATCAGCACTCATTCCTCCAGCAGACCTATCAGTTATATGTTCAGAAAGGTAAAGCAAATCGTTGGCTATTGGATGCCCAGTATACTGCAAATGGACACGTATCTACACGGGAGGTGGGGGGGAGAGTGTTAGAACTTGATTTAATTCAAACCAGAAATATAACAAAGCTAGTTCACTAAAACATATGTATTTAAGGGAAATTTCAAAGGAAGAAGAAAATGAAATGTAAGAGAGCTTTATAAAGAAAATTAAAAAAAACACAATAAAAAGTTCACAAGTTCTGCTGAGAACAAATATTCGCCCCGACGGCAAAATCACGAAGGCAAAACAAAAACCAACAAAAATTTTCTTTTTTTTCGTGGAAGCAGCAGACCCTCTCTTAAAATATTGCTACGGATAATGTAACATTCCCATGTAACGAGTCAAATTCTCTTACTTGATGAGATCGGCCCGTGATTGGTTCACACAAAACAATGCTATGAGTTCCATTTGTACTAATCCGAGTAAATTTTGTACAGGCAGTCTTCCCTTTTGCAGGAGTATCACTGCTAGTATCTCTAACCTGCATAAACAAAAGTTGCTTATGGGTTCAGTAAACGTACTTCATTAATTGTCTCATTTAAATCAAATGCCTTTAATAGACAATTTAGTAATCACTAACGACCATGTCAAAGAGTTACAGTCAAGTCAAATGAATTAAAAATAAAAAATAATTATATAAAAAAAAAAAAAAAAAGAGAGAGGAAAACGCTTGCTTTAACAAGCAGCGAAAAGAGCTAGGCACACACTCTCCTAGTGTTACTCATTAGTAAGAACCAACAATAACAGCTCATCCTATTCAACCCCCACCTCCCCCTCTCTTTCTTTTCTCACCTTTTTCTTCTCTCTGTGTTTCTCCTCTCACAGTTAATAGCATCTATAGTTCTGCCATTAGAGAGGGTTGAATAAAACAACTCACCTCTGCTGTGCTCCTTCCTTCTCGAGCATTATAATCTACGTTAGCATCAACAATTTGCTGAAAAGAAGATTCAAAATAATTGTGAAATGGGGAAATAATAGTGATTTAAGCATATGACAGAACAACGCTTCTAATATCCATATCACTGAATCGTGAACATATAATTGAAAGCTGCAAATTGGTGGGTTCACCTAAACCCTATAAGAGTAATGTTATACACATTCTTACTCCCAGTCTCACACTCCCTGATGTGGCATCCAAAATCACCATTGGAACACTATCCAAGATCTAATTGTAATTTTACATGCCACGTTAGGGAGTGTGAGAGTTGGAGTTGTGTGTACCATTTCTCAACTATGTAATTCAGAACAAAAACAGATAGAAACCAAGTATATCTATTTCTATAAATAAGCAGCAATTTATCGTGTTCAGCTTTGCCTTATGCTTCCCATTATGTTACATCCAACCTATAAGAGTTCTTTACAATGTAAGGCATATAAATGATCATCAACTTGACCAAGATTAAGTGGAACACCGTTCAGAATATGATTGAATTTCTTCAAGATGCACATAGTACTCTGCCATGCATAAATGCCTCAAAAAAATCACAACCACATCACAGTTCTTCAAACATAATGCCACACCGACTCAAATAATTTTGAAAATCATAGACCATTTTTCAAGCAAGGAAACAAAAATTCTGTAGCATGCAACATGGAGAGAGAGAGAGAGAAGAGTTGTGACATCCTTGAAAAAATAAAGTGGAGTATAATATGATAATCTAATGTCCACTATTCTTGTAACACTCCAGTCCCATATTGGGAAAATGAAGAGAAGCCCACATAGAGTGGGTGGTTTATAAAAGATAGTCATGAGTGTTAAGTCTCACATTGCCTAGTTATTAAGTAAAACTGGGCTTTATAATGAATTATAGGGAAGCTTCAAATTAACTAGTCATTTTGGAGTAATAGCGCAGATGTGGCTAACGCTTTTCCCTGGGTAGTTACAAGTGATATCAGAGCCACCTAATAACGCCAAGTGATGTGGTATTGGAGCACTGCATGACGTGACCCTAACAAGAATGTCAGGAATTTAAGAGAGGGAGTTTGTAACATCCTGGTCCTATATTGGGAAGATGAGAAGAAGCCCGTATAGAATGGGTGGTTTATAAAAGATAGTCATGGGTAATAAGTCCCACATTGCCTAGTTACTAGGTGAAACTGGGCTTTATAATGAATTCTAGAGAAGCTTCAAATTTACTAGTCATTTTGGGGTAATAGTGCGGATGTGACTAGCGCTTTTCTCTGGGTCATTTCAATTCTAACATTCAAGTAGGTGATCTATGAACACCACACCCTAACTACTCAGGCCTAAATAAAGACAGATTCGTAGAGTGATTTGAAAACAAACCCCACAGCATGTGTCCATGATTAGATACTATGCTCTAATGCAGAAGAAAAATATCATAAAGACAAAAGATACCGAGGAGAATAATTTGAGTCTGCTTACCAATGGATCAGGAAAATTCCAGATCCACTTGTACAATAGTTATGTTACCTGAGATTCTACAGAGAGAAAAAGAAAGAGAAATGGACGAATGTGTATTACCTGTGCAGCTAACTTAAACAAAAGCATACCTCATCCTCCGGAAATTCCCCTACAACTTTCGCAATATATTGTTTCTTCACCAACTTAGCTTCAATCTGTGATAATCACATTAGACTCCAAGTCAGTAAGAAACATGTTCTCATACGTGCAGGTGTGAATTTTATAACAAGTACCATATAGATTCTCTATGCAACTCTTCAATTTTCTTCAACAATAATAGTGACACAATAAAGATCTTTGGTCTTAGAAAGAAGGTCATTGTCATTAAACAACATTACGCAGTAACCCGTTACGGGAGTGTGCAACACACAAGCCTTCTACTAGTTCCATCAGCCAGTATGTCCTAAAATTATATGATGAACCTACTGAACATTCTCTAATTTTCATCAACAATATGAGTGACAGGATAAAGATCCTTGATCTCAGAAAGAAAACTGCAAGCATTATTTTTTTTTGATAAGTAAAAAAACTGCAAGCATTATGAAATGACATTCTACTAAAATCTGGGTCAAGGCTGCACAACAAGTAGGCACCTTACAAATTTAATTTATTTGGCAGTCCTTAACTTTATTGTGTCTGAGAAACCATCCTTTTTCTTTTAGTTAATACATTCATGATTCTGTCTCATATTTTAGGGTAAAAGACGTTTGGTTTCTTGCTCACTAGAAGTTTCACGTTGCCAAAACAGTAATATAAGGTTTACCTGTTGCCTAAAAAGGTCAGCCTTTGAAGCATTTCTGGCCAAAATAAGGAGTCCTGAGACGAGACGATCAAGTCGATGAACCGCTGACCACAATCACGTCAAGGAAACACAAAATTGGACAACAAAAGAGCAGGCAAATAATTCAACTAGAACAAGAAGCTAATCTAATGAATTAAAATTAGAAGCCCAATTAGAATTTAGAACAATTTTCATTTAAAAATCCAATATTTGGTTCCAACACTATTATCTTTTGGATACGAAATAGAGGTGCCAGGCCATGCTCTGCTTGAAGGATGCCAACAACGGTGTTTTTACGATATTGACCACAGGGATGCACCTGCATGACAGCAAAAGAACAAATATTTAACACTGTTAAGTTAAAAATATGAATTCAAATTAGTCTGTGCGAATTGATAAGTTCCCCTCTCTCCTGAAACGAAAGTTACAACTAAGGCACAAATGCAGGATTTTATGGATTTTTCATCAAGAACTAAAGGACTTGAGTTAAATGATATCTTTTAGTAATCATATTATTCTAGATTAATAGAGACTATACTTATCAATAAAGATTAATAGAGACTATCATAATGATTGATATATCTTAGCGTAAATGTTATGTGTTCCAAAGTGTCACATAAACCAACGACATAATATTATGCACATATCAACAACCACTGCTGACTTACCGGAACAGATGCTGGCTTACAAATAGTTAGCACATCTGGTTCTTTCTGAAGAACAGAGACACCCAAAGCCATCACCGGCGGTTCATGCCTATAATCTTTGAGACATCAATTAGCAATTTGATAACTTCAAAATACATTTTCATACCATAATAATAGAAAGAGTGATGATAAACAAAACAAAAGTAACGAAAAACCAATAGAAAATTTCCAAATTAAAATCTCAAATCAACACATGAAGGAACAAAAAGAAACCAATCAAATTGGAATAAAATAACTAAGAGGAAAACACATTCTTGTAGATATTTAAATGAATTCGCTATAAGAACAGCAACAAAACCTGTGTACAAAGTGGCTTAACTTCTGTGAGTTTTTAACCATGTACGAAACTGGCACTATCTCTCCATCAACTTGTATCCGTCCACATTTTACAGCACTAACCTACAGCATTCAAGCATATGATCCATAAGCTCAAGACTCGCCCCTAACATAAAAAATAAAAAATAAAAAATAAATAAATAAATAAAAAAATTGAGAAAAATGCTAAAGCAGCTGTATAAACAATAAACATAAACAAGAAGAGATAAACATACGGCATAATTAGAACTGACAAGAGAGAGAAGGCATTATAAGCAAAACCCATAAATCCACAACGTTAGCACAACAATGTTATATTAACAAGACAGTATTGCTGTTGTTAGTACTCATACATAGTTACAAAATCACCAAAAAAAAAAAAAAATGTAGTGCATTTGCTAAACCTGATATACACAAATTAAACTATAGAAGTGCAAATTTAATTTAATTTAATTAATATTCTAAAACTTCCTTCCAAGTGGGCTAAATTGGGGATGAATTAAGGATACAAGGTTGGAACTCTAAAATTAAATTACCAAGTGTCTCCCAAAAAGAAATGACATTTAAATTTAAGACATGTACGAGGACGAAGAACAAAGAATTACATAGTAATCATAAGGTCTGCCTTTGAACTCCTCGGCGAACAAGTCGACGATGGTTTTGCCGACCCACCGATTCTTAACCTGTGCCAGCCCCCACAAACATATAAACCCGAATAAAAATTAGGGTTTAAGCAATCTATCAGGGTTTATTGAAAAACTAAACACATTCAGAAAGAGTCTCTGTTTTCGAATCCAAGCAGCTCACATGAGAGATGAACTCGAAGTAGTACGGCCTGACGTGGCGCCTCCCTGCATCATTCCCGCCCAAAAAAAAAAAAACTAATTACTTCGCTTCTTTTTTTTTTCTTTTTTTTTTTTTAATCTATCTTCTTTTTCTTTTTTTGTGGTTTGGCTGGTTACCGTTACGGAAGATGTAATCTTGCGGCTCAGGTGGGTTCGCCGGCGTTTGCCATACGATCTCCATGTCTTCCTCGGCGTCTTCCCGCTTCCTCTTCTGCATCTTCCGTTTCTTCTGATTGGGCTTTTGACCTATATACGTATTGAGGAGTTTTTTTTCTTTTTTTTTCCCTCCCCCGTATTTACCGTCTAAATTTCCACCAATTTTATTCTCTCCAAATAAAATTGTTTAGGAGAAAGTTCAGTTTTGCTCATGAACTTTAACTTAATTTGAAAAACTCTTCAAACTTTTAAATTTTTTATTTTAGATTCTTGAATTTTTAATTGCTCTTAATATAAATCTCTCTGTTAGATTTTAAACGTTATGTTAATACTCCTGATTTTTGTATAAATTTTCAACTTTATCCTTAATTCCAAAACGTTTTTGTATTTTTTTAAAAAAAAAAACGAAAATCAATAATATTTTGGTCTTTTTTTATATTTTTGACGGTTAAAATTGACGAAAAGGTCCATATTGAGAGCAATTGAAAGTTCAAGAGTTCAAATTGAGAAATTTGAAAGTTTAAGTAGAGTTTATCAAATTGAGTAAAAATTCAAGGAGTTAAAAGGAAGTTTTCCCAGTTGTTTAAAAACCTTATATCATATCATAACTTATTACTTTTAAAATATAATAAATATTGAGTTGATAAAATATGTAATTTTAAACAATATTTAGATCACCTCAAACATTTTCTACATTGTTTGTAGAGGCTCAAATTCATGTTATCACATCCGCTACTAAAATGTTAACGATCTCAATAATTTAGTTTAGTTAGTTTAGTTTAAGAAATTCACTGAATTTTAGAACATCTACGTATTAAGTAGAATTCTCAACGAATTAAATTATAGAGGATTTTAAACCGACAGATTATGCAAAAGCGGACACATTTGGAAATGTTAGCACTAAAAGCAATAAGCAGTATGGTGAACTGTACATTCAAACGTCGTCGTTCATAGACGGCGTTTCGGAATTCCACGAAAGCAACCAAAACCGCGTCGTTTTCACTAGCTCGGTTTGGCTTGAGAAACACTTCAAATTGTCCTTCTCTTCAGCTCACCCAACCCACAGAACACCGATCTTTCAAACCCACCGCAAAGCAAAAAGGAAAAATAAATTAAAGAAAGAAAAAAGGGCCAAAGAATTGTGGAGCCTGATCGTCGCAAGCTATGGAAGGTGCGGATTTCAACTTCTTAACCTCTGTATTTTGAATCCTAATCATTCGTTAGAGGTTGATTGGTTCTTGTTATACAAATCAAAAGTGTTAGATCTCATGCTTGATTAGGTTTTTGATTGGATTTTTTTACGAATTTCAATCCGTGGGACACGTGGAAGGAAGGGGTTGGAGAAGAGGGGAGGAGAAGTCAAAGTCAAATACAGATGCCGGAGGAGGAGTTGGTGGATATAAAGTTCAGGCTGTACGATGGGTCGGATATGGGGCCGTTCCGGTACTCGTCTGCCTCCACCGTCGATATGCTCAAGCAGAGGGTCGTCTCCGACTGGCCCAAAGGTTGGTGATTGATCTCGTCATCTGTGCCCTCCACTTGTTTGTTATACTGTGTAGCTTTACAATTGGGTTTCTCTTAATAATCTTTGAATATACTTGTTTTTTCTCAATTCAGGGAAGGTCGATAAAAACAAATTGATGGATTTTATTTGTTTTAATCGACTTTTGTTGGATTTTTCCTATCAATGAGCATTTTCGAGATCGAATCAGAATCCAATTTCACAGAAATTTGGCTGGTTTTAGAATAAGCGCTTGAATTTGGTTACTGGGTGTCGGAGGTTTGATGGGTTTGTGGCATTAGATAAGAGCATTCAGCATTTTTCATCGTTGTACTTTGATTGGTATTTTTGGTAGAACTGAGGCCTTAAAACAGCCTAATTTAATAAAATTTAGGTTAAGTACTTGGGTAAGTTGCTTTTGGGTATCAAAGTCCCGATTGTTTTGTGGGGTTAGGCAAACGGCATTCAACATTTTTCGTTATTGCATTTTAGTCAGGAACTTATGTAAAATTGAGCCTTCAAACAGTCTAATGGGTATGGTAAAATAAAAAAATAGATATTGGAGTTCTTGAAATTTTCGAAGCATTTTAAAATTTTGATTGCTCTTGCTGGACCAGTGTTTCCTTTAGTAAATCCTTTGGTTTTTGTCTGAAATTCAATGATTCGAGAGTATAATAAGAGCATGTTTGAATCAGGTGACTGCATGGAATTTCTTTCATCTGGATTCTTGTTATTATTTTTACTTAAACGCCTTTTTTCATTCGTAGGTAAAACAATCATACCAAAGGTGGCAAATGAAGTGAAACTGATTAGTTCTGGTAAAATTTTGGAAAACAACAAGACTGTTGGTCAGTGTAAAATGCCTTTTGGTGATAATGCTGGGGGTGTTATCATAATGCATGTTGTTGTACAGCCTTCTCTGGCGAAGACTAAAACAGGTAATTTCCATTCATAAATTAAATCATGATGTTTTGATTCCATATGAAGATCGCTTTTATATCTTCCAATGCCTTTGAAATTTAGCTCGATTCCATTGTATGAACTTGGATCTGCTATTGAAAATGTTTTCAGCATCGAGTTGAATTCACGAGTATTGATGTCCACTTGGTGACAGCTCAGTTTGGTTTTACACATTGTGGTGCCTAATTTTCGGAGGTTTTATGCTTATAGACTGTTTGGTTGTAGTTTGGGTATCCATTTATGCTTTATCCTGGAGAAGAATATTGTAAACCCTTGTTAGAGTGGCCAATACTTCAGTAAGGAAGATATGTAAGATGGAACCTGGTACAGAAAATATGAGTCAATATCTTCTGCTTTTATGTATTTCTTCAGTGCTAATAGAACTAGATCCTTAATCATGGTCAGGCTGTTAAAACATGAGACTTGCCTGGAGAGATCTGTTTACCTAAAAAGGAATGCGTAAAATAGGACTGGCCAGCTTACTTCCTCAGAAAGTCCTTCCTGACAAATGGTAGTATCATAGTGATGACCTAAGGATGGAGGACAAATTAATTACAGGCATTCTTAGTGTGTTGCTGGCTCTTATAGCAACAAGAATTTCAAGTTCTGGACTCATGTAGTATATTGGAGTTTGATTGGACAATACAAAAATGGCGCATTTGATAACTTAACAATATTCTTCTCAAGGTCAAGCTGTGATCCTTGAATAATTTTCCTTCTTCTTTTCATTCTTCCTAGAGATTTTCTTTTCTGAAAAGAAGCATTAATTTATGTTCCTCTAGGGTTTTCCGTTTACAAAAGAAATTATGGTCCAATTCATCAAAAGGAAAAAAATAATAAATAATTTTTTTTTTAAAAAAAAGTTGTGTTCCTTCGTTAAACAATCCATGCTGCCAATCTAAAACTTGATGGCGTTTCTTGAGGGTTACAAAATAGCTTTTTTTATTCTATATTTCTATGTGCTTGACTCACAACAAGTGATTTGTAACTATTTATAGTTTTTTTCCTCTTGGTGTTACATATGCATAATTAATCAGATTGCGTAGCTCCCCTATCCGTAGCTTCATAATTTTCCATGTCTTGGTTGGCCATGAACATTGAAAGTTGTTGGTATCTTATGTTGATTTGTCTAATGCGAATACAATCTACTTCTAAACAAGTACGAATGATGCATTGAACTGGTACCATTATGAGGATATTGACCGAGTCAATTTTTGTGGCATTTAACATTTGCTGACCCTAACAATTTCATTTTTCCTTGTGGTTGTTGAAACCTGCTTAGTTTGACGATGCATGATTCTTTGTCTGAACAGAAAAGAAGATTGATGATTCACCTAGGAAAATTGTCTGTTCCTGTTCCATATTGTGAAGGTAAACTGTGCAGAGCTGGTGAATACCTTACCCTGGTGTCCAAGCTTTAGCTACAGAAGCATACAGTGTCTGTTGCAGCATTCACCTGTCCAAGTGCATATTGGTGATGATGTGTTTATAAAAAATCTGTGCTGTTGATTACTTCAAAGTTCTCTTTCTATCAGAAGGTTGCTGCTATTGAATATTCTATTTTAATAGCATTTCTTACTTTTTTTTTCTTTTTTTTTTGTGTCATTTCTTAAGTTAGCCTGAATGATTTGTCCCTGGACCGCAAATCTGTATACATCTTTCTATGTAAAGACGATCTGCAATGAAATCTCAATGAGAATGCCCATCTGTCTATGATTGATATATCTCAATGACAACGCCCTTCTGATTTTCTCTCTCTCTCTCTCTCTCTCTCTCTCTCATTTATTATTTATTTTTTTCTTTTTAATTTGGAAAAACTACACTTACTTCCCTCAAAATTATTCTCAAATTTTAGAAATTTCCTATTGATCTCTCAAACTATAATAGCTCTTTCCGTTTAGGATTTTCTATGAAATCTAACGGAAAATAGGTAAAATATCCATTATATTTTTACAATTTCTGTAAAGATATAATTATGCTCTTATATTAAGGGGAAAAAAAAATCCTTAGCCATTGGTCTCTTCCCACGTGATTTTTTTCTCCTCTTTTTTTTTTTTTCAAAAAGAATTTCTATGTGATGCAGGGGAAGTATTGTCATTGCTCCATTGATGAAATCCTCTGCTTAAGTATGTACTTTAAGCATTTATGATCAGTACGTATATGAAAACGCCACTCGATCAAATTGGGTCTCCATTTGGTCACTGCCACTGGCGAAGACAAAAGGGGGTTCAAGGTTGGGCACTTGCTCACCCCTGCATGAAAAAAGTTGTTTAAAGGTAGGTTTTTTTTTTTTTTTTTTTTTTTAAAGCCCCAACCCGGCCCCCTATTCTTCTTGAGCAATATCTTGGATGTGAATTACATTGGGTTTTCAGGGAGGAGTTGTAGTCTCTGATCAGGAGAAATTTGCCTTCGAATATGTCCATTCACATATTGCTTATAGCAATTGATTGAAATTCTTATTTATTGAATAGACAAACGGCACTTGCATACTTTTGAATAGTAGAAATAATCCTAACCTAGCAAGGATTGTAAAAATAATCCTAAGCTAATAAAAACCTAATAAAGAAATGATTTATTAGCTTAATAATAATACTACTACTAATTTGAGGCTTCCTAACAGAAGGCTAAAGATACAGGAATTAACACACTAAATCTGCCGTAAAACCTTCTCAGCAGCTGCTATTGTTTTTTGAATATCTTCAGAAGTATGCGCCAAGCTTGTAAATCCAGCCTCAAACTGTGAAGGAGCAAAGTACACTCCTTCCTCCAGCATTCCCCTATAAAACCTTGCAAACTTTGCAGCATCACTCTTCGCAGCATCCCCAAAGTTGTAAACTGGCCCTTCTGTGAAGAAAAACCCAAACATCCCACTTATATGCCCACCACAGATTGCATGACCAGCCTTCTTCCCAGCATCAACTATACCTTCAACAAGTTCACCTGTGATCTTATCCAAATATTCATAGGTTCCAGGCTTCTGCAACCGCTTAAGAGTGTGTATGCCTGCGGTCATTGCCAATGGGTTTCCACTTAAGGTCCCAGACTGGTAGATGGTTCCTGCTGGTGCCAGCATCTCCATAATCTCCCTCCTTCCTCCATATGCACCGACCGGCAGACCACCACCCATGATCTTCCCAAGTGTTGTTAAATCAGGAGTTATGCCAAAGTATTCCTGAGCTCCACCATATGATAAACGGAATCCAGTCATAACTTCATCAAAGATGAGGAGAGCACCATTTTGTGTACAGAGTATGCGTATGGCATTAAGGAAGTCGGGTTTAGGAACAATGAAACCAGAGTTCCCAACAACAGGTTCAAGGATAATTGCAGCAATCTCTCCTTTGTACATCTCAAAGAGATTTTCCACGGCTGAGATGTTATTGAAAGGGGCATTTAGAGTTTCAAAAGTGGCTGCTTTTGGGACACCACCAGGGGAGTCGGGGAGCCCCAAGGTAGCAACTCCACTTCCTGCCTTGACAAGGAATGGATCGGCATGGCCATGGAAACAGCCCTCAAACTTGATAAGCTTCTCCTTGCCGGTGAAAGCACGGGCCAGGCGGAGAACACCCATGCATGCTTCTGTGCCTGAATTAACAAATCGAACCATTTCTATGCTTGGAACAGCTGCGATGACCATCTCGGCCAAAACATTTTCTAACAGACAAGGAGCACCAAAGCTGGTTCCTTTCTTCATTGTTTCAGCCAGGGCAGCAAGTACCTGCAGGGAAATAATAGCTTGGGACATAAGGCACTGCAATATCTGAGAGACTACAACGATAAATCGAAAACAAGTGATTAGGGGAGTCTAGTTGAGTGCATTGGCTAGGATAAGTTTTGACAATCTCAATTCTCCTATATTTAAGAAAGAATAGAACCTCCTCATCTGCATGACCAATTATTGCCAGTCCCCAAGAACCCACATAGTCGATGTTCTTGTTGCCATCTATGTCCCACATATGAGAGCCTTTGACAGAATAGATCACAATAGGTTATCCACCAACAGATTTGAAGGCACGGACAGGGGAATTCACACCTCCAGGCATCAAATCCTACCAAAAGAACAAAGTTTGCCTTTCAAACATCAGAAAAACAAAACTCCATTTTGAGTTGCGAATTGTCCAATTTCACTCTTAGTTCACACAAGAACTCAGTTAAACAATGACCCAAATTCAATTCCCACCATCTGATTCCTTTATTAACCAATACACACAAAAAATGAACTCAAAATAAACATTTCCTATGTAACCCAAGAATTTCAAGTCCAGCCATGCTCAAACTCAAATCAAATCCAAATCCAACCCAACAAAATATTTAAAAAGCAAAATCCAAAAAAAAAAAAAAAAAAAAAAAAAAGGGAAAGAAAATAGAGGGTAGTCGGAGCGGTATTTGCACCTTGGCGGCAGTGAATGCTTCTTCGGATTTCTGAAGAGTGTAATTCTTCTTCTTCTCATCGAGCGAGATGGCCATTCTCACGCAACAACGACGAGCAGTTGATTGCGAAGATTAAGAAGAAGAAGAAGAAGAGTGTCTCTGAGAAATCTTCGTCGTAGAGCACCATGAAAGCCCCAGGCTTAGTACTACTCCGGGCACACCACCAGGCTAACTCCTACTCCGGGCACACCACCAGGCTACCAGCTCTCTCTCTGATTGGCTGAACAAAGATAAGTGAACGTAAGAGTACGATGATAGGTAGTACTACTTACCATTTCAATCCCACGTGGGAAATGCTATTTCCTATTGCCTGGTGCTTCCTCTCGTCTTTTTCCGTGGCATTTTCAATCCATCCAAAACTTCCATGGTGAGTTTACAACGCTACGTCGGTGGAAAAGAACAGAAGAAAAACGTGAGAATATAAAATAGTTTTTTTTAATCAATTTATCATTGATTTTTTTTTTTTATAGCAAAGCTATTGAGTAAACTATTAATAATGAAGATTTATTTTTAACTATTTTTTAATGATTGGTAAAGTTTTGTTGATAAAATTTGTTTATCAAACAACAATTATCATCAAATCTTGTGTAAATTTATTCCAAATGTGTATAGTCCCACTTTTTTTTTTAGGCCATAGGAGAGCACGTTTGTGTATGTACTTAATTTTTTTGGACCAAAGATGCATGATAAGACATATTTTTATAAATTTATATAGAATTAGAACCATTCAAAAGTTGGGGGAGATTACAGCCTATGCTGGTCCCCAATGTACATAAACAACTATTATGGAATCTTGTATAAATTTGTATGGGGTCCAATTTTTCTTAGGTCGTATGAGGGCACGCTTATTTATGTACTTAAATTTTTTGGACCAAAGATGTATGTTGATTGTTGAGGCATATTTTTATAAATTTATATAGAATTAGAACCATTCAAAAGTTGAAGGAGGTTATCGGCTTATCGCCTATGCTGGTCCCCCAATTTCATCCCTGATGTACACTTTATTTAAAAAAAAAAAAATTGTCCATGCAAAATTGAGAGCTTTTCCATAGGATTTCTCATAGAATTAAAAGTCACGACACAAAGAAAGCATAACGACTTTAAGATAATGAGTTTCAATGAGCATTTTGGAGACCAAATCAGAATCCAATGATGTATGTATTCAAAATACATGTAATGTACATTTTACATGCATTTTAGACATATAGCACTTTAATAAATCATATGAGAGTTTTTTTCAACACAATTTAAAGAAAACTTTGTCCATCGACTCCAGTTAGCCTGCAAGAATGGCTTGGAATATTGTCATAGTTTGAAGTTGAGCACATGCACAAGCCACTAGGAGTAGCCCGAGAGCTGAGAACTTGAAGTATGAGTTAGGTTCTTGTCGGGTACCCTGAACTCCTGAAGTATCGTCGGTTGCCTTTCTTACGCTATGATAAAAATTCCTATGGCTGTAAATCTTAGTGCATAGAATTGCTGGTAGGTACACAAGTAAATAGTATCTGCGGATGAGAGAGAAAAGATGCTGGATTTTGGAGAAAAGATTCAGGAGCAAATAATAAAATCTAACAGTTACCATGATACAAAAGGTTTACACAAATGCAGGTTCTCATAAGCAGAGATTGACTATAAAACAACTCTCAATAAACCTACAAAACAGCACTTACGCTAGAGGGTAAAAAAAAAAAGGAATTTGAGACAAGAATTTCGAATGCTAAAAATACAGGAATTAACACACTAAATCTGCCGTAAAACCTTCTCAGCAGCTGCTATTGTTTTTTGAATATCTTCAGGAGTATGTGCCAAGCTTGTAAATCCAGCCTCAAACTGTGAAGGAGCAAAGTACACTCCTTCCTCCAGCATTCCCCTATAAAACCTTGCAAACTTTGCAAGATCACTCTTCTTTGCATCTCCAAAGTTGTAAACTGGTCCTTCTGTGAAGAAAAACCCAAACATCCCACGTATATGCCCACCACACATTGCATGCCCAGCGTTCTTCCCAGCATCAACTATACCTCGAACAAGTTCACCTGTGATCTTATCCAAATATTCGTAGGTTCCAGGCTTCTGCAACCGCTTAAGAGTGTGTATGCCTGCAGTCATTGCCAATGGGTTTCCACTTAAGGTCCCAGCCTGGTACATGGGTCCTGCTGGTGCCACCATCTCCATAATCTCCCTCCTTCCTCCATATGCACCAACCGGCAGACCACCACCAATGATCTTCCCCAGTGTTCCTAAATCAGGAGTTACGCCAAAGTATTCCTGAGCTCCACCATATGATAAACGGAATCCAGTCATAACTTCATCAAAGATGAGGAGAGCACCATTTTCTTTGGAGATTTTACGGATGGCATTAAGGAACTCGGGTTTAGGAGCGATGAAACCAGAGTTCCCAACAACAGGTTCAAGGATAATTGCAGCAATCTCTCCTTTGTTGACCTCAAAGAGATTTTCCACGGCTGAGATGTCATTGTAAGGTGCAATTAGAGTTTCAAAAGTGGCTGCTTTTGGGACACCAGGGGAGTCAGGGAGTCCTAATGTGGCAACCCCACTTCCTGCCTTGACAAGGAATGGATCAGCATGGCCATGGTAACAGCCATCAAACTTTATAAGCTTCTCCTTGCCGGTGAAAGCGCGGGCCAGGCGGAGAACACCCATGCATGCTTCTGTGCCTGAATTAACAAATCGGACCATTTCTATGCATGGAACAGCTGCGATGACCATCTCGGCCAAAACATTTTCTAACAGACAAGGAGCACCAAAGCTGGTTCCTTTCTTCATTGTTTCAGCCAGGGCAGCAAGTACCTGCAGGGAAATAATGGCTTGGGACATAAGGCACTGCAATATCTGAGAGACTACCACGATAAATCGAAAACAAAGGAAAAGGGGAGTCTAGTTCAGTGCATTGGCAAAGAAAAGTTTGTCAATCTCAATTCTCCAATATTTTACCTTTTCCCCAGAAAGTGGACAAACCTACTTTAAGAGATGGATCACTTCTCATCAACAAAGTATCATAACACTTGCTCAGCTAAATAAAATATCACGTTACCAAACATCACATTTTCATTTTCATTTTTTGATAAATATTACAAGGACTAGAATATTTTGCTGTGGTAAAATGATACAAAAGGTGGAACCATATGACCAGTGTCACTAAACAATAATGCATTCTTCCACATCACGAAAATCGTGTGAGTAAATGTTTAGAGATTCCAGATTGACGCTTGTCAAAAGATGCACAATAGCTATGTATATCAGAATGGTGTTAAATTTTAAGATTAGATTACGGTTCAATGACATGGAGAAAGAAAGAGTAGAACCTCATCATCTGCATGACCAATTATTGCCGGTCCCCAAGATCCCACATAGTCGATGTACTCGTTGCCATCTATGTCCCACATACGAGAGCCCTTGACGGAATCAAACACAATAGGTTGCCCGCCAACAGATTTGAAGGCACGGACAGGGGAATTCACACCTCCAGGCATCAAATCCTACCAAAAGAACAAAGTTTGCCTTCCAAACGTCAGGAAAAAAAAACATTGACAACGTAGCCCCACCAGAGATCATAGATTTAGACATAATTGGTGAGATTCATATTATCTGACCCGTAAGAGTACAATAATTGCTTACTTAACAGTCGGTCTACAATACCAAATGTAATCTTCTAGCTGACCCATAATATAGCATAGATCATATGATCAATATTACGCAAAATCAATGGAATTACTTCCATTAGCGTACCTTTGAGTTGCGAATTCTGCAATTTCACTCTTAGTTCGCACAAAAACTCAGTTAAACAATAACCCAAATTCAACTCCCACCATCTGATTCCTTTTCAAAATTGACAGACCCCAAACCCACCAGAAACATTTCTAATGCAACCCCAAGAATTTCAAGTTCATCCAAGCTCCAACTCAAATCAAATCCAATTCCCAACCCAACAAAATATTTTAAAAAAGAAAATAGAGAGTGGTCAGAATGGTAATTGCACCTTGGCAGCATTGAAAGCTTCTTCGGATTTCTGAAGAGTGAACTTCTTCTTCTTCTCGTCGAGCGAGATGGCCATTCTCACGCAACAACGACGAGCTGTTGATTGCGAAGAAGAAGAAGAAGAAGAGCGTCTCTGAGAAATCTTCGTCGTAGAGCATGAAAGCCCCAGGCTTACTCCTACTCCGGCCATAGCACCTGCCATTGTTGCTCTCTCTCTCTCTCTGTGATTGGGTCAACAAAAGATAAGGAAATGTGATGAGACTCTACTCGGGTTTTTATATAGACTCTAAAAGAACGACGTCGGATAGATAATGGTTCTTGTTGTTGCTTTACCCAAACTTTCCATTGGTGGTGGCTGTTGTGTTAGGTAAAGACTAACTAAATAAAACAGTTAAAAATAATAATAAAACCAATCTAATTAAATTGACATGTATTTTCATATTAAAATTCTATGTGATAATCACATGGTTTTAAAAATAAATGCCAATCTAATAGATTAAGCCCTTTGAAAACTTTGCAAAAAAGAGGCAAACTTGATATATGAAGATCTTTGCTATTGTATTAGGTAAAAAAACTAACGTATAAAATATAAACAAATTATTCAAAATACAAAACATTTTAAATAACGTTTTTTTTATGTCATATTATAATTTTTGTTTTCAAAAAAAATAATAATAAACAACCTCTAAAAAAAATAATATTAACAAACACGACTAAAAGTTATCTGTGAGGCATGAATTTGGCAACACCAACTTTGTGTAATGTTTATTTTATGAGCGTAGGTGTTGTACTAGTTTGAATTTGGCAATTGTGTCAAATTGGTCAAAGGCATGGATTTGAATTTTGGTCCTTTGGACCTTATTCAACCAACCAAGCTTGGGTTGGGTAGGGTTGCCTCCACTGGGCCTCAACCTATTTGTAATCCGTGAAAGAAAGCAAACCCAAATCCAGGCGTTTCAAGTAAATCAAGAAGATAACAGAAAGAGAGCCACAATTATCAGGTTTATTCTGATAACACCCATTTTGCAGCCTCCAATTTTTATATGACATCATCAATTTAAGAAAAAATAAATAAATAAATAAAAGTAAGAATAATCACACCAAATCAGAGAAGAAAAAAAATCGTTGCCGGCAAGACCCAGGGGAAACACACGCGTGGGTCTCGCCGGACCCACGGGTCTGGCCAAGAGTGAATGCCTCAAACTCCGCTGGCCGTGACCCGCCTCAATACCCGTTTTTGGATTCAAAACTAAAATTTAGAGGTGGAAGGCTAACTCTTTACAGATTTTATTACCCTCAAATCTAGTGTATTTTGGTCCAATTTATTTTTGTGCACTTTTTATATTTTTGCTTATATGTCAGTTATTGATTGGGGCTGTAAAAAGGGTGTTATCAAGATAATCATAATAAAAGATTTTCTCTAAGGAAAAAAAGAGGATTGTAAGTTTTCCTCATAACAACACTCATTTTATTAATAAAACTTACATTTAATTTTAGAGCATTTTTAATAGGATTGACCGATCATGTTATTCTTATATCCATTGTTTTTATTAAACAACTCATGTTTGGTAGATTGATGAATTGCATTTTTTACCAAATAGATTGCTCACTACCTTTAACTATAGAGGAATCATATATGAATGAGGAGTAATGTTAATTGTCTCCAAGGAGTAGCTCAATCGGCAGTAGACTACGCCTCATAAAGCGGAGGTCACTAGTTTGAATCTCTCATTCCCCTTTCTTTATGTGGACATGTCAAAAAAAAAAAAAGTAATATTAATTAATAGACTATTATATGATTGTCATAAAAATTAATAACGAGACAATAAAAATCAGTCATTGAATTAACATTATATAAAAATAATAACAATAATTACTTTTTATTATCATATAAAGAAAAATTTACTAAATAAATAAATAGCATTACTCCTTTTACTCAATAACAAAAATGACATATAACATTTCTCTTAATCTATAAAATGAAAGATAATTTTGTCCATTTATTTTACGATGCCTTGGTACTGGTGTCACGCTGTGTGCCTGTGTCAAAGCAAATTCCAAATGTGAGTACGAAAGATTTTTTTGTCTTTGACTCTTTTGGAATGCCAGCTGGGGCAAAATGGACCCCATTGGATTTGGGAGGTTGTCCAGTTGTTTTCTGACCATTTGGTACTGTGGCAATTTTGCCCCAGTCTCTTCAAGGGACTTGCAGATTCTAGCATGGAAATTCATTAAGGGAAAAGAAGACACCGTTGGCAAAATAGATGAAAGCTAAAGATTTTAGAAATGGCGGGAAAATGTCGAAATTAACATATAATCATCAATTAATTAATTATTTAACAGTTGATCGCACGCCAAAAGTTAAGTCGAGAGTGCTTTTGAAACAGATCACGGGTGAACATAAAGACTTGCCAAGTGTGTCGGCATGAGATATCCTCAACGCATACGTCAATGAACTACAATAAGAAAAATTAAAATAGAGAGGGTAGGATAAAATTCCATCATCCACATGCACCAAATAATCACAATGCCATTAAAACAGTTTCCCTTAGAACATTCAACGATAAATTTGAATGCTTCGAATGAAAACTTTTTCCCAACTTTTTTCATTTTCAATGAATTTCAAAACTTTCTAAGGCTGACATCACAGTTATACATATTTGCTTAATTTTTTCTTTTTGATCTTTATACATGCCCAAAAAGTGTTATAAAGCTGAATAAAGTACAAACATTTTTACTTACAAAAAAAAAAAAAAAAAAAAAAAGTACAAATATTTTATTACTCTGAGCTACTGTTGATGGAAGTACAAAATACAACTAGTAAAACTGCAATCAGTGATTTGTGACTAGATGGTTTGATAGCTTTTCGGTTTTCTTTCTTTCTTGATAAAAGAATCCAATGCCTAATTATGGAGATAACTGTAGTCATTGGGCCACACAATTTTAAAAGAATAAATCTTAATGAAACTTCACAATTTAGTCCTTCAATTTTTAATTTTAACAATTTAAGTCCTTAAATTTTCAAATAGGTATTTTCCTCATATGCCACGTGACACAAATTATTTATTTAAGGTAAATTGTTATTTAAAATAATTGTCACATGCCAAGTACACTTGACACATAATGTGTCAAATTAGAATCTCATAGCAAAAAGTTCTTGTATTTACCAATATTTTCTTATAAATTTAATAAATTAACTATTAAATTTAATATTTGTAAAATCTATCATTGACGTATATAGAATTCATATAAATTTACAAATTTAATAATTGATTATAAGAGAATATAAATAAAATATAAAAAATTTATTAACCCCTAATATCTCTTAATTAATTGGTGCACTGTAGTATACATTGGATGGGAGGTTGAAGTACCCTATTTGTAACAGGGATACGGAAATAAATTGGAATCACAAAAAAAATATCTTTGATTAAATTTGATAATCTCCCAAAATAAATAATCAAAAACACAGAGAAAGAGAGTAGAAAACAAGAGGGCAATGACAGCAAGCGGTCATAAATACGTCCAAAAACGATAGATAGACAAGAGATCAAATATACCGTCAGGATCAAAATAATTCTGCTTTTTTGTTGACTGAGAAACAAGACAAAACAAAGTATTCCTGTAATCGCAGATTCAATCTCGCATCTAATTCCCATATGGTATATCACTATATATACAAGACAAGTATCCACCCAAAATATCAGTTACTATCCACCAATTCTCTCTCTCTCTCTCTACGGCTCTACGTACCCCATTGCAAAAGAGACCATTTACAGTATACAAAACCCTGTCTAGTCAATCAAAAGTCTTCAGAAAATGACTCAAACTAACAAACGTGAACCCAGAAAAACGCGAAAAAAGAAGAAGCAATAACTAGTACCTATATATGTGGTAGATTGGTAGAGCTAAAAGTGTGTTGTTATTAAGCGCAGACTACTGCGGAGACAGCGAGATGGTAGGAGAAGGTGTTGGCGTACTGGAAAGAAATCGTCCCGCCATTCTCCAAGGGTTTCCCGTCATTCACCAGGCAGTCGTTGTAGCCAAGCCTCTTGAAAATCTTGGGGTTGATGAGATGGGCGGAGCTGAACCAACCACAGGTCAGATGAATGCCTGAGATGTCGCAACCAGTGACGCAGACATTCATTATCTCCACCGTGTAGGTGGGAATGCCACTCGGGAGTGCAGGTGTGGGGCCTTGGGTCACCACTATGTCTGCCTTGGTGCATTTTTCTCCCCACATTCGGTTAGGTTCTACCATTGCTGTGTAAAGCAGGTACACAAAATTAAACAAATATATTTAAAATTGTCTCTCTATAATAATTTCGGACACGGTTTAAAAATAATAGCATTAAAGGTAATAACATTAAAAATGTGAACACCCACCCACCAACCCATCCAATGGGGGCACCTCGTCTACAGACAAAACACACTTTTTGGAGGTGATTCACAGGAATTATAGCCTAAAAAATAAATAAGGAACAGACAAAACAAAAGGTATCCCCAAAGGCTAGGGGGTAGGAACACCGTGCCCCCCATCTCCTTTTTTTTTTCCATGTATAATATTAATGCCAATTTGAAATTTAACAAAATTCATTATTTTTTACACTCGCTCGCCAAACGTGCCACAAATATATTGCCAGGCCAGCTAAATTGGCCTAGGTGCCAGGTGGCTAAGCCAACCAAAAACGGCATAAAAGGAGGGTATAAACGTCATGGGATACTTGGGATTTTGGCTAAACAGAAACAATAATATTCCATTCTTCTGGTGTGTTTTAGGGAGGGGGGGGGGGGGGGGGGGTCCAATCCTAACCTAACCGAGCCAACGGTGCACGTTAGCATAAACCCTAACGAAAACACAGACGTGCACCTCTGAGTCTCTGACAAACAAACCAAAAAAAGTTTGGACCCAAAAAATCAAATTCATTACTTCAAAATAAAAAATTAAAAAGAAAAACAGAAAACGACTCACCGCGTTCAAGAAGCTTCCGATGAGGAACAGTGAGCGTCGTGGCGTTCTCTCCTCCGTCCACGAGAACGACGGAGCTCCTCCCCACACCTGAAAAAAATGAAACAGACCAAAAAAAAAAAAAAAAAAAAAGGGTTAACAAAATGAAATAGTTTCGTTTTGTTGCGAAAAAAACAAAGAGAATTAGAGGACGAAAGGGAAAGGAATGTAATGTGTATAATATATAGAAAGAAGGAACAGAGAGGCCCCTCGTGTTGCTGAAAGCGAGGCCAAAGAAATTAACGAGCACAGCAATAATTTAAGAAATAAAATATTCACCACCAAGATGAAAAAATCAAAGTAATAAAAATTAAAATAGCGGAAAGTAAAGCGCGGAATGCTTGAGCAACCTGAGAGAAGCACAGGCGCAAAAACGACACCGAAGAAGAAGAACGTCAACGACGACACTGCTAGAGCCAGAGTGATGAATTGGAGCCTCTTGAACGACGAGAAGTCTTCCCTCATCCTTGGAAAACACCAAAGGAATCGGTGAAGACTCTGTTGGAGCAAAGGACTGGGACAACTCGGAGACTCTGAAACCCTATAAACCGCCATGATTGAAGAGCTCCGAAAAAGACCTGCACCAAAAAGTAAAACGAAAAATGAAATTCAAAGATATATATATATATAGATATAGATATCACATCATTGAAAATAATCAGTCAAAAAAGCGAATAAGACCAGCCGTCGATCTGAACAAACGAGCGGTTCAGCTTCGACCTCGAGTCTCACACTCACGGGGCTAGAAATAGGCCTAGAGTAGCCAAAACGACGGCGATTTGAAGCAGAGCCTAAGGAACCTAGAAAAACGAAGCGAAGCACGTAAAAGGCAAACTCCAACAGTTGGAACACACGGTTTTCCACGGGGAACGAAGCTCGAATTCAAAACCCTTATCGGACGGAAATGGAAAAAGCAGAGTTTCCTGGAAAATTAGGGAAAACCAAACAAAAGCGGTTCCGCAGTGGGAATTTACTGCGCGCGAACAGTGGACAAAGGGCAGAAGCGCAGAGAGCTAGGCGCTGTTGGTTGCGCATGAAAAAGCAAAGCCAACCAACAACAACAGAAAGGCAGAGCGGCCTCCCAAGAGACAAATATGGCAGTGCAGATCGTCCTAAACCCACAAATGACAAAACACCAGTACATCGCTTAAGCCTCCCTCCATTTATTACACTGCAAATATATATACACATATATATATTATATTATATTTATATTTATATTTATATATAGAGAGAGAGAGAGAAGACCTTTGGGATTAGGATTGTATTGGGGGTGGGAGATGGCATAAGGGAGGAGAGGGAGGGGGGGGGGGGGGGTGTGAGGTATTTATAGTGTAGGGTTGAGATTAACAAGGGTTGAATAGGGTGTGCACGTGGGGGATGTTTGTATGTTTTAATGGGACTTGATGGTTATTAGGGTAATGATTAGCTGAGTCGCATTCAGGCTATGGAGCGCGTGTGGCTCTAGTCCGAAGAGGGCTGATTATGGAGTCTAATTCCAACACCGGCCCTATATATTTTGAGGCATAAGACAAAGAGTTTAAATGAACTCTTTTTTTTCTTTTTTTTAATATTAATATTTTATTTTATTTAAAAATAATTCTTTTCATTTTTTGAAATGCAAAATTACTTATAAAATTTTTATATTCAAGATTTTCTAATATTCCCTTTTTAAAATGACTAATTATGTCATCTTTTTATTGTATTTTTTCGTTATCTTTTTGATAAATTTCTTGTCATTTATGAGTTTTTCACCTAAATTATTCTTTATATGTTGTTTACTGCTAATAACAAATTTATTTAGAACTCTTTTTTTAGATTCAATATAAGATTCTCTTTTAAAAAAAAAATCATAGTATACAGTATAAATATGTAATCAAGAGCTACAATTTTCTAAATGTGATTTTATAGTTTGGGTTTGTTTTGTGAAGCACTTTGCTTTCTTTTCTTTTCTTTTCTTCTTCTTCTTCTTCTTCTTCTTCTTATTATTATTATTATTTATTTATTTATTTATTTTTGTGATTTTGTGGAGGTTGAATTTTATATTCAGTGTCGGGTTTCTATCACACCAATAATATCAAATATCCTTGCTAATTTTATATTCATACTTTGATTAACGGAATTTAAGCTGTCCTCTTTCATTTTTAGTGAGTCAACTGGTGTCAATCGGTCCTTTAAGATTGTGAATGATATTCAAATCATCTTACAAGGATTTCGGACGTAGTCTGTGGAACATGTTAAAATGGGAGCGAATGCCGTAGCCCATGAGTTGGCAAAGACTATTGTAAATGATATAACAGATAAAATTTGGATGGGTCCTTAAGGGGTAGCTCAAATCGACTGTGAACCACGCTCCATGAAACGGATGTCATTAGTTCGAATCTCCTCTCCTCCTTCCCTTGTGTGGACATTTCAAAAAAAAAAAAAAAAAAAAAAATTGGATGGAGGAGATCCCTAATTGTATTTTTGATATTGTACTATCATAGCTTTTTGCTCTTTCTGTTTATAGCTTATGCTCTAGATTATTTATCTAACATGGAAGAAGTTATTTGTCAAAAAAAAAAGTAGTGAACCGGTCCTTTAATATGTTTAGTTAAAAATCCATATATAAATAAAATCAAGAGTTATATGTATTAATACGTTACTTAGAAAACCCATAAAAAAAAAAAAAAAAAAATCAGAGAATAACTATACAACTTTCTAAATGTGATTTTATAGTTTAGGGTTTTTTTTTTAAGCAACTTTTTTTTAAATTTTTTATTTTTTAAAGTTTAGTTTGGCTGATTGGGGGGGTTTTTCCTCTCTCGATGAAGAAAAGAAGAAAAGAAAGTCTAGGAGAAAGAAAGAAGAAACGGCGCTGGTATGCGACACCTAACATCAAAACGAGAAAGATGAAAAAAAACAAAAAAACCCGTAGCCGGCGACACCTAGGCGGATTTCGATAGTAACTCCATATACTCCGGCGATGGCGTTTGGCGGGTAGGGTGGTGTATGGGTTGGTGGGTTAGAAGAGATGAAATATGGTGTTCTAGTTTTAGTGTATTGTTGTGTTTTTAAGTGAGGTGTCAAGTTGTTATTGGTGGCTGCAAAAGTGATATTTTAAGGATCGACCGGATTTAAGGTTTTCTCTTTTTGAGACTTTTTTTGTTATTATTTTGTAGAGGTTGAATTTGATATTGATTCAGTTTAGGATTTCCGTCAGACCAAAAAAAATCAAAGATTCTTACCAATTTTATATTCATGCTTTGATTAACAGAATTTTAAGTTTTCCTTTTTCAAAATACCGAAAAGATAATTAAGCATTCAACTTAAGGTACAAGGATATATGCATTTTTTTAACCTGTAATGAAAAATACGATAATAATACTTTTAAATTTTAAAATTAAGGATATATGCATTTTTTTAACCTGTAATGAAAAATACGATAATAATACTTTTAAATTTTAAAATTAAACTATAATGAAGAATCCATTGATTATGGGGGGAACCGAATCCCACGATATTATGTACAGAATTAATGACACAAATTTGGGGAGGATTCTATATATTTCTTATGCCCACAGATCCACCTTTGCACTTGTCTACTTGTATTATTATTATTATTTTTTATGTCTCCTTGTATTCTTGATTGGCCACAAAAGTCTTTACTGTATTCAGCATGAAAGTTTTCTTAAACCCTCTGACATGTTCCACATGGTGCACAAAGTCTTAACTGTATTAGTACGTTTAATCTTAGTTACAACGTAGATATTTAGCGTGTTAGCTGAAATAAAATATAATCATGTAATTCATTCCTTTGTTTTCCAAGACTGTCATAAACAAGTACACGTGGACACTTTAGAGACTAACAAAAACAGTACAGGCTCGAGTTAGTTCTGCACAAAAATTTTCCCTAAACTGGATTGAAAGATTCACATATCATACCGTTGTGATTCAAAATTTGACACCAACATTGGTGTCTGCAACTCCGGATAACAATCTTGTAGCTCATGTCTCCAGTTTCTTTACCTTTGCACACTACCCAGGGCTACGGTCAACTTTACAAATGAATGACTAATTAAGTTCGTTCTGTTAGTGCTCTCAGAATTCTTGTTGCTGTTAGAAGGCTACATTTTCTCAAGCTGCCTTATCCTGCCACGCAACTCTTGGATGATATTATTTGCATCCTACAGGGGAAATAAAATCATAAGTAATCCTACAAGCAAGAAAAGAAAAGCAATAGAAACAAAAGTGGGGAGCATCGAACCTGTAGCTTCTTTTTCAAAAATTTCTCCTCGTTCTCTCTTCGATCCCTCTCCTCTGCAAATATGTCGATTAGACTCTCTTGTTCCCTGTTCAATTCCTCAATCTTTTCCTGGGCCACTTGGAGCTGATCAAATAGCATGAAGAGATTTTCAAATTACAAGTAATAGTTAACCAATGATTACAGAGCAGCTCTAAGCAATTACACATTCACTTTTAGTTTTCCTTTTTTTCATTTATTTCTAGCCATGACCAATAGAAGCCCAGCCATAATATATTATGAATTAATTAAAAATGCTTATATATGGGGAGACCATGAGAGGGTCACTAAAGCTCAATCAAACCCTAACCAAGAAAATGCCAGGTCAAATCACACCAGTTGCACGAATTACCAAAGAAGAAAAAAAATATATATAACGTGTCAGATTGCCTTTGGATGCAAAACTGGTAGACATGAAAACACTGATCCTAACTGAATAAATGTGTACTAGTAGAAAATCAATCATCAACACTTGAAAAATGCTTCCATCTTCCAGCATACCAACAGATATAGATAGTAAAGGTGCATACCTGAGTTGCAAGAGATTTCCGCGCATCTCGTTCAGACTGCAAATCTTGCAGCAATTCACCTAAACCCTCTCCCTCCTTTTTCTCTAATCTACAGCACAAGAAAGAAGGGTTGAAATCTAAGAAAGCCGCAGGTACTGCAGTAAACATGTACTATACTTATGTTTCATAGAAGACAGAATGAGTACCTTTTCTTCAATTCATGATTCTCTTCTTTCAACCGCTCCATAGTGCGTAAATCAGAGTCCGAAAGTGAATGCGCACTACAATTAACATCACCTCCCTGCCAGTTCAACAAAGACAACAGTAATGCTCTACTGGACAAACCTTAAATCATTTGAGCAACAATGCTGAGAATTAGTGGCAATTAATAGCAATGAGAAATCGAGTGCCTACAGGGCTTAACCAACTCTAAGACCAATGCTGACCATTAACCAGCCATACTGTTTGTTCTTTTGGTTCACCTAATACAAGAAGATAGATCAATGAGGGCTTCAGAACTTATTAACTAACCTATGAAGAAGGCAAACGATTAGATAAATCAAACCCAAAAGCTATAATGCTATCCAAAAATACCAATGGTGTCCACCATATTATATAAGATGCTACAAAGCTTCATTACAACATTTTGCATCTAATGTTCTATTCATCTAAAAGAGATGGTGCAGGGAAAAACTTTTCACTTCCAAATGAAAGCAAAGCTAGCAACCCACTGCCAAATCCTAGTCTATTTTAAGACCCTCCCTTTAAAGTGGTTAGTTCGTCTAAAAGCTGTTCCAGGACTCCCCACTTCGTTTGGTTGTCAATTATGAATCAATTGTAACAAAAAGGGGACATGAAAGAAGGGAACTGGCAATGGTAAACAAAGGTATCTTCTGCCATGCAGGACTCTCCAGATATCCAATAAACAGCAATTTGTCATGCACTGGAATACCTTCTTTAACCAACTCAATGCAAAACAAGAAGAACGATAATGGCTAGAAAATTACCTTTGACGGGGATTGAGAGGGTTGAATAATTCTTCCACCTGATGCACAACCTTGTTGTGATCCAGTATCACCAACGCACTTTGACGGGGATTGAGAGGGTTGAAAAATTCTTCCACCTGATGCACAACCTTGTTGTGATCCAGTATCGCCAACGCCTGAAGATGGCCTTGACACACCCAAGCCCTCTTTGGCAAAAGATTTCATAGCATGGGATGTCTCATGACCACTACCATTTGCATGTTTCTCATGTAGGTCTATATGCATGTCATCATCACTGACATCTTCTGCAGAAGACGGTGATGAATCGGAAGAAATCCGTTTTTTGCCAGATTTGGTCTTTGTTCTACTTTTCCCTTTACTTGACAAATGTCCACCCCCATATCCCTGAAATCTCCCTGATTCCTTTCCTCCATGCGTATGATTTAACTTTGCGGAGTCTTTCGGTAATTGTTGAGGCGGGGTCTTGCTGATTGAAGCAGTAGACTTCGATTTCAACTGAGATGCTGGGGTCACGTAATCAGGAGAAGTTTCTACAAAACCAGAGACATATTTGTGAGAGATGGCAAGGCTGTCTAACAAGTAAAGTTTCACAGCCAGATAAGAAGTAAAGCAAGAACCATATTTGGTGCATAGACTAATAAAAAAGAGAACTAATAGAATGGAAATACCCATACAAACCTATATCTGCACCTTCGTATGGATTTTTCTTATTACGCCTTGCAGCATAACCAATTCTGTGACAGTTAGAGGACCTAAATGAATTAGCGAAGCCATTAGTAACGACTAGAGGAAATCAGCTTTGAGAGTAGAATTGGTAATATTTTCTCGAGGCAAGAATAGCAAACCAGTAATTCTTTTGCATTTGTACTAATCGTGCCTCAAGTCTTGCAAGAACTGTTGTACGCTCAAATCCTTGCTTATCATGAGCCGGTTCAACAAAATTAGCTTCCAATACACCTGCAAGAAGAAATGAAGTTCATTTGTAGTGACATCAAGTCAACTTACTAAGAGAAGATCAAAAACTTAAATGCAAAAACAATACCTATAACTCCACGACCATCACTTCCTGCTGCATTCCAAAGCCTCCAGAACGGCTGACAAACAAAGTACACTTATTTATAAAACAAATCCAAACATGTTCCTCATTTTGTATTTTGAACGCTAAAAAACAACGATCACATTGTAATTAAAGCAATCCATACCTTAATAAGCCGATTCTTGTGATAAACATTGAAACCTTGGACATCAATATGATGTTTTGCATCCTTGACAAATCCAATAGTTACAACAGCAAGCATCTGAAGGCAATAGTTGCACACAATCAGAATTAATATACCAAGAAGACAAGAGTATTAAAAAAATTATCTTTAAGCATTACATTGAAGTTCTTTGAGGCCCCATCAGCACCAGGATTTGGCCGGTATGTGACCTCCTGAGACAGCATCATGTCATTCACTATATTGTGGTGCTCCACATCTTTCCCGCGAAGGATAATTCGAAAGCCTGGAGGAAGCCTTAGATAGAGGATCGATGCATAACTCTGGGTATTGAAATGGAACAATAATATTAAAAACAGATAAGAAGAAGAAAGAAGAAATGACAACTTTTTTTTTTTTTTGATAAGTAATGAAATGATAAATAAATGTAAGGAAAAAAAAGAGAGAGAGAAAGAAAGAAAGAAAAATTCCACATGTTCAAGCTAGCCATGCATAAAATCCTTTTTGCTTTTTCCCTTCATGTTTTCTTTCAGATTGTCTTCTTGGGATAAGTATGATGAGTCCTACTTATCCTTAAAAGGAGAAACAAGTTCCATAATACTTTCATAGGACAAATCAATCTTATCCCACTTTTGCATTTCCCTTCTTAAAGAAGCTCAAAATACCCTTAAACTTCCTCTATTGCCCTTTAAAAAGTTGTGCCTTCTGTGCTCCTCATATTTCTCCTGGATGTACCCTACTGTAAGGAATTAGATTTTTTTAATGAACCAGTTGATTTTCTATTTCTTTTTTCCCTTGAATGCTCCCATAATAAGTCATATTCCAATAATGACAGTGAAAGAAATATATATTACGTAAACAGAGAATCACAGTTCAGCAACTATGATAATTTATACATTTCTTAATACAAGAAAATTAAATCTTCAGGTATAAACCAGAAACTGTCAGTAGGGCTTATTGGTAAAAATATATCAATGCTTATCTGTCATATTTAGGAAAAAATAGGACTTATTAATACTTTTGCATTTCACCTTTCAATGTTCTTTATCATTTTCCAACCTCTTTAAAACAATTTTATATTTCTTCTAATACCTATAGTACTACATGTGAAAGTTTGGTAGGCATAAGCTAAAGGTAGACCTGGGGGCTTGCAACTGCAATTAGGGGACAGTGAAATGAATCTGAAAATAACTATGAGAGACCTTTGTCAAGGCTAAAAAATCACGAAAAACCAAACATCAATATAGAGAAATGATGATTTCATAAGAAACGCTACCATTACCCTTAATGAATGTCGATATGTCAGGAAATGCCTAGAGTTGGGATACTGTTTTGCCATTTGTATATGCTTCTCATCTCGGTTGACGCCTCTAATTTGAATGTCCTGTCAAATGACATACCACATAACATTATGAATCTTAAAAAGAGAATTATGCTCAAACAACGCAATCAACAACTAGGTGCAGGACATCAAACACATACATGAGGATCAGCATCAAAATCAAGTTCCAACAGTCCTTCATCATCCTCCCAAATATTGTAGATAAATATCCGCGTGCCATGACTTCTCACCAAGTTAAACTATTAAAGAAAAATTACAGTCAATCACAGAAAACTGCAGAGCTATTTTATAATTTAACATTCCATAAAAGAAGCTAGGCAGAGCATATTTTTAAAATAAAAGGGAAATACTAAATAATAGTCTGCATAGAACATTCTCCAAGTGATGCTGGACACAACTTAGGTAAATGTGCATGCATCATTTCACTTTGCAAACCTGAGCTAACTTAAAAGGGCGCATTTCATGTCCCCAAATAGATACTAAACTTTGGCAATTGCTTTAGATCACAAGACGAATAATATCCAACCTATTTTTAAATGGGAACCCAAGAATAAAAGGGCCAAGGGTCACTGACGTGCAAATTCCTATTCCTTAGGCATTTGATGCTTCCTAGAAACATTACATCAAATTCTATTGCTTCTTTCTAAAGAAATATTTCAGTTTCACCAAGAAAAGAAAAATGAAAACCTTACAGGGAAACGATGCACAAAAATGGATATTATGCTAAGCCTTTCTATTGCTACACAAGTGTAATGAGTCACCTGACATAGAAGGTCTGCTTCACTTGAAAACGGAGACCATTGAACTATTGCTTCTACATTTTTGCTCCAATCACCAGGAGAAGATCTTATAATCTTTTTCCATTCCTTTCCTACTCTTTCGTAGTCAAGCTTCATATTTCAATTCACAAAACAATCATGATCAGAAGGACAAAGGTGTCAAGTATACGTAGCAATAATAGCAAAACATATGAACCATATATATAATCAGCACATGATCAATTAATTTAAAGAAGAGCGATCATCAGAAACTCATAGTTGCTATGGTGACTACACTATCATGTTCCTTAATGATTCATTGTACAGGTTTGCGAAAACTCAATCAGATATAGGTATATCACTCTGCCTCATTGTTCCACCTTGATAATATGTGAACCACAGTTCTATCACTTACATAAAAATGTTCCAAAATAAATTTAGAAAAAAAAAAAAAAACTTACCATGGGAACTACAATATCTTCCTTCCCTGTGCTTCTCAAGAATGTATAGGACAATAACCCAATGCTTTGCGTAGGGCTAAAAAACACCAAGATGACTCAATTAGTCATAGAAGTATAGAGTCACAAATGAAGCAAAAAAAAAATTACTGAGTAAATTATACAGCAGACCAAACGACAAAGGCAACCACAATTTTGTCAACCTTCCAAGCCACAAACAAGCAAAAGAAGCATCATATCTACCATCCATAATTGGAAAATCAGCAAGAAGGTACAATAAACAATAAAACACGCATAAACCTTTTTCCATCGTTTCCACGACAACGCGAGAAGACAATCACGTCTGCCCCCAGCCTCATGGTACTTGTCTTAAACCCATTTCCATCTGATAAACCAAACATACGGGAAATTAATACTCCCATAGAGGAGAAATATGCAACCAAAAAACATATTTGTGCATGCTTCAAGAACTAGAGGTTTACATTGTCCAATAGTATTTGCTACTTTGGTTTTTGCAGAATAGCCCAACGACATGCATTGTCGCATTTTATCTGGATCCATCCCACCACCATCATCTGCAATATAATTAAAATAAAGTGAGATTTTGAAAATAAATTATGACATTAAAGCATTACAAGTAGAAATAAAATACAAAAACAACATCTAGCAATTATGCAAAACAGAGATTCAAACAACTTTCCCATCATTGAACTTCTAAAACAAAAAAAATATATATATATTCAAGTCTAAGGACTTGAAATTTTTTAGTAAATTCACGACAAATTTGAGGGTACAAATTTAAAAATTCCTTGGACCACACATATTGAATAAGAATTCTCAGCAGCAACATCATGACATGTAAAAGCAAAGTACGCATGTAAAGAAGCAATGATGACTGATGACAGGGAAGCCGCTTCTGATGTTAGATTTAGATTCCAAGAGGAAAAGTTCAATTTCAAGTTGCAGCACTGATGATGCAAACTCTTACCACTTTGTACAAGTTAGCAAACCGACCAGACCTTCTCACTTGCCGCTCATTGCTTTTCACATATAATTTCCAGACCACACCCTCAGAATATCATAAAGCCAATCATCTAAGTTAGATTCAATACACCAATAAGTTTTCTTCTTTTTCTATTCGGGACAGATTTTACACAAGTCCAAGACAGACTGATAATATTGTTTCCTGCCAGCTATTGTATTTTTTTCCTCCATTTCATGTCACCAATCACAATTATCATTGAGATGGTATACAATTCAGTCAAAATTCAAAAATATGACTAGAGTAAACATAATATCTAGTTCCCATACAATATTTTGAGGTGGGGAGAGGTGGGGGAGAAGTGAATCCTAAATCCTGCAGAGAAAAAATAAAGACAAAACAAATTACCTTCGATCAGCAGCATCTTGCTCTCATCTTTCCTATTTACAAGCATATCTATGTTAACATATGTAGCACCATTGCAGACCTGACATCAAAATGAAGAAGTTAGCAGCAGTGAGATATATATGCATGTGATGCTGCTGCATAATTTAAGCTATATTAAATGCAAGTTACCTCGTCCAATGAATTGTCTAGAAGCTCTGCAAAAGCTGCATACAGAATTTTAATAAGCAACTTAAAGAACTAGAAACTATTAATGAACCCAAGAAAAAGGCTCATATTGTCACGCATGATTGTGGAGAAACATAATCATATTTGCAGAAGTGGTTGAACAACTTTACCTCCAAGAGCCCACTTATGACTAGTCGCATTGGAATGTAGAAATTTAGGATGAACCCTGACATGATCCATGCCAACTGAAGATTTTGAAAGAAATATTAGACAGAGGTTCCTTGCCAAGTATGACATATAAACTAATAGCCTTAGATTTGGCAGGTATTCATTCATGGCACAGAATGTTGAACAGACAGAAATAATGTGCTAATATAAAAACTGTTGCACATACATGAACTTCTCTTTTGTATTTATTTATTTATTTTTTTTTGGGGGGGGGGGGGGGGGGGGGTAGGGGTATAAAGAGGGTGTCATACATTGATGATGCCATACAAGGTGAAATCATATAATAAAATAATTCAAATGAACTTAAGACAAGTCAAAAGTAGCTTCAATTCATCCGTAAGCAGAGCCAAAAAATAAAGAAACAAGCACTCAATGTTGACCCGAGAATACTATAGACCTCCTTAGAGGCCCCATCGCAGGCTTACCACCCGGTACATTATAAATCTGGCACATATTTGATACCACAGTAATGCCTATGCTCAAAACTTTTTATCTCTTCTAAAATACAGGCATTATATGCTCCTTTCACTCCATTCACTCTTCCTTTCATAATCAGGTTATGTAAAACAACAAACTCACTCGGGACAAATCATGCTTTCCCAAACACATTTATCTGTTCAATCCTCAAGTAGAATATCAACTTTCTTCTAGTATTAATTCACTAATTACATTTTTAAATTAGTCTTAGATCCCTACAGGAAATCTAAGTTCAAAGCATCTTACATCCCTCATTTTTAGATGAAATTGAATTTCGCGAAACCGTGTGAGCAATTGGGTTAACAGTTTACTCTAATTTGGTTCAACAGAAAAATCCCTTGGTATGAGTAAAAAGCACTACAAGATGCGCATGAATATTTCATTTACACTAAGAGAAGAAATCAATGCTGTTGTCTAAGCCAACACAAATTACCAAATCAAGCCCACTTCAGCATAATAAAGTCAACATCAACATCAACATGATTTTCTTTTCCTTCAATTCCTCAGCAACCTAAAAAGGAAATGCACTAAAGACACAGAAAGTAACAGAGGATTACCAGAAGACGAATCCCAGTCGCTACGAGAACTTCCCTCGTAGTCACCAGCTTTCCAGAATTGCTTGCACGAGCTCTGCCAAGTTGAGGCGAGAGTCGCGTCCGATTGCCGGCGCGTGAGCGCCATACCCGCTGCTGCAGGAAGCGCTTGGAGGAATCCCGTAGGCAGAACCACCCCCAACTCTTTCAGCACCCTCTCCTTTGAAACCCTCGCTTTCTTCCTCGAAACGGCGTCGTTTTCGTCGTCGGAGTCGGAGTCGCTGAGTTCGATCACCGAGAGCGGTTCCCTCGCAACGTCGTCGTTTCTTCTCCCCCGCTCCGCCGCACTCCAAGGCGCCACCAACTCTTGCTTTACACAAGCGTCCATAGCGCTTTTTCAAGAACTGAAACAAAAAGAAAGAGAGAAAGCGAGAGAGACAAAGAGAGATTCAGAGGCTTTCTTGCATGCGAGAGATTCAAGTAACCCAAACTCCCTTCTGCCTCCTGGTTATTGTAAAGCGAGCTTTCCAGAAAAAAGTGACGCCAAAACTGTCCCACGCTGTCTGCAAGTGCACGTTAACACCCGTACGGACAAGCTATGTGCACCGTCAGATCAAATGGTTTCGTTTGGGATTCGCGAAATCACCCGAACTTTTTCCTCCTCAACGTGAACTCGTGATTCGAATTATAATACAGTACATGTATTAAATTCAATTTAGCGGTTAACGTAAGCCTAAGTACACCTGTCAACCACAATATTATCTGAGATTACTCCATTAATATTATCCAGATTAATTATGAGCAGTAAATATATTGTACTACGACTACGACCTTTTAGATCTGATCCAGGGGCACACCCAAAAAGCTTTGTAAAATTTGTTACTTCCATTGGACGACACGTCGCAATATCCCTCGTCAACAATGTGCTTCAATGGAGCAAAATCAAACCCAATGATTTGATAGACTCGTAAACAGCATGTTCCAACACTTCAAAACATATTTATGTCTTAGATTATGACCCCATAAAGTGATTTATATATACAAACTTACTACTTAATTAAGTACTATGTCTGTTTTGACCGCTGTTCCCCGCTTCTTTCTCAAACCTGTCCACTCAAATTTAGCAAAAGTGGATTGCTTTTTTTTCTTTTTCTTTTTTTTTTTTCCTGAGGCAAAATTGGATTTCAATATATAAAAAAGGTCAAGACAAAATCTGCGCTCCCTCCGGGGACCTAGATTTGTGTTCTTAGTATTTAAAAATGCGAAATATTAGATTTTATATTTTAATTTTATAATTAAAAAATTAAGAGTTTGTTAGTTGTAGATGACAGTTTTCCGAGGTAGTAACCCAGCAATCTGAAAGATGAGTAATCTGCAAAATAAGACACGTATGATAAGAGTTTGCTGGGGGTGCCGGTGTAAATAGCTCCGATGCCTAAATCAGTTAAGGATTTTGTAGTACCTCAGATTTTTAAAGTCTTATTTTAGAGATATTAAATTTATGCTATGATTATATTAATATTCATATTAGGCAATGATATTAATTCTTGGGAAATTTATGAGAGTGGTAATTAGAGAATGGTAATTGGTGAAATAATAGGATAGTAAATGGTAGGTATAAGGATGGTAGAATTTTGAATAAGAAGGTAGAATAGTATAGGGTGGGTAGAATAGTATAAGGTGGGTAGAATAGTATTTGGTGGGTGAAATAGTAAAATGAGGGTATAATTGTAAATTGAAGGTAGAATAGTATTTGATTTTCTCCTATAAATAGAGCTCTTCTGTAGTGCCCCAGAATTTTCAAAGCTATTTAAATAGATTATTTTGATAATGATGTTATTTTAATATCCATTGTAGCTAAGGATTTTAATTCTTGGGAAATTTATGAGAGTGGTAATTAGAGAATGGTAATTGGTGAAATAATAGGATAGTAAATGGTAGGTATAAGGATGGTAGAATAAGAAGGTAGAATAGTATAGGGTAGGTAGAATAGTATAGGGTTGGTGAAATAGTATAGGGTTGGTGAAATAGTAAAATGAGGGTATAATTGTAAATTGAAGGTAGAATAGTATAGGGTTGGTGAAATAGTATAGGGTTGGTGAAATAGTAAAATGAGGGTATAATTGTAAATTGAAGGTAGAATAGTATAGGGTTGGTGAAATAGTAAAATGAGGGGACCGAGTAAAAAGCGGAAGAAGGAATAATATATGCAAGATATGGGAGAGGAGATGAGTGGTGAAAATACTGAAGGAGAAGAGCTCTATTTATAGGAGAAAATCAAACACTATTCTACCTTCAATTTACAATTATACCCTCATTTTACTATTTCACCAACCCTATACTATTCTACCTTCAATTTACAATTATACCCTCATTTTACTATTTCACCAACCCTATACTATTTCACCAACCCTATACTATTCTACCTTCAATTTACAATTATACCCTCATTTTACTATTTCACCAACCCTATACTATTTCACCAACCTTATACTATTTCACCAACCCTATACTATTCTACCTACCCTATACTATTCTACCTTCTTATTCTACCATCCTTATACCTACCATTTACTATCCTATTATTTCACCAATTACTATTCTCTAATTACCACTCTCATAAATTTCCCAAGAATTAAAATCCTTAGCTACAATGGATATTAAAATAACATCATTATCAAAATAATCTATTTAAATAGCTTTGAAAATTCTAGGGCACTACATCTTCTCCTTCACAATTTTCACCACTCATCTCCTCTCTCATCTCTTGCATATATTCTTCCTTCTTCCGCTTTTTACTCGGTCTTTCTTCTTTCTAAGAGTGTTTACTCAGAACAGAGAGAGAAAGGGCGAGACCAAGCGCTACAAGAAATAAAGAACACAAGAGAAACCGAGAGTGAGATGGGAAATTTAAGACAGAGAGCTGAAGAGGAAGAAAGAGAGTTTAGGCGAGAGAGAGAGAGAGAGAGAGAGAGAGAGAGAGAGAAAGTCAGTGAAGGGATTGTTATGGGTATGGACCAACTGCAGCAGAACGGGTTTCAAGTAATTACCTTTGATGATCCATTCATGTAATCCACTGTAAGTATTCTTACTTACTGAGTATGATATTGATATCCAATAATACGGATTTTTGTGGTTTTATAACTTGTCTAGCATTTTGCTATATATGATTCAACAATGATTTATATTGTCGGAAATCAATTGACTCACTACTTCACAGTTTTTTGTAGTGCTTGCAGGAATGGAAAATCAAGGTAATTATGCAGTTGTGATTAGAGATTCATATTGAGATGTACAGAGATTCCAAGTTGGTTAAGTTTTGTCTAGAGTTTAGACTGTCGGATAGATTTGTATAAATGCCTTGTACGACATAGCTTTGGGTATTTTTGTATAAAGAAAAGTATTTTAACAGTATTTTTTTGTATTGATAATTACAGTTTTTCCGCTATATGAGATTATTTCAGCGTAACATTCGTGTTTATCTACAAGATAAAAGAAGAGAAATATCGGGTTGTTACAGATTTCACAGAGTTAAGAGAGCAAAAGAATGCTTGGGTGTGATTTTTCAAATACCTAGTTGGAGCTTCTCTTTTATAGACATCAAGTAGCGGTTGGTGTCCCTAAATTCTCAACCCCACGTTCTCGAGGATCCACTGTGCACAGTACTAAAGTCATGGATAGTGGGGATCAAGTAGCGGTTGGTGTAGTGCCCCAAATTTTAAAAGTATTATTTTAGAGATATTTATTTGATGATGATTATTTTAATATTCATAGTAGCCAATGATTTTAATTCTTAAGGAATCTACGGTGTTATATGAATTTATGTATAATGGTAATTGGTGAAATAATAGGATAGTAAATGGTAGGAAGAATAGTATTGGTATAGTAAAATGAGGGTAAAATTGTAAATGAAATGTAGAATAGTTAATGGTAGGTATAATAGTGTTGGTAGGTGTAATAGTAAAATGATGATAGAATTGTAAATGGAAGGTAGAATAGTATTTAGTTTTTCTTATAAATAGAACCCTTCCCCTTTACAAATTACACCACTCCTCTCTCTTCTCTTCCACATATTCTTCATTCTTCTACTTTCTACTCGGTCTTTCTTATTTCTGAGAGTGTTTACACAAAACAGAGAAAGAAGGGCGAGACAAAGCGCTACAAGAGAGAAATAACACAAGAGAAAGCTAGTAGAGAGATGGTGAGAGGTAGAGTTAGAGGGAGAGGCAGTGAGACGAAGATAATTCAGAGAAAGATGGAGACAGAGAATCAGAGATTGAGAATGAGTTTTTGGAGACAGTGAGAGATATTGAAAGAAAGAGACTGTGCGAAGCAAAATGAGTTTCAACAAGTAATTACCTTTGATGATCCATTCATGTAATCCACTGAAAGTATTCTTACTTACTGAGAGTGATATTGATATTTAATAATACAGATCTTTGTAGTTTTATTAAATGTCTAGCCTTTTGATATAATTGCTTCAACAATGATTTATATTATTGTGAATCAATTGACTCATTACTTTACAGTTTTTGTAATGCTTGCAGGAATAGAAAGTCAAGGTAATTATGCAATTGTGATTAGAGCTTCAAATTTGAGATGTACAGAAATTATAAGTTGGTGAAGTTTGTCTAGAGTTTATACAGTCAGATAAGTTTGTATAAATGCCTTATTTGGCATAATTGTGAGTATTTTGTATAAATAAAAGTATTTTTAAGAGTATTGTTTTGTATTGATAAATTTCAGATTTTCTGCTATATAAGATTTTTTCAGCTTAACACTTGATTTATTTACAAGATAAAAGAAGAGAAATATCGAGATGTTACAGTTGGTGTCCCTGAATTCTCGGCCCCACGTTCCCGAGAATTCACTGTGCACAGTACTAAAATCATGGATAGTGGGGATCGTGGGTCATAGGTTAATGGCTCGTCCATGCACGTTCGTACGGAATTTGGATGGCCGATTATTTCTCAGTGTTTACTAATTGGCCGTGTGGCTTGATCTCGCGCTCAAGCGGAGCCATGTTCTTTGTGAACGCGGGGCTTGGTTCGGCACTCACAGCTAAGCCACGTTCCCTGTGGACGTGGCTTCCCTACTTTGTATTTGTCGGTTATGTCCTCATGGGTTGGTCAAAATTGGCTTGGGCCTTAAGTTGATAGGCTTGTGTAGTTGAATTGGTTCAGGGGCCTGTAACTGGGTCTTTGTGGCGGATCCATTACCCAACATTAGTAATAATTGTGGAATAAAAATATAATTAGAACTAGAAGTCCAATATTATCTAAATATCTCTCAGATATCTAGGAGTAGTGTTTTGGTTGGGTCTTTTTCAAGCGTCTTACTTGCAGAAGAAATTGCTATAATAAGAGAACATTTTCTTCACGGGTCAGATAGTGAGTTGTATTTGATTAAGTTTCTATGTTGAGTCTTCGAGACTTGGTAGGATTTGTATTTCCTTTCCAACTTGTAGGATGTAGTAATTTTAAATATTAAACGCTCTTTCTATTTCCATCTTGTTAGGCTGATATAATAGTATTAATTAGTTATTAATTTTTTTTTTTAATAGATGTTGATTTCAGAGCTTATGAGTATGGCCACATCAACCCAACGAAATAATAGTTGAATATTGAACATTACTCATTAACAATGCTCAAGTTTTCAAACTAAGACTAGAAGACCTAGTTAAAAGCAGTGGCGGAGTCAAGATTTTGGGTCGAAGGGTTAAGAATTTTTTTATTTTTATTTTTATTTTTGTTGTTAATTTTTTTATGCATGAAACAAAAAACTAAAGTTGAACAAAAATTAATTAAAAAATATAAGTAACTCAATAACTTAATAATTCAACAAAATTTAATTATTGCTTAAAATTTTAATTATTGATTCCCTGGGTTTGTAGAGATAACAATATACATCTTTTGAATTGATGTATTCTAACTAATCAGAATATTCTTTGAACCATACTAGATTAAAATTACCTCCACACGAGTTAGTTTATAATTGGATTGGAGCTCAATAAAATCATTATTGCTCTTCATAATATCAAGTAACTACAATTATATATTTTATACAATTGTTTTTGAAATGACACAAAAGATAATTCTAGAATTATTCCTAGTTTTTATGAGAAGAAATGAAGAATGACAAATTTTTCTAGGCTCTAATTTGTCAAATGGCACGAAGAGAAAAACAAAAATAAAATAAAAAATAAAAATACTTGTGGGCTCTATTTGGCAAAATCGCTCCACTATTTCTCAAAAAATTCAACTTTCAACATTAATGTTATTTTTTATATCAGGTCAATCACTTTTTACAACTATTCAAATAAAAAAAACATTGCAAAACAAAGTTTTTTTACCTTTCCATACCTTATTTTTTTGTTCACATTAATTAATTTTTGCTACAAGAAAAAAAAAAAAAAAAAAAAAAAAAAAAGCCCCCCACCCCACCCCCCCCCCCCCCCCCCCCCCCCCAAGGCTGAATTTTTTGTTGCTATTTGTGGTTCAATTCAATTTACAGCCTTTGTTTTCAATTGCCTTTGACAATGACAATCTTTTGCATTTTTCTTTTTAATTCAACTGACAGCCCTTTTCTTGTACCCAACTTCCTTCTGATCCTTTTTTTTCTTCTCTCTCGCAGATTTTAAGAAAAATGGTGCATTAATCAATTTAGTTAAATGAAGCGTTTTGAAGAAAAAAAAGGTGTGGGTCAACTTAGTTAAACGATGTGTTTTGCAAGGAAAAAGAAAACGCACGTTTGACTCGTCTTCAACCTTTCACTCTCTTCTTTAGCCTTTTGAAAGTTGCAGACTTGCAAACTTGCAGTCATAGATTTACATAAAAAGAAAATCAAGTACTCTTGGAAAAATATGTCCCTAATGAGTTGTTCAAAGTGGGCATAACTAGAGTATAAAGAAGAAAAATTCTACTAGGGAAAGGACATTTTTTGTGAAGTGAGGCGGGCATGCATTTGAACCCCCTCCCTCTGCCCCCGGTTAGAAGTGAGTTCCTGTAAACCTCTTTATCCCATTATCATCCAAAGCTTGTAAGAAAGAATTGAATGGAACCCATTTTCCATTTTATAATTATAAATTGTAAGGGTGAAAAAACGGTTCATTTAGCGATTATTGACTAAAACCGATAACCGTAGGGCGGTTAGTAAAATTTGCTGACCGTCTATGCAATTAACGGCCTAAGTGGTTAACAAGCGATTTTCGATTAATAACCCTAATAACTGTAAACTGCTTTTTAAAATAACAAATTTTTAAATAATAATAATAATAATTTTTTTAAAAAAAAAATCAAAACGATGTAGTTTTTATGGTAATACAATAATACCACACTACATATGATATAATTTCTAGATTTTTATAATTTTTAGGGGAAAGTCCACTTAACCCCCTCAAACTACCACTCAATTGACAATGTCCCCCCCAAACTTTCAATTGTGACAATGTCCCCCCCAAACTACCAAAAATTGTCAATGTTCCCCCCAATGACGAAATTACCCTTAGTAAAATTAAAAAAAAAAGAAAAGAAAAAAAAAACTAAAACTTCTAGAAAAAACCTAAAACTAACAAAAAAGAAAAGAAAAAAAAAATCCAAACGATGGCCAATTTTTTTTTTTTTTTTGTTATTTAAAAAAAAATCAATTTTATAAGAAAAAAATTAAAAAAATTTCGATTTTTTTTTTTATAAAAATTGAAAATTTTCGTTTTTTTTTTTTTTTTTTTAATTTTTGTTTTATAATTTTATTTAAATAAAAATTTACGTTTAAAAAAATAAAATTTTCGTTTAATAAAATGAAATTTTTTGTTTTTTAAAACTAAATAAAAAAATTAGTTTTTTTTTTAAGAATAAAAATTTCCGTTTAAAAAAAATAAATAAAAAATTTTGTTTAAAAAAAATTGTTTTTTTTTTAAATATTATCTTTCAATTAAAATTTTTCGTTTTTAAAAAATCAATTTTTTTTTGACTTTATAGGGGTATTTTTGTCTTATTGAGAAATTTATAGGGGCATTTTTGTCCTATGGCTAGTCTTGGGGGGGACATTGACAATGTTTTGGTAGTTTGGGGGGGGACATTGTCACAATTGAAAGTTTGGGGGGAACATTGTCAATTGGGTGGTAGTTTGAGGGGGGTATGTGGACTTTACCCTAATTTTTATATATATTTAAACGAAAAACAACGTCTTTTCACCCCTAATAAATTGTATTAACTTCAAGTACTGTCTTTATGTTTTAACATGTTGTTAGGAAGCCCTGAACACGTTGTAAGGAGACTGCAACATTGCATGTAGTTCATTATAAATAGAAAACAATTCCTCCCATTGATTTAATGAGAGTCAAAACCTAGTGTTCATAGAAATTTAATACCGCACCTTAGACGGAGAAGGGCTTGAACAATAGCCGCATTCCTTGTTGCCATTGCTTTCTAAATGACATGAAGGAAGCCAAGTTCTCTTTTTTATTAGTGGCAATTTGTGTTCGCGTGTCAAGTTCGAATCGTGTCAATGTATGGGTATAAGATTATATAGGTCAACCGTCAACGGTCAACGGTCAACCCTAACCCGATTCATTTAATTAAAGGAGTCAAATTACTCAATCATAACCCTCTAATTTTATATTGGATTCGTGTCAGGTTCATATGTCATGTCAAAAATTGATAGTTATTATATTGCGTGTTGTGCAAAAAACACACGATCACACACAAGATAACATCAAGATTTAAGCGGTTCCTTCAATGTGAGGTACATCCATTGGCGGAGGCGATCACGAAGAAATTCACTATGAAAGTTGGAGTACAAAATATAGTAGAGAGAAAATCACTCAGACTCAAAACTCCAATACACTCAATCTCACTATCATACAATAGAGATTATTCTTCGAAGAAAATACAAAAGACATAAATTAATAAAATTCTTCTTTTGCTGGGGGCAGGATGGCAGTTGGTCTCTATTTTTTTTTTTTGTTTTTTCTATTTCACAGTAACACCCTTTATTTTTCTCTCTTATTTTGGCTCTTCCAAAATCAAGAAGACAACAGTTGGTGCCCTTTGATTACACACGCAGCAGCCCACCTTTCTACTATGCCAAAACTGAGAAAACCTTGTGAGGCTAGCTTTGTGCGGCAGTGTGTTGTGATGCTCAAAGGCTTAATATAAGGATCCTTATATAGGAGTGATAGGCAGTGGAATAAACCTATTGCACATAGGTCTTTAGTTCTCAACTACAAGTGGGACTTGGATATCATATAGGGCAAAAGAGCACATTGGGTCCCACACAAAACTTGATGGGTGAAAGACACCCACGTCAATATTGCGTGTTGGATTCGGATTGTGTTGATGCATTAGTATAAAACTATATAGGTCTACCATATAAAACTTGACCCATTTAATTAAACGGGTCAAACCCATCAATCATAACTCTTTAATTTCGTGTCGGATTTGCGTATCGTGTCAAAAATTGTCATCACTATCTTTTAGTCAACAAAATCCAACTCACTAATTAATCTCGTCTTGATGGCAGAAAATTATGTTTGCAGGGTTGGTACCATGTGAATACTGAAAATGTTATGTTCAATGTTCAAGGTTTCAGAATGCTGGACAACGTTGTTTATTCCCTGGTGAGCTCATTGCTGACCTAACAATATGTCATTATTATTTTCTTTTGGAGCTCATAATTGAGTTAGAATTTTTCTGCAGAAAGTAGATATATATTGCTCGAAAATTTGAAAGCAGTGTTAGAACTGTTATGGTTGACTGCTCTTGTTCTTTTTATTGCTATTCTTTTTATTTTGGTTGGACAAAGACTTCTAAATTCTCGGATCTAACCTAATCCAACGCCATCCTGTCATCACTTGAGACCAATTCAAAGGTGTTTTCTTAAATATTATGCTAAAATTTATTATTTATTATTATTATTATTTTTTTTTTCAAGTTTTCAGTCTTGGCCATGACAATTTTCACCTCTGCACGGCGATTTTAAGCCGTTTGAGGGGTGTATTGTTTTTCTTTATTATTTCTATATTTCTTTTGTTTTCTTGGGATCCAATAGAAGATCAGGAGTCCTTATAATTTATAATTGTTTTCTAAAAATCTAGGATTTGATAGCACCCAAAATAAGTTGATCATGCATCATCTGGTGTAGGTAGGCACTAGGCAGGGTTAGGTTGAGAGGAGGTAACATCATTTTAGGTGGTAGTGACTGTTTGAGCAGGGCAAGGGAAGGAGCTATCAACATAACCGTAGTAGAGGTTCTTTAAGGTGAGGAATAGTATGAGGCTGCAGCCAAATTGGGTAGGTGTCCATTGTCAAATCCCCTAGTCAATTTGACAAGGTAAAAATTGGTGAAAGTGACGCGAAGAGGGAGTTTGATAGTGAGTTAACATTGTATAGGTGGAAGAATGGAGAAAAAAAGATTGAGCGACGTAACTCAATATTGTTCTGATACTATATAAGATTTGATAATGAAATGTGATGCTGCCTCACCTTCAAGGGAGGCTAAGGCTTTCTATTTAGGGGAAACTTCAGAAAACCCCCCTGAGTTCCAGCCGATTTGAAAAATCCCCCCTGAATTTTCAAAGTTCTCACTTAAGCTCTCTAACTTTGGTTTTCTCTCACTTTGGACCCCTTTAACATTAAACTACGTCGTTTTGGATGTTTTATACCAATTTTACCCTTCCCCAAAACTATGTCGTTTTGTGTCCTAAAATCACAACACATATCCAGCCCAAAACGACGTCGTTTTAAGCATAATTTTTTTTAAAAAAAATTAAAAAAAAAAGTAAAAAATATATATATATATATAAAAAAAATTAAAAAAAAAAAAACCGGGGAGCCACCCCTTGGCCAAGGGGGTGGTCCGGCCACCCCCAGACCGGCCAGGGAGTGGCTGAAGCCACCCCAGTTTTTTTTTTTTTTTTTTTTTTTTTTTTTTTTTTTTTTAAATTTTTTTAAATTTTTAAATTTTTTTTTTTTTTAAAAAAAAAAAAAAAATTAATGCCTAAAACGACATCGTTTTAGGCTGGGTAATTTTAGGACACAAAACGACGTAGTTTTGGGGAAGGGTAAAATGGGTATAAAACATTCAAAACGACGTAGTTTAATGTTAAAGGGGTCCAAAGTGAGAGAAAATGGAAGTTCAAGGGGCTTAAATGAGAGTTTTGAAAATTCAAGGGGGTATTTCAAATCGGCTGGAACTTCAGGAAGGTTTTCTGAAGTTTCTCCTTCTATTTATAATATTGTTTATTACAAGCAAATAGAAACAAATATATAACTCTATGAATTGTAAAGATAAGTGTTATACATGATAAGAGGGAAGTGCGAGAGTTATCTATCATTTGAGCGGTTGAAATGATCATCTTCATGTTTATTATCTTGATGAGAGGTTGAGTTGGAGATGTCTCCAACAGGTCGATGCTTGTTTTTGTACTTATTATAAGCTATTTTTCGTTTCCAGCATAATAGCGCAGGCAAAATAACACTTTTTCTTCTAATAGCGCCAACTGGTTTCATTTCTTGTTTTCATTAATTATTATTATTATTATTGAACTTTGGGTGTTTATGTACTACGATGGCCTAATGGGTAGGGGTATTGAGAAGTTGATTTGATTGGAGAGAATTTGTGGTGATCGATTTAGGAGTTTTGCTTGGTATCGGTTTATGGCTTGAAACAGGTTGCGAAGAAAACTCTGGGTGTATGTGTTGGAGATGATTGGTTGTTTATGGGCTTTGTATGGGTATTTGATTTTGAGAGTGAAGTCAAAAATAAAAAATAAAAATAAAAATAGAAATTTTACTTTGGATCCCTGAATTACTACTCGTTTTGACATGCCTCCCCCACACTTCAAAACCTCTCAATTTGGGCTCTTGAACTTTCAATTGCAGATTTTAAGTGTTAAACGTTAGACAATGACGTTTATACCCCTGACTTTTTTATAAAATTTCAAACTTACCCTTAAGTTCAAATAAAAAAATAAAAAAATATTATATATATATATATCACAAGGTGACCAACGGTTGGGCCACCTTTTGACCCTTTTTTTTCAAAAAAAAAAAAAAAAAAAAAAATCAATTTTTTCTTTTTTAATAACAAGAAAATTGAAGGATAATTTTGTCTTTTTAAGGGTTTAAATGGTAAAAATTGACGAAGAGATTCAAATTAATTGCAATTAAAAGTTCAGAGATTTAAATTGAGAGATTTTGAAGTTAATTTAAGGGCATGTCAAAATGGGTGGTAATTTAAGGGTGTAAAGTAAAGTTTAAAAAAAAAAATTGAAAAATAATATTTAAATAAAATAAATAATCTACTGAAGTTTGTATTGAAAAATGAGTATAAAAAAAATACAAAAGAGAGATTTTTGAGTAATTAAAATGATTATCATTGCTGAAGATTCTCTTAGAATAACTACAAGTATAACAGTCCTTTGAAGATCATGTACATCCTTTGGGGTCTTGTTTGTAAAAGCTGTGACATTATAAAATCTTAATTATGAAATGATTTATTTCAACTTTAAGTGAAATTGTGAGAATCTTATTCCATAATATTTACCACTTCAATCATTAAATAATTAAAATTTAATTATAACTTATGTAGTAGTATCGAGTAGAATTCTCTCTATCTCTCTCTCTCGCTCTTTATATATATATATATATATATATGAGAAATGATAAAGGCACAACTTTGGCCCAACTTTTTCTTTATGTATGTGGTCATGTTTATTTTTAAAACAAAATAAAAAAAAAAAAAAAATTTAAGCAATAACATCCTATGTGGTACTTTTTTTATTTGGTATTTATTTATTTTTTAAAAAAAAATAGTATTTTTCTTCATAATAATGACCATTTTTTTTATAAAAAAAAATGACCATTTTTATGAAGAAAAATAACTTTTTTTTTTAAATACCAAATAAAAAAAGGATCATATAGAATGTTATTACTTAAAAAAAAATTATTTTTTATTTTATTTTTTAAAAAATAAAAAATAGGAGAAAAATTGGACCAAAAAATTATGCATTTATCATGCCATATATATATAAAACTAGACGAACACCTTTCACTTCAACCACTAATTAATTAGTTAAATTTAAATATTATTAGTGACGTGACACTATCTCACAGTTTATAGAAGACGTACAGTTGTAGTATATATATATATATAAGAGAAGTGCTTGGGAGCCAAACAAATTACAAATGGACCCAGAAAAATTTTCAAACTAATGTGACAGATGTTGAGTGGCAGACAAGAGAGAGAATTACGTTTTTTTTAATTTAAAAAACATTGCCACGTCAGTTTGAAATTTTTTTTGAATTCATTTGTTTAGTTGTCTAACACTTCTCTATATATAGAAGTACTAGAGAACCATACAAATAAATCTAAAAAAATAATTTTTTTTTGCACTATAAAATATCTTATATTTAAAGTATTGACTAGGATACGATGATTTCGTGTATAGATTCCAAACAGTCAAAGGTTTGACTTGGTAGCTCGTGGCGTACGCCATACTTTGACATTGACGATGTATGATGCCTGCAGGTAGCTAGTGGGAACATCCACGTTCACACTTTACATCCAAATTGATTGTCCTCCATGAGTTTCTTGGCTATGTTTGGCAACAGGCGGGGCCGGCACTGTAGCTGAAACGGCACTGTTCCAGCTACAGTGCTAGCAGTAAAAATTGACTTTTTGCTTAATTTTTTTTTAAAAAAAAAAATCAGCCACCCCTTTCTCATCATTTTTTCTTTTTTTTTTTTAATATTTTACTTTCAAAAAAAATAAAAAATTAAGCAAAAAGTCAATTTTTGCTGCTGGCACTGTAACTAGAACAGTGCCTTTTCAGCTACAGTGCCAACCCGGCCTCTTGCCAAACATAGCCTTGTGTCCAGAAGATGCTGTACCGCGCGCCGCCTGGGAGTCAATTATAAGCGGAGCGGAAAGACAATTGAAGAAGTGCATGCAGGCGGGCGGCAACCAAGCAGGAATATTTGTGACAAGACAACATCAGCATGACCATCGCTAGACCAATAGACCATGCATTCATGATGATAATTACTGAGATGCATACCATGGATATATGCAAAATTACCTGCATGCATCGAGGCTGCAGGGATTTTTATTTTGGAGAGTTCGATGCATTTTGGTGGTGCTTAAGAGATTTAAGTGAGGCATTTTAAAAAAAAATAAAAAAAAAATAAAAATTTAATATTATATTATATTTTTATTTAAAATTTATTCTTCTCACTCTATGCATTTCGAAATCACTTTAATCTATACGATAAGATTACCTAACACTTTCAATCTATATAAGGAAAGACAAATTAGTGTACAAAATTTCTTAAAATCAAATTAAAAAAATTAATGCATCTTATTGATTGAATTTTTGGTAACTAACGTTTTTGGAAAAAGCAGACATACCCCCCTTAAACTATCACTCTATTGCCAAGATTTCTCCCAAACTACCAATTGTGTTAATGTCCCTTTTAAATTACCGACAAATGTCAATATCTCTCATAAGGATTGAGATATGCCCTATAATTCTCTTTCAATTTGAGATTCTAAAATTTATAAATCTCAGTTGTCCATTTCATCTAAGCATCTAAAATAAGTCATGGACGGCTGAAATTTATGAATTTGAGAATCTCAAATTTTTTAAAAAAATTATAAGAGATCTCAATCCATCTCCTAATGCTAGCAAAAAGATAAAAATAACGAAAATAAAAATAAAAATCAATAAGACAAAAAAAAAAAAAAAAAAGGTTTAATTATATATATATATATTAAACTTTTAATTTTTTTTGGAAAAAACATTAAAAAAAAATTAAAAACTATCCTTATAAATTGGACTCCAATCATAAATTCATATTTTTTAATGTTGCGAAGTAACACTACATGTCTCATGTTACTTCTTATAGCTAGTACTAAACAACAAAAATTTTACTATCAAAGGATGACAACTTTTTTTTTTCTTTTTTTTTTTTCTCTACCCCAATGAAGTTTAATTCATTACCTTTTAGAAACGACGTGAACTAAATCACGTCATTTTTTACACTATTCACGTCCTTTTTTAAACTATGTATATTGATGAAATTTTTGTGGTGAATGAAGAAGCTATTTTAGAAATCTGATGGGAGTTGGGACGAACTCAAATAGTTATTAAAAAGCTATGCATTTAACAAAGTAACATAGGGCAGTAGAGTAGTTATTATTAGGGCTGAAAAGGCTGTGGTGGATAGTAATTTTATATAACCCCACTGTGTGTAATAATATAGTGACACAGAGATTTACGGTTTATGATTTACGTCCACAGGATAAAATCCTAAGGTTGTATTAAGTTTTTATTTCTTTGAGTAATATTTACAATATAGCATAGTCATATTTATAAGATAACCTTATTTGATACAAATGGACTTGTATTCTAATTAAGTTAACTAAGTAATAGTCTTTACTATTTAATTGTAAATCAGTAATAATTTTAGACTGTGACTATTAAGAAAGTCAGGAATAATCTTAAACTCTATGATACTCTTAACACATGAGAAGACAAAGATAAATAATTCAAGTACGGTAATTATTTGATCTTCATATGTAGGGTTTGTTAGTAGGATTAATTTTATCTCCATTTATTTGTAAGTCTATTTTTAATTAGATTCATTCGAGATCAATCAAGTATGTTGGAAAATCGTATCAACAAATTTCTTAATTATTTTCGGCCGGGTTCATATTTTCTCTTAAAAAAAAAAACCTAAATCAAATAATTCCGCTACGCCGTACGTGACAGAAAACTCCCACCAATCTCACTAAACCTACTCCTATACGTATAATGTGAATTCCACCCCACTACCAATAAAGGCTTAATTACATCATTGCTTGGAATTAATATGCTTTTCTAAGTTAATAGTGTAATTCTGGAACATATATATGCGGATAATGACATTAATTTAATAATATTTTCTCCATCTGTTTTTCCACCACCCGGCCAGGCGGTGAAAGAGACAATATTTTACAGGTGGTCCTCGCTTGTTATTCTACGACTTATTTAAACAACTTTTAGTCAAAATCTAGCAGCTTTTTCGCGTTGACAAAATTTCAAAGTATTAGTCTGCGCGCCTATCGTTTATGGGCCTATATATATCTGTAATCTCCTTCCAAAGGTTTTCCAGGAACATACACATCTTCTCGTCCTCCTCTTCTTCTTCTTCTTCATCTGTTCCATCTTTATTTCCTTCAGGCTTTGAATTCTTGAGCTTCCCATCTGTAATAATTAATACAAATAGGCCAAAATTTCCTATAGCAAATGGATAGTAGTACTGTAAAGGGTAAGCGCAAGAAGAATCTGATTTTCAAGGTGTGGGAGAGATGCCGATCACTAGGAGCTGGCTGCATGAAGAAAATTTTTCCGACGGATCTCGACACTAGTACATTGACAAAGAGCAAACCATGTCACCGGACAAAAACATCGTCCGACCGACAAAAGAAATCCCAAGTAGCTCCGGAAGGTTGTTTCTCAGTCTATGTCGGACCGCAAAAACAGAGATTTGTGGTGAAGGCGAAGTTCGCCAATCATCCTCTGTTTGCGATGCTGCTGGAGGACGCTGAAGCGGAATACGGGTACAGCAGCGAAGGCCCTATCTTGCTCCCCTGTGACGTTGACTTATTCTACAGAGTGTTGGCGGAGATGGACGGCAGCGATGAGATGATCAGTACTCCTGGTTGCAGCTTCGGTAAAGCTTATGGCTCTCTGATATTCCCACGTAGAAGTACTCCCGCTCATATATAGTACCGATTTTAGCATTAGCAAGGGCGGCTATGGTGCATATAGGATTTAAGATCGTTTAATCCGCCAGATTTCTTTGTCCAGCTTAATTATGTGTTATATATATACGTAATATTGTAATAATGTAGAAAAAGAAGGGAAAAAAAAGGTATTACCCATGCTTTCTGTGTCTTCTCAACTAGTGTGTTTTAAGCGGGATTGTTATTTAGTGGCCGACATTGATTGACTGTAATATACATAAGACCAATTAAATGGGATTTTTTTTTTGGATATCAATTAAATGGGATTTAATTATGTATATATATATACACTACTTATATAGAAGTGCCACGATAATTTGTAATGAATTGGATAACTTTTCTTTCACTAGGAAAAGAAGCATGGTGGTATTGAGAGAAAAGTTACGTGCTATATTACAGTCAATCTTAATGTTGGCCGCGTACACAAAATGAGTTGGTTTAAATCAATAATAAGCGGATGTAGTGGCGGAGTCAGCATTTTGGTTTAGGGGGTCAAAATATATATATATTTTTTAATATATAAATAAAAAATGATTAAAAATATTAAATAATATAATTAACGAAATAAATAATTAATTAAAAAATTTAATTATTGTTTAAAACATATAAATGTAACTTATAATTTATTTTGTCACACCTATCCTTAATATATTCAATTGTATCGACTCTTCATATTTTGAAATCGATGTATGCTTTTTTCATTGCTGATAGTCTTGAATATATCATCTCAATATATGTAACTAGACAGTCTAGACAATCATTCATTCAACTATTCTCTCATTCGGTTATGTAAACGATTTTCAACATTATTCATTGCAGAAAATTAAATGTTCTCCCAATAGTATGGTACGTTGGTAATTACAATCATATATTCCACACAATTAAAATATGTAACAAAAACTATATATACTCATAAAAATTAATTTAAAAGATAAATCTAAATACAAAAGCTTAATCAATGTAAAAGTTTGATTACGTGCATATTTGAAACTTTTCAAAAAATGTAAATTGTAAAAAAGAATGGTTGATTTTGCTTTGTTTGGGTAATTTTTTAACTGTACACCTCTCCAGTTCTAAAAAAATAGATAAACAATTGATTTAATGGCTTAAAGAAAAAAAAACTTTACAAATTGAAACTCGTATCATAAGAAAAATCGTAATTTACAATTTATTGATTAAGAGGGTTGCATAATCATATAATTGCAATTTGCACCAATAGCATAAATATATAATTTAGGTTTTTATTTGAGTCCACGCCTTATATTAAATGAAACAAGAGTCGCAACTAAATCAAGTCATCAAGTAAATCTGCCTTAACCAAAAAAAAAAAAAAAAAAAAAAAAATCATTAATTAAGTTTTAAAAAAAGAAAAGAAAAGAAAAGCATCAAGTCGTCAGTTTTTTTTTTTTTTTTTTTTTTTTGTTAAGGGAGGTTCACTCAAAAAAAAAAAAAAAAAAAAGGTCATGAATTAAAATTACTGGCACAATTTAATTGCCCACTAAATGACTGGCCAGTGAATAGTGCCCAGAGGAATTGTTATGTTTTTAATTGCCCACGGGCCCACTGATTACTCATGCATTAGAATTTAGAATAAAAAAATATCAGCCCACTTTTTTTTTTTTTTTTTCTTTCTTTCTAACCGCCCACGATTTCGTTTAAAACAAAACAAGGCGAAATTAGTGTGAAAAAGGGGCAGTCCAAATACGACGACATGCAACAGCACGTTGATCATCTCAGATAGCCTTTCGTGTTATATATATATATATATATCGCTTTGCTCTAATTTGCAAGTTTCAAAGTGATGAAGCTAGTAAGAATATATAATATATACAGCACAGTCTGCACAGATGCATGCACAAAAGCAAGAATATATAATATATACAGCACAGTCTGCACAGATGCATGCACAAAAGCAAATATATATATATATATATATATATATTAAATTAATTATTTTTTTATTACTTTAAGTTTTTGAAATAATTTAATATAATATAAGAGTGAACATTTTGAGTTTGAATATTGTTTTTACCATTAATTTTTCATTCTAATTAAATATTTATTTTATTAATTAAAAGAGATAAAATAATCGATCAGTCATTTCTGATTGCTCAACCTCGATGATCGTGTTGATTGCTCCAATTTTGTTTTTTACATCTTGTTTAAGAAAATATGTGTGTGTATATATATATATATATATATATATATATGTTGCAACGTGCTAATTGACCAAGTCTTCAAAGCCCCCCACATACACGTGCAGAAATTGTACCAACATTATTAAACGAAATTATATTTAGTAAAAGTAACTGAAGAATCCATACTTAAAACATTTCCTTCAGTTTAGTCCCTATCCCGGCCCTTTTGTATGATAATAACCAAATGTTTGTAGATATGTAACTTAATTATAAACTTTTTTTTAAAAAAAAATTCAAGCTTGATAATCTTTCATAAAATGAATCATTGACAGAGCAATTGTTCTATCAATATAATATCTCTGATACAAGATGGACACTCTTCACTCCATACAGTATCATTGACCTGAAGAAGGACTATTTTTGCTAAACCGTGCGCCACCCTATTCCCCTCACGATGTACATGGTTAACTTGCCACCTAGTGTAAGCATTTAAGCTTCGTTTGACATCATCAATCAGGTGTCCAACCATGCTAGTGTTCAACCCCTTCTCAAGGATAGCATCTGTAATTTGCTTGGCATCTCCTTCAATAATTAGTTGCTGTACTCCTCTCTCCCTCCCGAATACAGCCCCATAATAAAATGCCAAAGCCTCAGCTGCTATAGATTCCCATAAGCCCCTTTTTCTGATACATTTTGCAGCTAAGAATTTTCCCTCCTAATCACGCAGGACTAGACCGAAACCCATCACTCCTTTTTTGTTCAAAGCTGCATCCACATTGACTTTCAACCACCCTGCTTCTGGTTTAGTCCAAAATACTTGACGATATTTAGGCTGAACATCCATATTTTGCTGATATTCAGGCTGAGTTGCTTGCTCATTGTCATGCACTGCTCGTTCAGCTTCTCGAACCACAGCATCTGGATGGACGAAAGTGCTTTCAAAAATCAAGGCATTTCTGCGTTGCCAAATGCGCCGCGATATTTCTGAAAACAGGCGCATCAGTTCATACCCCCCCTGTTGGAAGTCCCACATTGCATCTTTCTATCACAAAGAAAGTATGCTCTTGAAGTACTTGAAGACACAGGCTTCCTCGGTGCCAAACCCAGCACTTTTCCCATGGAGCAAAATCTGGCACTCAGTAAGCATGATGGAGACCTCATTACGGATCCCTCGTCATATCGTCGATTAGTTGGTAAGTTGATTTATTTAACCATCACCAGACCAGATTTGGCATATGCAGTGCAGGTGTTGAGTCAGTTTATGGACAAGCCACGCACATCTCATTTAGATGCAGCACATAAAGTATTACGCTACATCAAGCAGTCTCCAGGACAAGGAATTCTCTTATCAGCCACAAGCAACATTCAATTACATGCATTCTATGATGCAGATTGGGCACGATGCAGAGATACTCGACGTTCAGTCATTGGATATTGTATACTCCTTGGAAGCTCACCAATATCTTGGAAAACAAAGAAGCAAACAACAGTATCCCGTTCTTCAGCTGAAGCAGAATACAGAGCTATGGCCTCAACCTGCTGTGAAATTACCTGGTTAAAACAACTATTGGCAGACCTTCATATCCCACATCCACAACCAGCGAAATTGTATTGCGACAACAAGGCGGCCATCCACATCGCCTCAAATCCCGTCTTTCATGAAAGAACAAAACATATAGAGATTGATTGTCACCTCATTCGGGAAAAGCTGCAGGATGGCATAATTCAGACTTTTCACATACCTACCACTCAACAACCTGCTGATCTATTTACTAAGGCACTGGGTTCAAAACAATTTCATCACCTACTTGGCAAGTTGAGTGTTATGAATATCCACTCCAACTTGAGGGGGAGTGTTGAGGAAGAAAATATTAGCAACGGTCATAAATTAATTGAGAAAATAAAATCTCAAGCCTGTAACGTTAACATTCCATCTACATGAACAATTTCCTTGTATAGAAGATCACAACATCAATTCTTAACGGTTATGTAAACCAAATTCCCTGTATAAATAGATCCTCATGTAAATTAATTATCATAAAGAAATATACAAGTATTTTCTTCTTCATTCTCTCACTATTTTTCTTGGGTTTTAACATGGTATCAGAGCCAGGTTCAATTAATTGGTTGTGGCCCACCGTCACCCATTGTCGCACGTGTTGGCTTGGATGTCCTCCCGCCACACGTGAGGGGGCGTGTTGGAAGTCCCACATTGCCTGGATATTAAGGAGATGGGCCATTTATAAGGTGAGGGGAAACCTCAACTCTTGAGCTAGCTTTTGGGTTGAGTTAGGCCCAAGACCCATTTCTAACACCCCCTTCTCATATAAATCCTCGGCCACCTGAAGAAAATCTGACCCCGTAGAGCTGCGTTTTTGGAAAAGCTTGTGACTGGCTCCCTATACATCTCTCGACCCCGGACATTCCCACAAAGCATGGGACGTAGTTTCAAAATCCAAATTACAAATGGGACACATAGGATCCTTAATAACTCTTCTCCTCAATAGATTGTCTTTAGTCGGTAGAAGGTTTTGACAAGCCCGCCACATAAAATTTTTAACCACATTAGGAGTCTGCATATTCCAGATCCCCTGCCATAAAACATTTTGCCCCTTTCTACTGGAGCTCTCAGGTTGTAGGCCACTCTCTTGTTCTTTTAACATATGATAAGCACTACTTACCGAAAAATTCCCATTTTGAGTCCCTCTCCACACCAATTTGTCCGGCTGCCTTTGACAGCTGAATGGGACTGCTTGTATAGCTAGCTGGTCCTCTGTATTGAATAATTCCTTTAGCAGATTTAAGTTCCAAGCCTGCTCCTCATAATCAATAAGTTCCTTCACTTTTGCTTCCAAATCCAACAACCTTGGCGGTGAAGTCACCATGAAAGTGGATGGCTTGCGAATCCATTTATCACCCCATATCCGGACTTTTGAACCATCCCCGACTCTCCAAATCAATCCATCATTAATTACTTTGCATGCCCCTTGAATACTTTGCCAAGCGAAAGAAGGTTTATGCCCCAATTGTGCCTCCAAAATTGTACACTCGGAATAGTATTTTGCTTTTAAAATTCGCGCGGTCAAGCTGTCCGAATTTGTCCATAGCCGCCAACATTGCTTGGCCAATAGAGCTTGATTAAAGAGCGTAAGATCTCGAAACCCCATGCCACCTCGTGATTTTACCACTCCAAGCTTCTCCCAACTCATCAAAGGTATGCGTTTCTCATTTGATTTGTTCCCCCACCAAAACTTCTTTATCATGGAATTATTATCGTTGCATAGAGCCTTCGGTAGTTGGAACACACTCATGCTATATGTTGGGATCGCTTGAATCACCGCTTTTAATAAAATCTCTTTTCCAGCTTGGGAGAGGAAATTCAGTTTCCAATCTTGTAATCTCTTCCACACCTGGGTCTTGATGCTTTGGAATTCTGCCATTTTGGATCTTCCGACTAGTGTAGGTAGTCCCAAATAAGTATCAAACCGCTGCGTTTCCGGAATTCCTACTACTTCTAGAATTTTTTTCTTCACATGCGCCTTGGTATTTCTGTTAACTTAATTATAAACTTAACACGTTGAATAAGATGCAAAAAATTACAAATTTAATTGATCACCTCGTAACATCATGGCAAACGTTATGCAAATTGAAAATATCTAGGGTCGTATTACAACTTTCATTATAATTTATTATAAATTGACGTGATAGTTTATAATTAGTCAAATAATTAAGAGTGTATGCTGATTGAGAAAGTCAATTACTAACTAATTAAATTTATAAGTAAAATTTATTTGTTTAATTATTTCACTAATTATGGTCTATCATGCCGGGTTGTTAAAAAATATAATAAAAATTGTGACGGAGATCTGGTGGTTGGTGGTTATCTATTAGGGGTATTGGTTTGTTGTTATTAATGGTTGGATGGTTCAAATTGAATAAAATAAATAAATAAAAAAATAAAAATAAAAATAAAAAAATTGGGGTGGCAGCCATCCCTAAACGGTAGTTTGGAAATGATCGCACTATTTCTTGAGCCCTCGAGGTGGCCACCCCAATCAAGGCCATTGAGGGTGTTCATGGCAACCCCCAAGGGAATGGGGATAGCGCAACCAACCTTGAGAAGAATGGGGGTGGTGCAACCACCCTCAAGAGCATAGGCGGATATAAAAGGGGGCGGGCAAGGTCACCCGCCCCTCCAAAAATTTTTGAATTTCTTTTTCTTAGGGTAATTTTTTTTAGTTTTGTTAACCATAACCCCTATCCCTCATTCTCTCACCCCCTCCAAATTTTTTTTTTAAATTATTATTTTAATTCCTCCTCTCAAGAGCTTTGGATGTGTGCGGTCAATCCAACCTCTTACTTAAGGTTTGGTTTTAGCCACCCCAATGGCTGTCGGAGGTGGCTGAAAGGCTGAACCCCAACACCTACTTAAGTAATTCTTAAAATATGTTAGCAACATTGTTGGCATGATCTGAACCGTACGTTTAAGATGAATCGTTAAAAAAAAAAAATTGTATTTCCTCGGGCTAACAGCACCATATAATAAATTGCATCCACATTTTATTTCGGTAAAGAGCGTAAAAGTGATAAAAAAATCCGTGTCTAGTACCCTGTCGCCCTGCCCCAGAGCCTCCAAAAAAAGGGAAACTTCATAGCGCCCACGTGCATTAATGCTATTTTATAAGAAAGTCAAAGGGAAGTGGACCATATAATGTATGTAAAGGTGCTTCGTATCTAGCAGAGAATTCTAGGAGTTGTCAATTAAGTTGCAGAGATGGGAGAAAGTGCAATTCAGACAGGATGATATATGATATAGTAGTTGGTCTATGGTTGGTTGACAAAAAGATGCATTGAATGGAGATATGTCAAGAATTTCTTCACCGATCGAGTGGTTGGAAATCTAGTTTGCTTTAGTTTCTATCTTTTGTCTTTTGTTCGCAACATTAAAAATTCAAAACATAAAACATTTATTACAATTTTTATCTTATGCACGTCAAATTAGGGCATTTAGACATTTTTTAGGTATAAAAACAATTAAAAAAAATATTATTTATTAAAAATATGGCAGGTTATCGAAACAGCCAAAAGAACTTCCATTCTAAAAAGGGTTTTCTTCATATTTACAAAAATGTTTCTTCTTAAAAAAAACTAAAAATTAGTTTTGACTCAAATTATTTTACAATATAATAATTAAAAACTTGATGAAAATATATTAAATTCTCACGGTAACATGCATATCTTTTGAATCACATAATGACCCACCAAAATCTCACAGCCTTCCGAGGAATTGAAGTATATATATATATATATATATATATATGAAAAAGCATCACACAACAACCTAACTAGCCTTTACTTCTAAATAAGAGCTTTGTTTTTTACCCTAGCGTAAAAAGCTTTGTTCTCTCTCCTTGATAGACAAAAACCTGCCGCTGGTGCTAGAGGAGGAGGGGAAACCTTCTGGTTTTCCCCCTCCTCCCCCCCTCTTCTACAGCTTTATGCTTTTCTTTTTGCTGAGTTTCTCTCTTCTTGAGAGAACTCTTATCTCCCTAGAGTTTTCTCTAGGTCTTTGCTCTCAAGAGTTTTCTCTAGATCATCTCATCGTCTTTGACGATTTATCCAATATCCTCTTAAAACAGCAGTTTTGGTCTTCTGTTCTCCACCTCGTCGCTGGCCGTTTATGCGAAGCTTTCAAGATGGGATTTTTCAAAATCAGATCTTGTTTTCTCCGCTTGGCCCAGCCTGCAACGCGCCATACCACCCCTCTCACCGGCATTCCAGCTTCCCGGAGCCTCCTTCCGCCTCTTCTCCACACAGCCACGCTCCAGCGCGTGGTTCACACGCGCTCTCGTGTGGGTCCAACATGCCGGACAGGTTTCGCTCACCGCCTTCCTCCGCTTTGTTTGAAGATGAAGCTGCTGATTTATGGGTTTTTTTCTGTGTTTTTCTGTTTGTTGGTGTTGTGATTTGTACAACTCAACCCGAACTATTTGGGCTTCAGACTCTTTGTCTGTGTAGGAGATCCTCTTTCCGCTGTTCTTTTCCTTCTTAGTTTGTTCGGTTTCTATGGAAATTGGGCTAGATCTAAGTTGCCACCTCTTAGTCTGTTTGGTTTCTGTGGTTACCAAATTAGATCTAAGTTTTTAGGGGTTCTTGTACTCCCGATGGTTTTATCCATCATTTTGGGCCGCGGCCTTCAAAAGCTGCATTCCCACGTGACTGTCACCTTCCTGGATTTTCTTCTGGGCTTTGAGGTGCTGATGTCTTTCATGGCTGGGTTTTTGTGTTGTATTCTTTTTCTTTTTGTTGTTCCTCCTCTGTAATCTGGTTTATGTGGAATGAAGTAGTTTTTATAAAAAAAAAAAAAAAAAACAACCTAACTAGCTAGTTATATAAGCCAAATTTCTTAGCAATAATTGTACATTTAAAAAAAAAAAAAAAAAAAAATCGACATTTTTCATTGACATGGTTAGAACATTTTTAATTTTCTCCAAATATTTTTATATATATATATATATAGAGAGAGAGAGAGAGAGAGAGAATACAATTTGTAGAAGACTTGTCTCAACTGTGTGCGTGAACATATCCAAGGTTGGAAGCTGGAGCACTTCTGGGAGCTCTTGTTGCCTTCACCACTTGTTGCTGGCCAGTTGTGGCCCTTCCCGAGTGGAGCCTCACCAAGCTCTGGTTATGGCCGAGTATGCAACCGACATGCAGCTAGCTCTAGCTCTAGCGATCTAGCTACCCCCATGGAACCGAATATAACTTGGCCAAGTGTTTCAAGTTTCCCTGTAGTACTCTTTGCCTTTGAATAAAAATAAAAAATAAAAAAAACTCTTTTTTTTTTTTTTTTTTTTTGTAAAAGAGAAAGTGGCCGGAAAGTAAATTAGCCAGAAAGCATGGCATGTTGCATGTTGCAACGAGTGTGATGTGTGATGATAATCAGAGAGAAAACTTTACATTCATGGAAGATCCTACGAAATACGAATCCTAGTTTGACTTGATGAAGAAGGAAGCACAAATGGATATGATGAACTCCACACCCATCTAAAAAAATCTACAAAATTGCACTGTTGGAGGGGAAGTGCTCGGCTAGGCTCCATTCACATCAATGAACAATGCAAACTTTTCGGTGAAAAATTACAAACATATATGGAAAACATTGCAAACAATTGACTATCATATCACTCAAACTCAAATAATATATCACTTGTTTAGTTAATAATACGAGATCGACTGTTCGAGTCTCATTCAATTGATACAAAGTTTTTACAGATAGGATCGATCGTATATTCAAAATTTAATTTAACATAGGATTTTAAATCATTATTAAAAAAAAAAAAAAAAAAAAAAAAATCAGCCTAAGAGTAGTACTGCTAACTCTTTTTTTTCCCCTTAGAGCATTCCCAATGGAAGAGCCAAATGTTACTTTTATCTAGAATAGCTCTTCAAATGTTCAAAAAACCTCCCACATTGGATGAGCCAAAAATATATGTAAAATAGATATTTGATTAGAAGAGCTAAAAAAAAAGTTAAATGTAGCAGCATTTTTTAAGGGAGCCATTTTATTTTTTAGTGTTTCTCTCTCCTGCTTTATCTTTTTCTCAAATATTTTCCCACCTTTTTTTTAGAAATATAGCTAATCGGATGTGGAGACACTTAAAAATGGCTTAGCTAAACTAGATAAAAGTGAATTTTGAAAAGTTATTTTACATAAAAATATGGCTCTTCCATTGAGAATGCTCTTATCCGCTGTTTTATGGCTGCAGCAGTAAGTCTAACAGATACATCTGACCATCAAAAGAAATTACTAGGCTCAGGCCTGAGGATTAATATTACTTTCATTACCTCCCTTGTCTCCTGCGCTGTGGGCCACAATTTTTAAACCAGTTCTCTGCAGTTCAACTTTCCCATTATCTTCATTGACCACCATTATATTACAGCTTTTTTACTTAATTCTCGATCAATCAGTACTTCTCCCACCCCTTCCATTTTTCCTCTCCCTTCAACAACCCTGGACATCTTGCTTCATAACATTCTTCCTTCATATATATATATATATATATATATATATATATATATATATATATATAGGCTTAGACCCCCTACAATTAATTTAAAACCTTGCTTGAAACTTTTTGCTGCCAAAATCAATAAATATATTAATCAAATATTAATTAATGAGTAATTCAAAGTTAAAATTAAATCTTACCCATAATCAGTACTCGTCATGTTCAACAAAAAGTGGTGGTGCATGCATATAATTCATGCCTTACACGCATGCATGATTGATAGTTGCCATTCCAAAAGTGTTGTGGAAGAGGTCATGCAGTTTAAATTAATCGGGCTTTTCGGGCGGCTGATACTGAGAGATTTCGTGGGCTTCACACTTGTTTGGATCGGCCGGACACTTACTCGAATAGCTCGAACAAGTGCGGAGCTCACCTGTTTTTTCAATTATCGATCTGGCCGGCAACTAATTACACCTGATTTCTATTTCCCATAATTAATTAGGAGTTTTCATGAGGAACATAAAGTGGTGGTGCATGCATGGCATACACGCTATGCATGTTTTCATGCCGTACACGCGTGATAGATGGTTGCTATTCCAAAAGTGTCGTGGAAGAGGACATGCAGTTCATCGTTTTGCTCTAGTTTTCGTTCAAGTTTGTAAGTGGTGAAGCTATTTTTGCTAATTTGGTTCGATTTTTCTAAGCATTTTCTCAATTGATCAATGTTGCGCCAAGATACATACATATATATATCATTTACTAGTGCACTATACCATATGGGTGGAAGGAATTTTCTAATTAAAAATTGCAGAAAATTGAATTTGAAGAAATTTAGTGCCGTAACACATAAATCACTAGATTTTGTTCTTTTCTATTGTTTACCTTTTTTTTGGCAATCAGAATAAATTAAGCACTAGATTTCGTAGTATAAAAAGGAACAAAGACGAGGAAAAAATCGCTTTTTAAGAGAAGTTCAAGGTGAAATTCCTCCAAGATTGAAAAAAGTGGGTCCTCCTTCGAAAGTTGAAAGGAAAGGGATACTGTCCCCAAAGAATTCAATTCCAAAGGAAAAAACAAAAACCATATATATATATATATATGGAAGCCACACGTGTGACCTATCAGACAGCTCATCTAGGTAGCAAAAAAACAAAAACAAAAAAGAAAAAGAAAAACCTTCTAATGGTAATGGCTAATGGCACCGAGATGTTGAAAACAACAACAGATGTCTGCCTTTTATGCAACATACGATTTAACTTTAAGATAACATAAATCAAAGAGTTTAAAGGGCCCCGCCAGATGCATGGAATGTCTTCCTCAATATTAGCTGCCTCTTGTACGTGGTGGACCATTTCGGTCTTCCATTATTAATTTCTTCGGGGGTGCGCTCTTTGGAGTTTGGGATATTGTAGTTAGTTAAAAGAAGCTTGAACCAGAAGAATTAAAAGTGGGAAATTAATAGAAGAGAAATTAAAAAGAAAAAGAAAAAAAAGAAGACGATGTGTACACTACTCCCACTTGCAAGGTGGTCTCGATGCTAATAGCACTAGAGACTTATTTGGATCATAATTGTCCTGCCCCTCCTGTATATGAGAGGGACAAAGATTCTCTACATATATATATATATATATATATGCTTTAGTATTTATTTTACGGTCAAAATTTAAAGTTAGTTTGTCTAACCGTATATCTATATGTCATGATTTTATTTTTTTATTTTTTTGAAAAAATATATAAACTATTAGATATATCAACTTTAGAGACTTTGCGTATTCGTGTGAATATATAGAGAAGAAATCCTTGTCCGCCAACTTGTCTAGAGATTGTCTTATCCAATTTGAAGTTTTCATACTTTTGTTGCCTCCAAATGAACTCATCAAGTTATGTTCGCCATGCTGTCTTTTACATATGTATATGTATAATTCATACGGCCATGTCATATATATCGGATGTACACGTACATGTGGTAATAACTGTTTCTTAAAAAAATATATATAATTATATTTTTGTCCACTATGAAGGCGTTGAAGACACAAATATTTAAAGAAGTGGCCCTCGATCTTCTCCGGGCAACTAATAATTCAAAATCTAACAGCGATAGTGCGTTGACAAAATGAGATATATATTATTATTGGTATATATATATATATACACGGCAGTGCCTGCCTCTCCTAATCCGAGATTGCCCAGTTACAAACGCTTCTCCCATATGAGGTGCACCCCGTGTCGTTCTCTTCTGCATCGCTTTCCTCACTTTACCTTTACACACATATATTAATATCTAGCTTGCTACGGACAAAACTCTCTGTCTCTCTCTGTCTCTCTCTCTTTCATCATATATTACACCTTCTTGATCAAGCTAGGCTAGCTACACTTGTGTTAATGGAACTATGTATTTTTGTACGTATTCCTCACACAAAACCAGCTTAATTATTCTTGCTAGTTGTGTTAATGGATATCGTGAAGGAGAAGTGGAAGAAAAACCTGATAGTGAAGACATGGGACCGCTGCCGATCACTTGGAGGTGGAGGTGGAGGTGGCCGCAGCAAGAGTAGCTCGTTCATGACAAAGAGCAAATCATGGAACGGCACAGGCACCGGCGAGGAGGAGGGGCGGCAAAAACGCAAGAGCAAATTAGTGGCTCCGGAAGGGTGCTTCACGGTGTACGTGGGACCCGAGAAGCAGCGGTTCGTGGTGAAGACGGAGCTTGCGAACCATCCGTTGTTCAAGATGCTGCTAGAGGACGCGGAATTGGAATATGGGTATAACTGTCAAGGCCCTATTTTGCTTCCCTGTGAAGTTCATTTATTCTGTAAATTGTTGGCGGAGATGGACTGCTGCGATGACCGGATTAGCCCTGCTGGCTGCAACTTTGCTGCTTGTAGCCCTGTTCGGCGTTCCATTTCTAGCGGTAGCAAGGCGTATGGTGCATATAGGCTGCTATCTCCTTCGCGAATGCTTAAGATGAATCAATTTTAGCCTTATATATATATATAGTCTGTAATCAAATTCTCTATTGATGATCAACAATGCTTTTTTCCTTCTTTTTTTCTTTTCTTTTTCGTCATGCTTGCCCTAATAACTAGTTAAATTCATAATAAGCTACATCTTTTGTAAATAAATTAGGAATAAAAATTGTAGTATATATCCTAATACCACTTTTTTGATCATACAAGCAAAACAAAAAACAAAAATCACAGAATTTATATATGTGGGATTGGCAAATAATATTGGTTCACTAAACTTGTTAAAAAAAAATTTCGTTATCAATTTTCATTCAATTCCGCATCCAAAATGGCAGCGCCAGCACTTCATATATATATAACCAAAAAAAAAAAACATTTATTGAATGTTAAATAAAAACAAAATATAGAGAAAAGTAGAACAACAAGATTTCAATAGTTCGGCCTATTTTCACCACTACGAAGTACTTTCTTTATATAAGGCTGCATCTTCATCTTAATTATAGCTAGCTAGGCTTGATTTATTTGTGTTACAATAGAAAAAACGGATAGTTGAAGTGAGCTAAGGAATACAAACAGATATGATAAATAATTAATAAAAAAAAATAAACCAACATAAATATTGAAAATAAACCTTACAAAGAAAGCGTGGAAGCTATGATCACAGATCACAAGCTAGCTGTACATAATAAAGAATGTACGATCACTTTATTCAACTGATTTAATTTCCATTGAATTCTTCTCGAAATTGCAGTTTAATTCAATATCTGATATTAGTGTATGTTGGAAACTCTTGTAAATCCAATTACATAGACAACTGTATATGTTAATTAAAATAAAAACAAAATATAGAGAGAAAAGCCGAAGAATACAAGAATTTTTTTGGGTGGTTTGGCCTTTGACCTATGTTCACTACTAAAAAGTGTCTTATAGATCAATCTTGATCTTATTGACATGATTTATTTGTGTTACAAATGACTCTATCTATAAAGAAAATTGATAGGTAAAGCGAGCTAAGAGAGGTAATTAAATCCTAAAAAATTAATAACAGTTATATATGACAAATACTTAATAAAAAAATCAACACAAATATAGAAAATAAATCTTACAAAGAAAGCATGGAAGCTATGACGACTAGCTGTACAATAAAGAATGCATCACTTTATTCAACTGATTAAATTCAATGCACATTATAATAACTACTGCAATACAATGATACATATAATTTAATTATTTATGGCAAAATATACATGTCCATTTAATAAGATACTCTATGATCAGCGAAAGAGAAATGCTAATTATACTACTATCACCTTTTACTCAGTAAGAACTTGTGAAAAAAAGAAAATCAATGATTAATTTTTACTGTTACATTATTTGAATTGTATAACAATTATATAATAATTTACTAAATAACATTTTTCGTATAATAGTATACTAAAAATAATGTTATTTAATTTGCTTCTTCTTGCATCCTGTGAGAAAAAGCAAATGAAACTCTACTTAGCTTCCTATAATATATGCTCCTAAGAAATGTGAAATGTTCCTGTGATAAACAAAATTCAGACTTAAAAACCTTTATTTTGATACTTTTAATAATTTAATTTATATTCTAGCATCATTGCTTAAGTGCACGGATCTTAGTCCAATTCAAACGGAGGATTTAACTGGAGAAGAGCTCGTCCCTTCTAAATGAAGGGCAGAATTATTTTTAAAAAAAATTATAAAATGACAATTTTGCCCTTCTAAATGAAGGGCTTTCTAATTCAAACACCTTCCATGCACCACCGACAAACAATAATATAAGTACATCGTTAAAAACAAACATAAGACTCAAGACCGATCAAAAACAAGAGGGCAAGCTTTTGATCAGACCCAAAATCTTTGGGCCTGCTGTGGAAGGCACATTTTGAGGGGACACATCGGAATGGCAATTGCCCCAAGCTATGATCGTCATGAATCCCAACATGTGTAGCCCACTTGATCAATCATTTTGGGCTTCCAAATACTAATTTAGACTCCCAACTAGTATTGGGTTGTTTTGTTTTACTTTATTTAATTTGCAATCAAACACCAAAAACAAATGTGACCTATAATATGCTACTAATAAACCTTATAAATTATATTTTTATTTTACTATTGTCTCACCTAATTGATGTAGCACTGTTAATTAGTCTTCAATTGTTTTTTTTTTTTTAAATAATAATTGATTCAATAGTTGATTGGCATTATTACATTAACAGATTGAGATAAAAATATTATTTCTACCATTATTCATATCCTCATTAACAAGTAAATACAATCAAAATATAGTCTTATTGAACATTTTCTATGATGGATATTGATGTACGTACGCATTTATAAGAAGCCCATTGGACCCAAGGGCCCAACAAACTATGGAACAAGGCTCATAATTGTTGTTCTGCCCGCTAACCATTTGTAAATTAGGAAGAGGTGCATAGCATAAGATCACTCCTCGCCACATCACCATAGTTGCCCCTATATTCTCAATAAGGAATCTTGAATTTTGGGTATAATTCACCCTTAAAAATTCGGTGATACACTTAAAATTGTAAGTTTGTAACAATTGTCTTTTTCTTCTTTCTTTTATTTGATATTTTATCACGGAAAATGCTAGGTGTTCTTCTGATGTTTTCTTAGTGTCCTCCTCACTGTGATATGGCTTTTAAAATTACCAATAGATCAAAAGTCAATAATGATAATCTCAAATTCAACGATAATTTTAAAAACCATATTACAGTTAAAAAAAACACCAAAAAAACAGTTGAAAAACGCCTAACATTTCTCTTTTATCACATGATATAGAAAACATTTGATAGCACGAAGAATCAATTGCATTAATTTTGAATGACATATAGCTTTCAATTTGCAGTCGGCAAACATGAGACAGTGGGAAAGCAGACCTTTCAAATCAGCAACAGAGCCAAATTGGAAGAGGGCCACATAATTTGGTTTGTATTTAAATGCGTGTGCATATCTATGTCAGCGTATATTTATAAAATCTTAATTTATCGAGTAATGTTGAAAACTATTTTTTTATTCTATTAAAGTTAATGTAATTTTTAAAATCATCGTTGAAAAAAATAAAAAAAAAAGTCTCTAACTTTACTCATGTATCCATTCTCATGAAAAACATGCATAAAACAAATCACGTGGCTATGTTACCAACCCCACAAAAGGTACATGGCTCTGTTTCTTTTTCTTTTTCTTTTCCTTTTTTTTTTTTTTTTTTTTGACATGTCCGCACAAGAGGAGAGAGAAAAATTTGAATTATTGATCTCTACTTCATTAGGCGTAATCCCAGCCGATTAATCTACCTCTTTGGGACCATGGCTCTCTTTCTTAAAGTACGATAAACACAAATCTTTTAATAAGACTATAAAATTATTTATTAGAATTTCTTCCAATTCTCATAATATATATATATATATATATATATATATATATATATATATTTCATGTGTTCAAAACATAAATAATAATTTTACTTAACTTTTATGAACTTTTAGCGCTTTTTCAATGATCTCCTAAATTTTAATAATTCTAAATTTATTATATTCAACTTTTAAATATTTGCAATGTCACCCACGGCTTGGTTGTGGGTCAGCTCAGCAATAAATTTTTAATTTTTTAATTTTTTAAAAATGGATATTTTAAGTAGCATCCTTTGTCAAGATTTAACAGCAAATCTTAATAAAGAGTTCACATTTCAAACTTTTTAAGAAAATAAATACAAAAATATTGAAAGTTCAAAAAAAAAAAAAGAATGAGTAATATTTTATCATATTTATTTATTTATCATGAGCTTGTTATTGGCTGAGGTTTTTTTTTCTATTTTTTTTTTTTTTTTTTTTTTTTTTTTTTTTTTTTTTTTATAATGGGGCCTGTACCAATTACCATAAGTATGTCAAGGAAAATAAGTAGTGTTGATGGCCCCCCCAGTTGTATTGAGAAAAGACTTCACCCTTGACGGTGAGCTTCAGCTACCAGAGCAATTACGAGAGAGAGGTATACATTGTTTCACAAATTTAATGACACAAGTTATGACAAGTGATTTATCAATATTCATTCAACAATGAATCATGAATGAATGTGCCCCATAACGTGGAAGGTGATTGTATATTTATTATAGTTCAAAATAACTTCAAATTATGTGGCTTCCTCATATTCATATATATGTTGCTGTCTGTAAAGAGTTTTAGTTCTCCATGACTTGAGCTGCATTTGAAAAAAAATATATGTTTTCAAAGAGATCGAACAAACTTCTTATTCAACTGAAGAACAATATATATTATCTGATTCACAATTTCACAGACTTCCTAATGAATTATTGACTCTGAACTTGATAATCCAAACATGGGAACTTCCATACAGATTACAAATGAAATAAATTTGCACTTTTACAACATTTCTGGTCCAAATACAGTAATCCAGCAGTAAGTATTTGAATTCAACTGGAAAACATGTTTTTTTTTTCTCGTGGACCAAATTGAACGTACACCACAAGCTATATAATAAATGCTTCAGTTCTTCAAATCTGCATCAGTTGTTCAAAGATTTTCATGGCAGAAGCCGGCAAACCCAGAAGAACATTTACGCTTTTTCTCTCTTTCCCATGAGATAGGAACAGAATTACTTCCTTCTCAGGCAAGGCCACCGGCCCAGAAAAAAGAGGATCCCCCCATCCAAAATCGACAGTGTGGAAAGGTAGCCTAGACCAAGTTGTGACCAGTAGGGTTGCTGCAAGAGAAGGCCTAGCTCTTGTTATTTCGAAATAGTCTATGGCTGATCTCATATAACTATCTGTAACCATATTAATTGCCTTCTGAACTAGTTCAACTGTAAAGGACAGTGGATTCTCAAGTTGTTCACATGCTCTGCATATGGAATTTGTTAACACAATCGCATTGCCAGAGTACCCTTTTGGTATTGATGGATCAAATCTTGGCCGCCCATCAACAGCAAAGAGAAGCTTTGTCTGTTGATCAGGCTTCATCCTTAGTGCCTGAGTTCGAGCTCTCCAGACAAAAGCTGTGAGGGCTTCAAATGTTGTGCACTTTTCCAGAACCCCATCTTCCTTGGCTTTTTGCTTGAGCAGCTCAAGCTTCACAGGGTCAAAACAGAATGACCTATAATGCATTTCTTCTTTGTAAACTTTGGTGCTGGTTTCTGATATATCTTCAATCTCAGCAAATTCCTTGTGCTGAAACTCTATCTGTGGTGGGTTTCGGGCTTTGAGTATGCTTCTGTCTAGAAATGGAGGGACTTTTAGGGGCAAGCCTCTTGCAGTTTCACCCCATGAGTTCACAAATTCCATGGCAGCAATTCCATCATGCAAACAGTGGTTCATCCCTAGCCCAAGAACAAAACCTCCACATTTGAACTTTGTCACCTGGACGATTAAATTAGCAATACAATTAAGTCTTAGAAAGGGATATGTTTGTTTCAACTTAGCAACGAGGAAAAGAGAAAGAAGGAAAGAAAGTGTTCTGTCAGATTACCATTTTCTTTTCATTTAATTAATTATACTATGAGATAAAATAATATGTTCTATAATTACAGTAGATTATATAAATTTAATATGGAAAAAGAAAGATGCACGCTGACGCTATTCTGAATTTAACTATTTTCTTTTCTGTCTTTTGTTATCTGTTTTTAAATCAAAGACATTAACAAATAATCCATTTTCCTTAAAAAAAAAAAAAAAAAAATTGTTTTACCTTTATCTCACTTCATAATACTTTTTCAAACAAAAAAACAAACACCCCGAACTGTTTATGTTCCTTCTAAAATAGTTAGAAAATCTATACAAGAGATCGACTTCAGTTTTGTTAGTTTGACCTTGAATTTTACATACAGATCATGCACCTCCTTCAATGTGATATATATATATATATATATATATATATATCATAGATATGAATAATATGAGATCCTCAAACCTGAACCACCAGAGGAGGGATCTCAAGTATGTTTTTAGCGCCAGGAATGTCATAAACCAGCTTTCCAAGAGTGATGGGATCAGGCTTTGTTGTGTCTCCTATCTCCTCTATGGAACAGTCTGCTGTTGCCTCAACAAAAACAGCACCCTCCCCTGTGCAGTCCACTATAAGCTTTCCTTCTGAGCTGATTGTCAGCCGTCCTGCAGCTGGATAGTAGTGAACAAGAACCTTTGACAAGGCATCCTTGATCACCTTCACAGCATCCTCATTGCCTTTTGAATCAGATTTAAAGCAGTAAATTGTACGAACTGTAACTGCAATGTTCTGGTCAAGGTTCGATAGAAAGTAAAGACCCTTCTCAGTTTCCCCTGCAGGAGGAACCAGAGTTGGCTCCTCTTGCTTCACACTCAGTTGACATGACTTATTGCTCACTTTCTCCATCAGAATCACCCTGCAACCAAAAAAAAAAAAAAAAGAGCAAATTGCTAATCAAGGAATTTATCACTTATGTATCATACAGATTAATGCTATGGGTCATGGTTATGTGACATGACAAACAATGAGTTACATAGCAAATACATAAAGCCAACTTATCTGGAAAGACAGAAGGGAAATGCAAAACATACTTGAAATGTACCACGGGTACTGCAGGAACAGGTTTTGAATGAACTTGAGATTGTATTTTCCTTTTTATTGTGTGGTTTGAGGGGTTATATAGAAAGAGGTGGGCCAAGAATTTGATAATTGATAGTTTCCGTGAACAATTGGTTTGCAACATAAAAGAGACAGGTGCTAATGGATAATTGGAGAGAGTTCATATGCAAAGATGTTTTAAAGGAGAAACCTTATTATGAGAGAGAAAAAGTTACTTTCTTTGAATCTTATTTTGGGTATTTTCTTTCTATTCAGATTGTGTTAAGGTCATATGGGTTGTGGTAGGCTACTTGCCAGTGAACCAAAACATTACCAGCCAAGGAGCCTAGCGTGAGAGAAAGGAGAAACTGTTGTTTGGTGGAGTTGGCGTCCAAAACTTGGTTTCTTAGCCGACTTTTTTAATCAGAAGGCCAACTCCAAGGCAGCAGAACAAGCACATGATTAATTATAAATTGTGCATTTGGTTATGGGATTTCGCAAGCAAAACGAAGGGTGACGGGCTTTTAAAAACGCACGATTTTAAAGGCCAAACTATAAATTTTATCAAAATCTTAACTGCATTTTTTAAGTTCGTGTTTCAAAAAACTGTGCTTTGAAATCGCTATTTTTTAAAAAAAGTCGTACGATTTAAAACCGCTAATGGACTAGAAATCTCAATGCTTTTATGGGCTAAACAAAATATGATTTTTGCGTTAGCAGGTGAATAACGGCTTACGTAGAAGATTCAACCAAATGTTAATTAAACATTCACAAACCTTTCAAAAAGTATTGGCTTGGGATATTTTATCAAGAAAAAACAAAGGGTGGGTGGGAGTGATCCCTCATCCCTGACTTTCTGACTTTATTTTCCCTCTCTTGGTCTGAAAGGCCTCGCAGTTTGCTCATAAAAGGATCAAACATTTCCAATCGTCCATATTAATAAATACTAAATAATACCCAGTTCGCTGAAACATTTCAATCAACTTTTACTACCACAAGGGTATAGATGATTTGAATGGATTTTCTTTATCTCAACACAAATTTCGCCTTAATATAGGGGTTCTACCAAAAAGTTACACAGAAGAAAAGCCATAAAAGAAGTCTATTACAGCTTTTATTATAACTCTATTACAAATTCACGTGACAATTCACCAATCATAAAACATTTAACACGTAAACCACTCGAACATATCTCTAGATAACAGACAGCAATGACGGGGGAGACTCATTTTTCTATGCTAGAAAAGGATGGATCATCTATTATAGCTGAGAGTAATGAAGACCTATTCATCACTGTGGCTAGAAAACTATGCATATCTACCAGTTGAGGATGGCGAAGAAAATCGAGTGCCTCATTGATTCGAAGAAGAATGTAATGTACTTGTAAATTGGACTGGACCCAAGTGCCCAACGCTAATAATAATAATAATGAGGTTATCAACAACATCAACAAAATAAATCATTCTCATGTCTGTTTCCATAACACAAATTTGATTGATATTGGCCATTCCTAACCCACCGTCCAGACCATTTGTCACAATCTAAATTATGGGGTTCAATTCATTTAAGCTGCGGTATGTGCGAATTACTATTTTTTTTAATAATTTAATTAAAAAAAATATTTTCGAGAAAACAACTTTAGAAAAGAATACTAAAAAATAGAAATAATTATAATAATAAAAAATCTCATCCATTGAAATACATTGAACATCCTTATGACAATTTCCTCATTATTTCTCTTCCTCTTCTTGTTGTAATGACTCACTTGACAAAGGCCTTGATTCGAAGTCACTAAAGGGCCAATCAATAGCATAGCTCTTTCTTTCCCAAGTCTCTGGTTAAACGAAAAGCTTTTGCATTCCTAATCCGATACGAAGCCAAAGCAAAGATTTTGTTTGTGCTCCCCTTACCGTTCCTGCTTAGCGTTTGCAATAATTGGAGAGGTGGATCACTTTGGCCTTTGAATTTTTTATCTGAAATTTTTAACAATGACTAATGCAAGGAATGAAGAAAATTGTCACGTCATAACACAACTTTTATGTAAGGAAAGAGATACTACCAAAAAAAAAAGAAATGAAGTTCATACAGATCATCAGTACAACAAAAGAGGTTAATTTATATGGTACAAAGAAACTCAGGTGGGTAAATGTATATGGCAAAATGTCACGATATCTAGACATCAACTGTAGTTTGTCAATCATAGTATCGAAAGGATCCCCAGTAGAAACATGATCTACTTGAAGAATGCACTACATGGCTCAAATATTATGCTTCAACTGCCAGAGAAATTTTTCTGGCCTGGTCCAATAAACTAAGCATCCTCATCCTTGTCTCCATCTTTGTCTGCATCATCACCAGCCTCAGCATTCTCCTCAGCCTCCTCTCCTTCTTCTTCCTCATCAGTCATGTTATTTATCACATCAGTAATTATTTTCTTCACCTCAGCTTTTCTATGCATTAAATCAACACCAAAGTGGGAACCTAACAGTTACATTCAAAATTCAAAAGTCAGCCAAGTTAAACTATATATATATTGTTATGATTTAGGTGGACCAAAAATAAACGAAGGGTGACCATACCAAGCTGCCTGAGAATATCAGATAAAGTTGCCTGCATGTGACACGGTATATTTTAGAATGACATGACGAAACTTAAACAAATCAATCTATGTGATACCACATAAAAGTGCTACTTACAGTATTGAAGTCCACTTCCTTCAAAATTTCAACAACTACAGCATGCATCTCCTCTCTGCTGGGTTCTGCCTTTGCCTTCTTCCTAGTTTGGCCCTTTCCTAGTTTGAGGACAAATTTGAAAAACAGAAGGTGAGAGGCTCTATCAATTTCGTCCTAGGAAACGAAGCATTTATCAAAAAAAAAAAAAAATGCTAATGGAACCTTCAATGATTTAATGCATCATAGTTTACTGAGTAAAAAACAAATTTCACACTAACCACTTTTTTTTCTGGGACTGTGATTTTCTTAAATGCATAAAATTTAATTCTGATAAATCATCTCCCCAAAAGAGTAAACAGCTATAAGATGCGGATAAAATCCCCAATATATATGAACAAAAAATGTCAAGTAGCAGCAAGAATTCAATAAAAAAATGAACAAAATCAAATTTTGAATTGTCAAAAACCATGTATAAGAATCTTCGGAGGATTAAAACAAGCATTTATATTAGGGGGGAGGAGGGCAACGAACCTTGATCCTTGCTTGAGACCTTTGTTGGGGTCTTGGTCCGCTGTTTCTTACTTGAATCTTTCTCTTTAACGTCTTTCTGGCTTCCCTTTTCAACTTTCTGTTTTTTAGATGTCGATCCCTTTGGCTTTGAATGTGAGCCAGATGTTCCATCAGCATCACTAGCACCTCTTTTCGAAGCTGACCTAGATTTTTTTGTAGATTTTGCAGGAGTTTTCAGAGTCTTGGCAGGGGTAGCCTTTTTTACAGGTATGGGTTTCTCTTTCACTTTTTTCACAGAACCATCCTTCTGAACTTTTTTGGAAGAGCTTTTTGACACCTGCTCCTCCTGTTTATCTTCTTCCTCCGATTTACTTTCTTCATGGTCACTTTCTTCATTTGGCATTGTTTCATTGTCATCGTCATCATGAGATTCGTCTTTTGCATCAGAAGATTCAACTTTATCATCAATGTCATCTTCTTCCTCAACTTCAGACGACTGTTTTTTCTGTTTTGTAACTTGAGGCGTTTGTTTCTGTTTCTAGAGGCAAAATGGGAGAAAGCAAATGACAAGAACATGCAATGAGATGGACAGACATAAACATGCACACAAGATACCCATTAAAAAACAAAGATTAACAGAGAGAGAGAAAACTACATCAATCATCAATTACATTAAGTGCCTTGGCAGAATATCCTCGGTCGTGAACACTTATTCATGAGAATCTGGAAAAGTTATAAAACCAAACTAAATCATCAAGCACAATGCAGTGAGCTGAATTATAAACTAATCCACTTTTCCTTTTTTGGGGGCCCTCTTTCAGGGAGAAAGAAGTTCGATACATATACATATCGCTGAGGTCATCACGACTGAATGTATCAAGTATCAGGCAAATAGTATACATGAGAATGTGTATACAAGTATGAGAGAGAGAGAGAGAGATATCAAAGGCAAAGCACACTCCCAATTACTCTCCTAAAAATATCAGTACGTAATGTTATGCACCTTCATACAGAACCAAATTCCTATTTCTTAAGTCTCATTTGTGTTCCTCTTTGCCCATTTCAGCATAATACACAACACCATTTAAGAATACCGAAATCACACAACCTTTTTATTTGTGTTTTAGATGTTCATATGCATCTTATTAAAAAAAGTCAAAGCAATAGTGTGGTCCCCCATCTAACTTCAAATGCAAGAAAGGGGACAAACAGTGCAGCAGATATGCAGCTAATAGAGACATGACCATCAGTGATCACCCTAATCCATTTAAGAGTCTCAAAGGCATCCCACCCACCTTGTGTTTCGATTAATTAAGTCTCTCCTACACCAACATACTGTATTTTGTTGAGAATTCCCACTTTTAAAGGTAAAATTAACAGCAAAAGGGAACTTGGGCGCACACAAACAACATAACAAACTTCTTAACTTTGAAACTTAAATGCTGCACTAAAATAAATGATTCAGAAAAGTATAATAAATTATTCCTCTTTTTCCTTTGATTAACCAAACGTTCAAACTTATCAACTATAGATGGCAATCTCAAGATAATGATCACAAAATGAGCAGTAACATCGTCACCACATGAAAGTTTCAAGTGGGTCAGAATTACATTCTAGTGTCAAAACTAGATGTTCCCGTAATTAAAACGAGATATCCACAGCAACCAGATCAAATAACGACAAATGCAGGTCACACCAATAGAAGTGTTTAACAGATATCAATGCATTAAAGAAAAATATTTCCGTTTAAAGTTCCAGCATCAAGATGAAGCAACTAAATAGTTGAGTATAAATCTAATCAAATGAGACAAACCTTGGGTTCTGCTTCTGCAGATGCTTCTCCAGAGCTAGCAGATTTGCTTGGTGTGACCTTCCTCTTACGCTTTTGACCTTTCTGAAATTCATATGAGAAACAAGCCTCAGCAACCTTACCCTGGCTACTTAACATCACCTAGTGCTCGATACTACACAAAGCAATGATGTAAAATAAACCTGCTCTTTATCAGCAAGCAAAATGTCAGTTGTCACATGGGGGGATTCCAAAAACTCCAATAACTTCACAGAGAGTTCTTCCTGAAATCACAGACAAGGTAACGAAATGTTAGTTAACTGATAAATTGTAAGATACAATTATAAGTATCATTCTACCACGACTTACCTTCTTCACACCAGACCTACTTATTGGAATATTAAGCACATCGCAGAAATCCATCAATTTCTCCTTAACACACTTGTCAAGTTTCTCCTTCACCCTTGCCCTCTGCTTTTCCTGCAGTAGAGCAAATAAAAAGCATAGTTTCTCAGTATCAAATTAACATAAAACTATATGCATGGATATACAAGAAGATTATATTCATCAAAAAACAAGATTGTAATCAGAAATCAGCAAGAATGATGAAACAAGTATTATGTCTGCAACTAACAAAAAATACCTCGTTCTCCGTCCACACATAGCCTGAGAACTGGCCAATATTTCTCTTCAAAATTTGTGCCTAGACAACAATTTCAACAATTAATACCTCAAAAGAAAATCTGGTAACAATCATCTGATGAAAGTCAAAACAAAACAACCAAACCAAGAAACCATATTGGTTGGTCACCTTAGCTTTCCTTCCAAAAAGTATTGTATGAAGTATTTGCAGGTTGTCATCAGTTTTTCTCTTGGACAACTTGAAAGCCACTGAAACAGTTTACAATATCAGACAAAAAATAGGCCAGGCTGCTGTAACAAAAAAGTTGAATAGAAGTAAATTACATGCCCAAAAACATAATAATCTGTGAACAACAATAGCTGACAAGCTCTCCCTCTCAACATTCAGAACATTCTTGGATATGTCAAAGCCGTATTGAAATTAAACTAAAAAATAATAATTTATTAAGATCCAGATGAAAGTACATAATAATGAATATAACACCTGCCCTCAAATTCCTTCTTTGCATTTACTCGCTGCATCCTCCAATCCCAAGGGCATATTAAGACTCCAAAAAAAATCCTCACATATTTAGGTATTTCAGACTCCAAAAGAAGGTACCTCACATATTTAGATTACCAAATTTTAATTGTTCATCTGACATTCCCTCAGGCTATAATGCTCGCTAGTTTTTCCATTGATGAACGAAAGAATCACTAGCAATTTCTTTTTATTTTCTTTTATTTTTTTGTTAGCAAAAATAATGTTTACAATGAAATAGAATATAATCATAAAATACAATAAATTCCCTATACAACTTTTATATTCTCTATCAAAATCCACCCCCTAAAAAGGAAAAAGAAAAACAAACTTTTCTATCCTAGCTTCACTTAGATTATTTGCTGGTGCACCTAAATTGACAAATACATTCCCAGCATGACTTTTTTATAACATAAGTTCAGTGCTGCCATTAGACTGCTGCACCCCAGCCGCAAGTTAAGGACTATAGCAATGAAAGTCCTAGCCTAGTGACAGTTTTTGTTACCATGAGATTGAGAGGACCCCCATTCAAACAGTGTGGTTATGATTAAAGCATATTAAGAGTACGGAAAGAGATTAGCTATGAATTATGATTCTTGGTGTTAGGAAGGACAGAACACACCAAGTGAACTGTCTTCCAATTCCCATTGACAAACTAAAATAACCTAGTTATTTTTTTATAGTCCATATACCCTACAAGGTGTGGGACTGTATGACCCTACAAACGAAAACCATCTCCTCTGTAGAGATCTTCCAAGACATAAAATTACTATGATGACACCATCAAACCTCAACACCTTTGAGGAATATTGTGTGGTGTGTGTGTGCATCAAACTTGTCCAGCTGATTCTGCAATCTAATTGTTATGAATTTCTGCAATTATTTTTCTATTATCATTGGGAGGAAAAATAAGGGGAAAAAACAACAGAACTCCCTGAACAACAGAAGAGTGAGTCAGGAATAAGAATAAGACACAGATCTTTTTGCACCATCTAACAGCAACCATTTTCCCACAGCAACTGAATCAATCCCTGATATTTCCTACCCAAACAAAAGCAATAAAGATAAAAAAGCATAATTGCCCTAGTTTCACCTACGAAAAACTTTTTTTTCTAATAAGTACTTCAAATTTGGGTTTACTTTGATACTCTACTTTCTGTTAATACAAAGCATCAAATACTAATTAATATGATACAATTTGTGTATCAGTGATAGATATAAAAGTAAAGTGCTACTACACGTTAAGGATGTATTCCTACAACTCCACATTTAGTACCATGAAGTTCGTGTGATAATTTATCTCTTGAAAACCAATGCTCGTGGTGAGTAGTACACAATCCATGTATAACATTACCCTATTCTTCCAAGGTTTGCATGCAATAGTATAGTTTTAAGCTTTAGAAAATAAAAAATACGAGCAATATATTTGATAAAGCGCACTAAAAGCCACAAGACTAATCACTACTTATCAAAAAAAAAAAAAAAACTATTAGCAAAAAGATTTTGAATTTCAAATATCTAGTCATACCCATGCCCCAAAATCATATAAATTTATGAGAGCAACAGCCTTGCAGTCAGGGACAGAACTATAACGTTTATCTATGCGGACCAAGTATAATTCTAAAATAAAATCCCGCCTAACTCCTTTTAATAACGCCAATTAAATTATCCTTGGGGACAAATATAATATCTGCATTTTCATCTTTCAAGTTTCAAAAACGAGAAGGCATGCTAATGATACAAATGAAGCATAAAGAACTACCCGTTTCACCAAATCATAAACTTTCCCAATCCATCAACCACAAATGCCATAAAACCGCACCACCCAACAACAATTAGAAGCTCAACACGCCAAGAAAGCAACCAAAACATACCATTCGGAATATCCCTAAGCTGCGTACCGCGACCCTGCAAACCCACAAACCCAAAAATAAATCAAGAGCATATCAAAATGTGTCATAAGACTGCAACTTTACACTCCATACCTTCTCAATCGACAACACTTTGCTCGCCGAAGACCTGGCAGACCTCCCGGGGGACGGCACTGAGTACCTTTCCACCGTTTTCCTCTCCCTAGTTGGCCTCTCGCTCGCAGGTGTAACCGGTTCCTTCCTCTCCTCCTCGGTTGACTCCTCGCTCTGCTTCTTCTTCTTCCTCAGCTCACTCTGGTCTTTTTTGGAACTCCCCCTCCGACCTCTCTTCCCTTTCTTGCTCGCCTCGCCTTCCCCCACCTCCTTGCTTTCTTCTTGGCCTTTAGCTTCAACGTCTTTTTCTTCGGGCTCTTCTTCTTTCTCAGCCGGATCTTCTTGCTCTTTCTTGGCTTTTTCCTCTCCTTCTTCTTCTTCTTCTTCTTCTTCTTCTTTTTCTTTGCTCTCTTCCTTAGCTTCCTCTGCTTCGGCCTTGAGCTCCGCTTTGTCTTCCTCGGCAGGAGGAGCTTCGTCCTCTGATTTCTTCTCCTCTAGGGTTTCCGACGCCATGAGCACACCCAATCAACAGCAGAGAAACACCAAATAGCGAAAATCAAAGAGAGACAGAGATATTGCTAAAACCCTAGGGCTTGGGGTTTTGGAAGAAACCCTAAAATTACTAGCTCTGAGAGTTTGATTTTGGGTATTTAGGGGAAACGAAAGAAAAATTGGGGATTTTTAGGGCGGGCTGTGTAAGAAGAGCGGGGGTTCAAAATTTGATGTCAAATTTGTGGGCGGGCTTGGGTGGGTTTTTTCTCTTTCTTTCTTTTTGTATCTCTTCTTGTTTTTTCAAAGACACAAGCTCTAAAGTCTAGTCTCGTCCCGCAAAGCCAAAACCCAAAAATCAAAATACGGATTGTTACCCAATAGGGAACTTTCGGATAATTGTAGGCATTTGTTTGTTTTTTGGGCACACTTTGACAGTGCGTCATATTTGGACGTGACACTTGTGATATTTATTATATAATTATTAAAAAATATAGAAAGTCACATAATAATACCACTTATCATGTACAACAATCTGTATAATAATCGTAATTGTACAAGAGTTTTGTAGTATTCTAAACATGACCTTTGTGAACATTATTGTGGCATGACCGTTTCTTTCCATGTATTTGGGTTTCTCGAAAAAATTGTTACATTATTGTGGTATATGTTTGAAAAATATTTTGTATTTTAAATTGTTTATTGATGATTTTGAAAAAAAAAAAATGATTGTTTTTTATTTGAAAAAAAAAAAAAAAAATGTTTTCAAAATCGATATCATATAAAACAAAGTAAAGTTTTTATGAGAGACCCAAACATGTCATAAAACACTCCATTCTCTCTCCTCAAATAAAACCTTATTCCTTTTTTTGAGTTTCTGCAGCCGGGGGAGGAGGGGGTTTCTCCCCCACTTTTTCCCCACCTCTCCCCACTTCCTCATTCCCCCACCCGTTCTCACCTCTTCGGAGCAGGGCTAACAAAACAGGTATTTATCCTATGCATGTTTTTTTAATAATAAGGTTTTAGATAATTCATGCATTTAATCTAAAATCTTATTATAAAAAAACATGCATAGAATAAACAGGTATTTGCCAAGTACCTGCTTTGCCAACCTTACAGTTCGGAGGCTCTATCCACCTCTTCGGAGGCTTATCAATTACCTATGGCAAGCTCTCTCGATTCAGCAACTCCATCGGCATCTCCCCCATCGCAAATCGTTCGATTCCAACCCCAATCTACTGTCCTCAACCTTGGTTTTGCACTCTCCTTGAGGTTTTTGGATTGATTTTTTTTTTTTCAAAATCATATCTATGAACTTCAGGACGCTCAATTCCATCGTGATCACAAGCCCCCCACACCAAATCGTCATCCAAGCAACACACGCTTGCGAGTAAATCTTACTCGCAGATGCATGGGAAGCCCCACGCTGCTTTTGACAACCCCCACTGCCTCCCGTTGCTGTTTTTAGTCTCCTGTGGTGTTGCTCTGCCTCCCGGTTCCCACTACCGGTGCATGTTTTCCATGCTTTGGCGAGTGACTTACACACTAGTCCTTTACCATGTCCCCATCGCCTTCCTCCACTATACCATCTACCGGATCTATTGTTCTAAGATTTTATTTACTATCTTTTTATTTTTCTCTATAATTTTCTATTCTTTGTTTTTCTTTTTCTTGCTAGTTTGTTGTGTTGCCATTTTTTTCTCTCTCTTCTTTTTTTTTGACAAAGTTTTCTCTATTTCTTTTGACCACTAATGGTCTTGTTTAGTTTCCTCACTCGACTACTGATGGTCGTGCGGCAAGCTCTTTCGGGTTTTATTCTGTTTACGAAACTTTGCCTTTTAATACGCCATCTTTTGGTGGTTTCGGTTTGTTTGATAGGTCGGATCATTTATTTGATCCATTCCCAACACTTCTTAAGAAAACTCTATATTTTTTATTTTCTTATAATCCCCTTTACCCAACATTGAATAGAAAAATATACCCAAACAAAAAAAAAAAAAAGGTAAAGATTTCGTGATTGTGAAAGTCATTTTTTACAAGTATCATCTACAACTATGAAGCTAATGATTTTATTTGTAATAGTTATCATCTAAAACTATGAAGCTAATGAACTTATTTGTAATATAATGATTAAATTGCCTGCCTTTTAATATTTTCATAGACGTGGAAATCATTACAATTTCTTAGTTTTTCAATAATTGATATTTGAAATTATACTTTTTTATTTCTTTCTAAATTTAAGACAAAAGCTTCCAAAATAGATACTTATAATTCCACTTAACTTACAATTGATTGAACAAAACTTACATTTGAAATAAACAATTTTTTTTTTTAAAAAAAAAATGATAGAGAAACGTCATATCGACAATAATCAGAACAAAATAGGCATGCAATGTTTGTAAAATGTAGTTCTTTACATGTAGGTTAGAGCTAACTATTTGAGACTGTACCCATTTTATCTTATTCAACACGTTCTTCCCATATATTATCAGTGTGCATATAATAAGGGTTCAGCAATTATAATAAGGGTTCAGCAATTATGTTATATATTTATTCATTATGTAAGAGGACCACGCCATATTATCTTATTCACATTCGTCTTAAAGAGATACATTAATTGACTGAGAACCACGCCACATGAAGCGAATATTACTAGTTCGAATTCTCTTTCCCCTTTCATTCCCCTTGTGCGGACATGAAGTCGTCCTTGCATGATTAGTAGGGATAACATATGTTCATTGCCAAGTTGTCGCAATTTTTTTTTTTTTTTTTTTTTTGTCAAAATAAGAATATCAGTGACAAACAACAAACTCATTGCAAATATTAATAATATATACAATATTCTTATTACAAACATTTCATAATTTGAATCACGTGACACTTATTATGTCATATATTTTAAATTTACTTGTCAAATTTTGTTACCTAACGTTTTCACCTATATGGGACTACATAACAATTGTATAATCTGTCACATAATTTTACAAGGAGATTGTATTAAAAGTTATATGATATCAAACCATATTCCAAACCAATAGTATTTATATATATTTCCAAGACAATTTCAAAAGATTTGGACTTTACTTAGGGTGGTAATTTGTATTTGCTTATCGAGTTCAGATTGTGTTAAGGTACGAATATAAAATTATATACATCAATCATAACCTATCAAATTTAATTAAATGGGTCAGACCCATTAACTATGACTCACTAATTTCGTTTCAGGTTTACGATTCGTATAAAAAATTGTGAATCCTAAAATGTTATGTGTTGAATTTGGATTGTGTTGAGACGTGTGTAAATGTAATTAAATTAGGCCAATCATAATTTGATAAATGTAATTAAATTAGTCAGACTCCTTAACTATTGTTCACTAATTTAATGTTGAATTTGCTAATAATGTCAAAATTTACCAGTCTAACCATACTTGTTACTATAAGTATCACAATCCGAGCCGGAGTAATTCTATTAATAACCCCATTCTCAAAAATATATGTGGCATGGTCGCTTCAAACATTTAATGTATCGAGATTGGTTTAAAAAAATATAAAATAATGAATAAAATTACATAAGTTGAAGCCCAAAAGTGCACTTGATCGGGCGGATTGAACCCGGGATTGCTAATGACCAAAAGAGGCTAAAGAGCCACCGAATTTATCTCCTCTGACTACCCAGTCCCCTCCTATATAAAAGCCCATATTGCTCTCCACCTCCGCCTCTAATAGTCTGGTACTAGGGTTTCTTCGCCGTTATCACGAACCGGCCAGGCGAGTCGAGGCCTAGCCCCAACCGGAAATGGTATGTTAGAAATTCTACCTACCATCTCTTTCATGCTCGATTGTACTGCATACGTATGTCTGTCTTCGTACATATTTTTTTTATACATGTTTGTGTGTGTGTTATGCATGTGGATGTACCTGTCTTTTGTTGGATTTATGCACTTGTAAGTAACAGTAAATTCCAGATGATTATGTATAATGTTATTTTTTATGGGGTGAAGGGAGCGATTTGTTGATGTTTGTTTAGCGGCAAGTAGGGAGATTTTGTGTGTTTTGTTCAGTAATGATCCGTGAAGAATCTTGGGTTTATTGGATTTTGTGGGACTATTGTAATCAGAGCATTTTTTTGTTCGGTTTGTAGAAATTGAGCAAGAGGTTTTGTATGTGTTTGTGAACATTGTTAGGGGGGGGGGGGATCGCCTTACTGTTGAAGTGCTATCTGTTTGCTCCCGTAATTGTGATATCATTGGAGTAGCTATTTTATTATGATGGTCTATTACAATGGTTTTGTTATTTCTATGCAGGCCCCTAAAAGAGGTGTAAGAGTGGCAGCAGCATCTGCCAAAAAGAAACCTGTACTTTTCTCTTCTTTTGTTTCTCCTCCATTGGACAAATAATTATTTGTTCATTGTGTATTATGAATTGCTTTTGGTTCTCACTCTTTGCATTTTTGGTTTTGATTTTGGTTTCTAGGAGAAGTTCGTGAACCCGTTATTTGAGAAGCGTTCGAAGCAGTTTGGTATAGGTGGTGCTTTGCCTCCAAAGAGAGATCTTCACCGATTTGTGAAGTGGCCAAAGGTTGTTCGCATCCAGAGAAAGAAGCGGATCCTTAGGCAGCGCTTGAAGGTCCCACCAGCATTGAATCAGTTCACCAAGACCCTGGACAAAAACCTTGGTAAGGACCATATTGCCTCACTTATGGAGTTGCTTAATCTATTATTTTTGTTGCATTGTTTAGACAATAGCTAATATCAGTTATTTAAAATCTAACCACCACCAGAATATGTTGGTTAAACAGATGAGCAATTGTGAATAGAGAATGGTGAAGCCTTTGTTTTCCCAGCCCACTCCCTTTGTCTTAGAAAAAGAATCTTCTCATGTAAAAAAATGAGTTCAATTTTCATACCTCTATGCGCTCCATCGCATGTGTAGTTTTTTTTATTTTTTATTATTATTATTATTTTTTTGTATTTTTTATAATGGAAGGTATCAAATCTATAGGAATTCGTTTTCTTATTAAGAAATATCTGCTATGCTGAGTGATCTATCTCACGATCTTTCTCAAGGAGTAGTAAATTTGGTTTGTGACTTTGAGAAATGAGACATATGTGGGGAGCATAGAAGAGGAGATAAAATCAGAATAATTATGGCATTTGAGTGGGGGTAGATGATTGGATTTCAGTGGATATGGGATTATGGCGTATGTGGTGTTGATTAAGTTGTTTGAAATTGTGATTTACTTGTGTAAGTTATTTTTTTGTTCTGCAGTCTCTGTTCATGTACTACTTTTGATGATCTGTATCTATGCTTGTATCCCTTTATTTTTTCTTTTTACCATAACAATATTGTCATTACTTGCAGCAACAAATTTGTTCAAGTTGCTTCTCAAGTACCGGCCGGAGGACAGAGCAGCAAAGAAGGAGCGCCTTTTGAAGAGGGCTCAAGCTGAGTCTGAAGGAAAAACTGTTGAAGCTAAGAAGCCCATTGTAGTGAAATATGGACTCAACCATATTACCTACCTGATCGAGCAGGTTGTTTAAGTAGTTAGCTGTTATGCACTTGTAATCTGTTTTCCCAATGTACTCAGCTGTCTACATAAGTAAAAAGTTTCTTTATAACTAATGGCAGTGATTTCTCTATTCCTTGCAGAACAAGGCACAGTTGGTAGTTATTGCTCATGATGTGGACCCAATAGAGCTGGTTGTCTGGCTTCCTGCATTGTGCAGGAAGATGGAGATCCCTTTCTGCATTGTGAAGGGGAAGTCGCGTTTGGGAGCGGTAATTCATGTTTCATTTGTCTGGCTATTAAATATTTTTATCAAACAAGGGATTCCATGTCATGCCAATTATTTGTTATGATTTGCTGACAGATTGTCCACAAGAAAACAGCTTCTGCCTTGTGTTTGACCACTGTGAAGAATGAGGATAAGTTGGAGTTCAGCAAAATCCTGGAGGCCATCAAGGTAGATTTGAACTGCAGTTTTGTTATGTAATTATCTCTTTTTACATTTGTGCAAATTACATGTTTTACTAATATATGGTTGGTTTTAATTGCTTATTTAGGCAAACTTCAATGACAAGTATGATGAGTACAGAAAGAAGTGGGGAGGTGGGATCATGGGCTCCAAATCACAGGCCAAAACAAAGGCCAAGGAAAGAGTTCTAGCTAAGGAAGCTGCTCAAAGGATGTCTTAAAGAGTATAAGTAGTCCTAGAGAGATGACCAGTTCTTACGTTGTGTTTTTTGTTTTTCCATATGAGTTTAACTTCTGCTATTTAAATTCATGACCGAATTCACCTTGTGCTACTCTCTCTAGCCATGGGAGTGTGATATGTTTTTTTTTTTTTTTATACTCTTGTTAGGTCTCATTTTTGGTTAGATATAAAAAACTGTTTTTTTTTTTTTTTGGAACAATCTACAACTTTCATCACAATTTTGTGAGCTGCATAATGACCAATGATGTGACTATGTCGTCTGCTGAAGAATCAGTTATTGAGTAACAAATATGAGAGAACTAATATAGGGTTTATCTGTACAAACAAATTTTGGGCTGCCTGCTTGTGCAAGTGGGTTTTATAGGATTTCTCTTATATTTGCTATTCAGATTGCAAAATTGTTGACGATTTGGAACTCAGTTATGGTCATTGATCAATATGCTGATTGCTAGCAAATGTGGTTTTCCTCTTGGCAGACCCTCTAGTTTGATTAGGAATGGATTAGATTGTTGTTAGCAATTCCAATATTGTTTTTCTCACCGTAAATGGTTTTGTTTTGTGCAATTACCTCGGGTCATTCCACCTTTTCAATCCAATTATGTATTTGCTGTTCTTTCTTGGCCACAATTAAGCCTGTGATCTTAATGCGAGCACAAAATGTGAATGTTCTTGCGTGGAGTCTAAAGAAATGAAGAAATAAAACTATTAGTGGTAAATTTGGCGCTTTCATCTCTTGTTGAGCACTAGAAACTAGAAAGGGAGAAAGAAGGATCTTGATCCATGTAATTTTCTGGCCTAATTTTAGGGGTAGGAAAAAGTGAGTGAGTGAGTGCATGGTTTGGGGTGTTTTGGTTGGTGGTTTTTGCACTCCGGGTTGCCTAGAGACCTGCCTAAAGACCTTAAGCCCTAAGTCTATCATTTTCTGGAATTCTTTCAATTTAATGAGACATGATAAATTGAAACCATTATAATCTTCTGTAGATGATAATCTGCTGTCTTATCTTACCTTTGAAAAGGAAAAAAAGAAGAAGACAATAAACACTTAAATGCAAAATCTTAACTTTCCAACATAATTTTTCAAGGAAAAACTATACTCAACCTCCTCGGGTTAACATCCTATTAGCATTTTTCATTAATTTGGACAGAAAATGAGACTCACTTAAGTGTAAAATATGAATTGTTCAATATAAATTTGAAAGCGAACACTGTAAATAACCTCATGGAACTAACACCTTGTTTGCAACCACCCCAAATTAAAAAAAAAAAAAGAAAGAAAGAAAATCAACTCCCTTAAATTACCAAACACTTTCAATTTGCCAATTTCTATTAGCATTTTCCATTAATTTGGACAAAAAATGAGACTCAAATTGTCCATGGATTTGGATTTTGCGCTGAAAAAAAAAAAAAAAAACAACATATGTGCGTACTTTTTTTAACGGTTCATGTCTAATTTCAAATTTTTTATGAGAGCGAAGAAAGTGAGATTAAACCTAAATTGCTTAAAAAATTAGAACACAAATATGTAACTTTTATACTACACCAATCCCAATCCATTGTCCGTTATACTCTTTAAATAGTAAATAATCCTCATCTATTATTTTGTTATAATTAATCATTGATTTTTATTTTTTTATTTATTTTGTTTATAAACAAAAGCTGATGAAAGGTTTGTTAAGAGTTATCACATCACCATTGTAGCAATCATTTACTCTTATATTTTCAGCCTTTGCAACGGAAAAGGAAAGTGAAAACTTTGAGTTGAGAGTTGATTGGTCCGTGACCAAAGTTACACCTGACAAAGGCACAGTCCCCGCAACATTTATAGAGCGAGCGATTAAGCGAAAAAGTTAGATCCGGACTCTAAACGATTCAGTCCCGAAGATGGAAATCACACCACACGACCCGACTTCTAAACCGCTCCGACCCGACGAACCAGAGCTCGACCTCTACACCATCCCAAGCCACTCTTGTAAGTCTCTGTCTCTCTCTCTCTCTCTCTCCCCCTAAACCCTAAACCTAGACTTCGACTTCTCGGGCCCTTCGCTCTCCGTTTAAACCCTAATCTCTCAGTCTGGTTCCGCAGAAACCAATTCCGGAAAAATTTCTGGTGAAGGAGACTAAATTCTGAAACTTTCAGTTAAAAGATCGAAATTTTGTCTCTGAAAGCTCTGGGAGCGGCTAATTTAGTTGGTTTTTCGCTTTGTGAAATTCTTCGAAAACACTTGGCGCGAATTTCCGCAAAAGTTTGAGGCCCAAAGAGATTTTTTCTTCGTAGCCCAAAAAGGAATTCAACATTATGATTCTTATTATTGTTTTGTTATTCTTATACTTAACTTGAATTTGTGGAGGCTAACAAACATGAGATTGAATCGAATTTTCTCAGGTTGGTTTTTGTGGGACGAAATCCACGAAACTGAGAAGGCCGAATTGAGAGAATTCTTCGATGGAAGCTCTTTCTCAAGGACGCCCAAAATATACAAGGAATACAGGGACTTTATCATCAATAAGTACAGAGAAGAGCCTTCGAGGCGGCTTACCTTCACGGACATCCGAAAATCATTGGTGGGTGATGTTAGTTTGCTCCACAAGGTCTTTAGGTTCTTGGAGAAGTGGGGGTTGATCAATTTCGGTGCGGCTTTGGGTATCGATAGTAGTAGTTTGGTTGTGGTGGAGGATGAGGAGGACATGTCTAGGATTAAGATTGAGGGAGCTGTCCCAAATGCAGTTCGGGTAGGGGGGTCACCGAATTCACCAAAGCCTATTTTGGCTCTCCCAAGCGTGAGGCATAATGCAGTTAGGAGTGGAGTCAATTTGCCGCCCCTGGCGTCGTATTCGAATGTTTTTGGTGATTTGGTGAAGCCGAAGGCCTTGGTTTGTGGGAATTGTGGAGGAAATTGTGACTCTGGTCACTATAAATATGCTAAGGTATTTTAGTGTGCTCTTGTGAGTTAATTTGTTGTAGATTGCTAGTTCTTAGCCTTTTGGTGTTATAATTCATATGTGACTGATCAAATTGGTTGGTGGAATAAAAATGGGTATATGATATCGGTAATTTGTTTACCATACAATGTATGTTATTTTGTGAGTTGTGCTTTCTACTACTGCTCTGTTGTTGTTGCTGTTTTGTGTTTACATTTGATCTTGGGTTACGTGTCTCTTAGAAGTTATTAAGAAATAAGGGTTGGGCTAGTTCTCCTGATTAAATGCCTAGCATGGGACAGTTACATTTACTCTATTCATGAACAATCTTATTGGTCAGGTCTTTCTGGGAGTTAGTTTGTGCTTTTTCTTTCGATTATTCTTCAGTATAACAAAATCAAATGCACGGATTTCGCTGTATTGTGTGTTGTAGTGTATTTATAATGTTAGACATATATTCATATTCAATAGTCTTTGATGTGGACAAAATGTCTGGATTGAAAAGATTATGAAATTAACAGCTGTGTATAAGTAAATTATCAAAAAAAAAAAACAGCTGTGTATAAGTTTATTAACATATATGCATCAGAACATCATGACTCTACAGGTTTTTAATTTAATGAAGTTGAATTTTTTATAAGGACAATTGAGTGTTGGACACGAGTTTCATGACCTCAAATGTCCAAAGCTTCAATTTTCTACATGAAAAGGTGTCCTAAAACCTTAGAGGGATCATTGTAGCTAGACAACATAGTTGGGGGCAATGCCTTTGTCTTATTTGCCTGAGCATCATCTCTGTTTGTCTTCATTACAAAGTTACTAGTATCTGCTTAGGACTTAAGCAGGCTGGTTGCTTGGTGGTCCAGTAGCACCAGGTGATGCGCAGATTATTCTTTGCCTACACTGCGTTGATTAATTATGCAAACAAGACAGTTCTCTGAACTTGATTTAAATATGTTACATATTGATGGTCTGCACTTTTTGCAGTAAATAGACTTATCATAAAATCCTTTTCCCCCCCTTTTTTTGGTATGATCAGTTTTGCATTTATTCCCTCTCTCTCTCTCTCTTTCTCTCTCTCTGATTCTTTTTTGTTCTCAAAATTTTTTGATTTTTATATTTTTGTAATTATTACATGAGCAGGGCGAATTCATAATTTGCATAAACTGTTTCAAAAATCAAAATTATGGGGAGAACAGGTCAATGGATGAATTCAAACACAATGAGTGTGATGAAGATAGTGCTAATCGTGGGGCTGTCTGGACTGAGGCAGAAACCCTACTTCTTTTAGAATCTGTCTTGAAGCATGGGGATGACTGGGAGCTTGTTGCTCAAAATGTTCAAACCAGAAATAAACTTGATTGTATATTGAAACTCATTGAACTGCCATTTGGAGAGCTTATGCTTGGTTCTGCCCACAAGTATGGTAATTTTGGTGGCCCCAATGGCAACATGAACAGTGCAAAACCAGTTCAGTTGTCTTCATCTGAGTGTCACGAGACTATCAAAACAGATGGTCAATGTCATGAACAAAATGATGAAAGAGAGCAGAATGGAGATGCTGTGGAGCAAGGTCCTCCTTCAAAAAGACAGCGCATTGCTTCCCTTTCAGATGCCGGTAGTTCATTAATGAAACAGGTAGGGGACCTGACCTTACTACAAAAATCTTATTTTTCAGAACTTTCTAGTAAGCTGTTCTTTTGGGACACATTATTATTGTTTATTCTGGTTTTTACAATGTTTTAATGTTGGTCAAGAGAGTATTATAACCAAATTGTAGAAGTGTTTGAAAGACTAAATATGCTGTTAAATGTGCTTTATGGTTTTTTGCAATGATTTGGCATACAATTGGCTGAAAAAAAGTAGTAATGGTGTTATGTAATATTTGTCTTTGAATTGCATATACGTAATAATTTTTGGTCAATTGAAAATGGAGAGAATTGCATATAAAAAATTAATTTATTTTTTGGTTGGAAAAGAAAGGTGGTTCGGGTGGTGTCAATACTTTTTCCCTCCTCTTATTATGCTCAACAAGAAGTTAATTGTGTTTCCATTAGGTAGCTCTCATCTCAACCATGGTTGGTCCTCGAATTACGGCTGCTGCAGCTGAGGCTGCTGTTACAGCAATTTGTGACGAGAACTCATTTCCAAGAGAGATCTTTGATGTTGAAGAGGATTATGTTTCTAATGGATTATATTCTCCCACTACAAGTTACACGCCAGAGAGGTTATTCATTCATCCATTCATTTATTTAAGTTTTTGTGATGCCAATAGAAGCACTATTTGTGTCTTCTATTGATATCATGGTTCTAAAATTTTCTGTTATGTTTCAGAGTCCCTCAGGAAGAAGATTCTGAGATGCAGGAAAGGTCCAATAAAGCAGGTATGTGCTCTATTTCTTTAATCCAAAGCATGTTTTTGTTTGACAGAAATTTAATTTGGTCATGACATAATGTCAACTTGAAGAATCCAAGTGTTTTGTAATTTTTCTGTGGCTGCCTGATATTATCACCCACATCCACTGGTCCTATTATGTTGGCCATTTTCTATGCTTCTATTGGGTTATTGATTGTTGCACTGATATGAATCTGTACTTGTTTCAGAAACTCAGGATACATCCCTAAAGAAAGATGATATACCTCTAACTCTGCGAATTAGAGCTTCCATTGCAACGGCTCTTGGGGCAGCTGCTTCTCGTGCTAAATTATTAGCTGATCAGGAAGACAGAGAGATTGAAAATTTAGTGGCGATCATAATTGAGACACAGGTGCTTATAGCTTTCAATATCTGTTAATGGTCCATATGCTTTGCAGCTTTTTTCTCCCATTTGTTGAAAACTTGCCTTTTAAGGGTAAGCAGGCCTAATCATTTATTCTTTGCTTGGGTGCATATGTAGATGAAAAAATTGCACCACAAGGCCAAGCATTTTGAAGATCTGGGGATGATCGTGGAGAAAGAATTCGATGAAATGGAAGAACTAAAAAGTTCTCTTTTAGCAGAGCGAATTGAAGTCGTACAAAGGGCAGTTAATGCTGGTATCTCAAGATGGAGGGATCATTCTGCCGTAAAATCTTGAGGCTGGCTGTGTGTTTAGATGGCGTTTTTATTTCATACCATCCATAAGTTGAAGAAGAAGAAGAAAAGGAAAAGATGAGATTCAAGATGCATCTCAAGGATTCCAGATCATGCTTTTATGTTTAGTTCTAAGCAGAAATCACTTGTACCAATCTAATTTAGAAATGCTCATGGCCCAAGGTTCAATACTTTTATTTTTTGTATTCCTCTATCCTTATATCAATCTGAAGGCGTCACCTTGATTTTACATTTGAATGTTTAACAATGTCAATACCATCATTGCCTTTTATACAACAATTTCTTCATCGATTTACAATCTATTTCATTCACATTCAACATATCTCTCATTTGAGAATAACTTATATAGGGAGGTTGCACAAAAGTCACCTTTTGTGCCACCAATAAGAAACTAACACATCAGTCAATTTCATTAGACTTATACTTAAAACAAAAATTTAACCACACCAAATTACACTCTAATAAAATAAAAAATTAATTAATTTTTTTTAATTTAAAAAAAAAAACAGAATTAAAGGGGTGGCCGCGCGGCCACTCCCATGGCCTATTGGGGTGGCTCCCATGGGGGTGGCCGCCCGCGCAGCCACCCCCATGGCTAGGGGTGGCGGCCGGCCACCCCAAGTGGGGGAGGGGTGGCTGCCTTCAATTTTGTTTTTTAGTTTTTTTTTTTTAATTTATAATTAATTTTTATTTATAATCTGGTGTAGTTAGGTTTTTTTTATAAAAATTTGAGTTTGATAAATTTAACTTAGGTGTCATCTTCTGATTGGTGACACAAAACTTACCTTTTATGCAACCTCCCTATATAAGTTATTCTCCTTTCATTTATGAGTAAGAGTAATGCACTAATGCTATTTAGTATACTGCTATATAAGTTTATAACTGTCATGCAATTGAGATGAGATGGCAGTGCAAATTAGTTTTTTTTTTTTAATTTATTTTTTTTTTTTATTATTACGAGTGTCTATATAATGACTGATTTTTACTATCTCATCATCAAGTTTATTAAATAGCACTCTTCACTCTTATTTATTATACTTATATCACACCGGCTGACACGTTATGTTTTAAGTTGCTTTTCATATTAGTCACTTAAAATAAAAAACTACCTAAAACATGTCATATCATCCAGTATAAAATTTACAAGTTCCAAAGAAACAATTTACAATCATTCCTACAATATATGGTGGCTTGCTCAATATTGTTCTCTCCCTTGTATTCTTCTGAAGGCAGCACTCGATGTTCCTTCCAAGAAATAACATGAGCAAACTATCGTCCAGGATTTTATGAGCTTGAAAAATCTAATTTCGACCTTTGAAAAGCTTTTTAAAGAGGAAACTTCTTGCCATCTCCTGAGGAAGTTTCGAGGACATATTTAAGTTCCCTCTCACGTTTAATATGTTTTGTCCTATCTCTTGCCTAATCAAATCAACAATTTTAGGGTCAACAGGTTTGCCAGACACATCAGTGACAAGGAAAGTATCTTTTGCTTTCCTGTCCCTTGTTGAGATCTCAGCTTGTCTGACGCACAGCCCATTTTCACGAAATATCCTGGTAATATCTGAAAGGAGGCCAACCCTGTCATCAGTGCACAGTTCTAGTTCCAGTCCCTGCACCAGAGCAAGCAATTCCTCAGAAAATTTGTAGAAGGATGCCTACTCTAAACTCATTATCTGAAGTACACGGTCTACCTCAGAGGTTCTCCTCTCAATGGCTGCTTCAAGGCATTCTATAACACGTTGTCGCTCAGCTTCTGAACTTACAGGATGCCCATCAACATGTCTAATGTAGTATTCCTACAAGCAGATATTTAAGTGTAAACTAAAGAAATTTGCAGAACCGGACTTGAGCAGCACATTTAAAGCCAGGATTCTATTTGAGAAATGCTATTCTTCACATCCATTTTACATCGGCTGACATGATATGTTTTAAGTAAACTTTCCTCGAGTGTTTGACATGAAAAACCGTTCAAAACATGTCATGTTAGCCAGTGTAAAATGAATGTAACAAATAGGTGTAGAGTCATTATCTTTCTAATTGTCAAACAATTTAAAAACTGAGCGATGAAATAATATCAAATCTCTCAAACCTTTTAGTGGTGACCAAATCTTTCAATCCTAAATGCGATCCTAAGTTTGTAATGGAATAAACTAAAATGTTATAGAAATAACTGGTGCCATTTCAGTTTCCAAGCTAGATGTAATGAAATTTCATTTGATTTTTAACTAATTTACTCAACTAGCTATTATCGAGTTCTGATCTTACCTGGTAAGCTTCCATCCTTCCAGTGATGACTGTCCCATGGAACACCACATATTGCATATCTGTTAGAGAACACAGGGTGTCAAATAAAAGCTTGGGCCGGTCTTTGGATCTAACAGTGACAATGGTATAGTCTCTATCATTGCAATCCAATACACAAGCGTGGATTCTTGAACAATGCTTGACACCTTCAACCCTTTCAAAATCCCTATCAGCAAACATCATCTGATGTAATCTCCTTTGTCTGTGCATTAACCCAGAGGAGGATATTGTCAATCTAGGAGTTCTCAAATTGTTGTTTCCTTTGAGGATATTGCAAAGCAGTTCCTTGATCATGGAGAGCCGTTTTGGATCTTCGATTGCTCGTCCCGACGACTCGTCAGTCACATAAATGACAGCTGCAGCTCTAGAATTGTGTGTCCAGATTTCACCACTTACCACATTGCATCTAAGGTCTGCTAGTACTGCAGATACTTCTGAAAACAATCCAGGCCTGTCAGTGCCACATAGTTCAATTGATGTATGCTCCTTAGAGGGCATTCCCCCAATTGACCCTCTCGATGACTTTAAGCAGCAGGCATCAGTTTCAAGAGTCTGCAAAATTTGATCAACAAATTCAAGGATGAAAAAGGAGAAAATAGAAGTCTGGTGAGAGTTCATATAAGTGGAAGTTAGGAGAAAATTGAACAATTCCATAGCATGATTCTTTAGTACTTCAACTTCAATGAGAATAAAATACTAATTCCAGCAATGGGAAAACCCACTAACATGAAGCAGAGTGCTGGCCCAGAAAAAAGGTTTTTCATAAGCTCAGCAGATGTTGACACCCATGGTGGAAGCAAAACAATGGTTCACATGAAAATAAAGGTAAAATCTTGAAATGGAAGAACTTAAAAAACTACAAACCAAATGAAAAGAGAAGGAAAGTGAAGAATACCATCGCTGGGATCACTTACCTTGTGTATATAATTGAGGATCCCTTCATCTCTAATTTTGTTCCCATCACAGTCAGTCACATTAAACACTGGAAATTGAGTTTGAGAATGAAAAATCAGAGAGAAAAATAAATCGATGCTTCATAGCTTCCTGCAGGAGAGAGAGACAGAGAGAGAGAAGAATAAATACAGTAAGCATACCATCCATGAACCATCCTCCATCAGAGGAGATGTATGCTTTTGTTATGATGAGGTTCAAGTCTGCAAGCACTTGGACAACTTCAAGGAGTAATCCGTGCCCATTAGCACAAACAACCTAAGAAAAAATCAAACTTAATCAGAAACATTATATTATGCACTCAACGGTTCAGTTTGCTAAGTAGACAATGGGGAACAGAAGAGCTTACCTCTATAATGGTGGCATGTTCACAAGATTCATTGTCAATCACAACTCTGCAACCACAAAAGTAATGTCAATTGTCCCATAAAAGCTTTAAAGCTCAAAACTTTTGACAGCAAAAGGAGTCCAAAATTCAAATTGAAGCTGCAGGCTTAATCCAATACCACCAAAGCCTCAATTAGCACACAACCAACACAACCATAATATGAAAAATGAAATGAAGCAAGTTCAGAGGTGTTTATAAGAAGTAGTAACTGTAGGTATCCTTAACAGTAACAACTTCCACAAAGCCAAAAATGAGTTTCATTTCATTTCCAATGGTTAAGTACATGACCCACAACTCCAAAAATCTAGAAGAGCAAAACACAAGAAGAATCATAAACCATTTTCCGTTTTGTGTGAAACAAAAGAGCCAGAAACTTCGTTTACATATAAAGCCTGCATAAGCAAGAGAAAGAGAGAGTTCCATACCTTGTGGGGTTCATTCTCTTAATAAACTTTGCATACACATCATCCATTGATGAAATTCTCAAAACCTCTGCAAAACCCAGGCTGAAAAACTAAGCAAGAACCACAGTTGAGAGAGAGAGAGAGAGAGAGAGCAGAAGCAGAGTGAAGGGGGTGGCCGTTCAAATATAAGGACCCGAAAGCTAATGTACAGAGCAGCAGTGCCGACGTGTGAAGTTGTTATTGGTTAGAGTAACAGTTAAGATGTTGTCGGGAACAGTTAAAGCTGCCAACTTGGATTGTTAATTCTCGGGTGAGATAGCCAAGAGGATCTTATTGGGGTCCGTACCGTGCGCGGGATTTTGAAATCACGTGATTGGCATTCCTGTATGTCACGTGCCATGTACGACCAGGTTGGAAATTGGTGCCTCCTCACAGAAAAATTTGTACTTTTTCTTTTTCTTTTTTGTTTTTAAATATTTGATGCTACCATTTCAACGATTTAGTTGAAGCAAGAGACGTGATTAGAAAAAAAAAAAAAAACAAAAACAAGAAAAGGATGAAGCAAATTGAGATATTTCTTTGGGTCCCATTAGTCGAGCAATTAGGTGTTAAACTATGATAATTGAGCGTTTTTTTTTTTTTATTGATAATTTATGTTGGATATTAGCAAGACTATGATTTAGTAAACAATACACATAAAATTTACGCTTCGATAGTGTTACTACGTCCACAAAAGTGAGCGTTTAATTTTTCAGTGTATTAACCTCTAAGAGAATTACAACTTATATATATAATTTCTCATTAAAATCATATTTAAATCTCAATATGATATATATGTTCCACTCGCTCGACCCACTTAACTTTATATATATAAAAATGAGTGTTACTTCTTCGTTGATAATATGAGCCACTATTTTTAATAATTTATAATATACGCAAAATTTTCAAAGAGAGAGGGTAGGCCGAGTGTGTTCATGGGATTATTTAGTATCATTAATTTCTTAATTACAAAAAATAATGAGATAATCACATTGTAAGGAATGGATAAGGGTATCGATCGAATGGGATATTTGTGGTACAAAGAGGAAGAAAGGAAGAACAAGGTACTTAAGGATATTTAGATTTTGTTTTTTTTCCTACGCTCAATGATATGTTAACATGATCATGTTGACTGTTCAACTCTTTTTTCCATGAATAAAACTGTCATAATAACTTGAGTGATCATGTTTACCAAAAAAATAATAAAGAACAAAAAACATAGAGCGATCATAAAGCCATAAACGTGGCAAATGCAAGTCCAAAGGCAAAGGTACTGGATATTGGTTTGCATTTGTGTGAAACTTTCTACACCACTAATATCTCTTTATTAGGTTAGGGGATTTCTTTTCTCATAAGAAATATTTAGGGTAGGTGTTTTTAAGTACGACATCAAAGAAGAAAAGATAAAATAACAGATAAAAAAAGGAAGGAAAAAAGGGACTTGGTAGTACAGTATTTTTTTTTGTAAATCTACCATTAAATTTGTAAAATTTACTTACATGTGAGTTTTACAGATTTAATGGTGAATTTGTAATTTCTTATACGGGAGATGGATAAGAAATGAACGAAAAATAAAAAACAAACATTTCTCGTTTGGAGAGCTCTCATTACCCGGGGACAAAAAGAAGAAGAGAAGAGTGAGAAAAGTCACAACTCAGTGACGTATTGATTCATCCTCCAAGATGAAGCTTTTAAGGCTAGGTTGGTTGTACGTATTATAGCCTGAGCCTCAAGATTACTCATTTTTAGGTTATAAATGACTAATTAAAAGGCACACCGCCATGTCTAGGTGCAACTACATTGCCATAACTTATATATATATATATATATATATAGGTTCTGTTTTGTAATGGTGCTGCAAAAAACTTACTAGCTGTGTCATGAAGCTATGATGTCAACGTAGTTATAGCAGAATCCAAGCAAAACGACGTGGTCATAGTTCTTTCACTTGTTCAAAAGTAAAGGGTACTCCAGCATTGTTTAATGCAGTACGTTTGAGGAACATGTCATGAACTGTCAAGTTTTAGTTGGGTTTGATCATCAACATCGTTGATCCACCTCACATCCAGCTGTGTATATATATATATATATATATATATATATATATGTGTGTGTGTGTGTGGTGAAATTTCGCAGCTAACTTAAGTGCCTGGATGAATTTTTTATTCAACAAAAATAAATACAAAGAAAAAAAAAATCTCATATAAATCTAATCCATATCCCTAGCTGCTTGTTGAGCTTCAATTCATCGGACAAGTGTTTAAGCAGACTGAGCAAGTCAAGCCTTACTTGTTTGGCCAAACACTTGCCAAACTCTGTTACAATCACTTGACATGACATGTGAGAGAATGTAAATGAAAGGTGTTATTTTGTTTTTTTAGTAATTTACGTGATTTCAATCACATGTGTCGACATATAGGGTGTTACTGCCACTAGTCAATCACAAAAAAAAGGCCAACTTGTGTTCACCCTTCATTGTTGCTAATTAAAGAAGCAATCGCTTGTACATCTATATGTGATTAGTTTGTAATTAAATTTTAGTTAATTTACACATTACCCATCTACTTTTGGTTACCTCGCTAGGCCTCGTTAATGATCTAGCTAGCATTCTAGCTGCTTTCTTCTCATCAACAGCACATTCTAATAGCTATTGCTTTCAGAATTCACAGCATGAGTACAAACACACTATTCTTATTGGCTAGTACAATGAAGTACAACTAGAGGTTACGACTTACGTGAACCACATATACTTACAAGTAGGAGGAATTTCTTACGCCCCACTACCTAAAAAAAACAAAAAAAAAAAAGAGTTATTGTAAACTACACAATTTTTATATGTTGCCTTTTAATTAGGGGTGAAAAGACGGGCGATTCTTATCGCTAACCAATTTTGAAGGCAGTTAGTAAAAATTGCTAACCGCCTCTCTCTCTCTCTATATATATATATATATATATGAAACAATGTTATTTTGTGTTTGAAATTTTAAATATATAAATAAAAATGTATAAAAATATAGAAATGATGTTGTGTGTAGTATGATATTATCGTATTACTACAAAAACAACATCGTTTTGTTTTGTTTTTTTTATTTAAAAAAAAAATTGAAGTTTAAAATTTGTTTTTTAGTGAATTTTACTAATCGTCTAGGCGGTTACGGTTAACGGTTTTAGACAATAGCCACTAATTGTAACTACCTTTTCACCCCTAATTCCCCTAATTTCAACTGATCGCAATCATTTAAAATTTCTTGTCCAAATTTCGGAATATTAGACATGAAATGAAAGACGAAGATGCAGGGCCCGAGGTGTCTGGTCAAGTGGGCTGAACACCCTAAACCTCACCAATGTAGTGAATAGTGATAATGGCTAAATCATGCTCATGATCCAGCCCAGTATCCCTTGCTCATTGCTGATCTAGCACAAGGCCCATTTCAGGCTTCTCGGGCCACGGGTGAAGAATACATACGGGTCCTTTTCATACGCGTTCCACGTATCCACTTTCCACTTTCCCTCCCCTCCAAAACTTCAAAAACTGCATTAAACAACACTGGAGGGAAACACAACTGCACAGGCCCGCACGCAAACCCAAAACCCAAACCCTCCCAAATTCCCAATGCCCAGACGACGCCTCAGACTAACCTGCTCCTCCGACGATGAAGACGAAAACCCTAACCCGAATCCGGATCCATCTGAACCCGTTGCAATATCCGACGACGACGAAAACGGCGACTTCATCGACGTCTCGGACAACTTCATACCGTCATCTCCTCCTCCGGCGCCGGCATCTGAACCCGTTGCAATCTCCGACAACGAAGAAAACGGAGACTTCATCAACGCCTCCGACAACTTCACCACGCCCTCTCCTCCTCATCCTCCGGCGCCGGCGTCCGACCGCTCGGCACAGCCAGATCCGGTTAACTCCACGGGCCAAGGATCAGACTCGCGCTCGGGTTGTCCGGTTGGGGATTCTCTTCTAAGGCTCGGGCTGAGCTTGAAGACGGAGTGGCTGGACGCGTGTTTGAACGCGCTCCAGAGCTCGGTTCCGGGCTTCGCGAGCCTCGACGTTGCGGCTAAGGCCAAGCTATGCTTCGAGCGGTTCTTGATTTCGGATATGAATCTCTGCGGAAACGGTGTGCTTCCTCCAAACGTGGACTCAATGCACTTGGTCGACCTGCCCGGGCCGTACGTGTTGCAGGTCAGGTCCGAATCTCGCTTTGAATCTATTTAATTGAATTGGTTTAGCGAATGCTTCATAAAATTGCTGCATTTTGCTTCGAAATCATGGACTTATCTATTTAATTCTTCATTAGGTCAATAATTAGTAATTACGAAAACAATTATTGCTCTTGAAGTAATCTAAATTGGCTTTGGAATCCAAAGGTTGACGAGATAGTTAATATCACTTGCCCTCTGAGGGGAAGGTATGAGAAAGCGCCTCCAGGAGTCAAAAGGTGCCTCAATTTATCGATGACAGACGGTGTTCAACGTGTGTTTGGCATGGAGTACAGGCCGATTCAAGCTCTTGAAGTTTTGGCTCCAGCTGGATTGAAGGTACAAGAAAACTGTATATGGTTTTTATATCTGCTATCTTGTCACAGGTACTCTTTACGTTCACGGATTGATAGACTTTGATGGGTTATCTGTTGCGCGTAATGCTCTTGCACATGCATTCTCCCAATTGTTTATTCTCATAGGATAACCATCTAGTATTCATATTTACAATTGTGAAGTAGGTAAGTTAAATCACCACTTATCCCAAAAACTTAAACTCTGAGCTTAAGCTGTAGGAAATGATGAATTTAATTATTCATTTAATATTCTAACAATCCCCTTATGTGTGAGTCCAAATTCCCCCTTAATAAGGGAAATCTAACACGTGCGATATTTAATTAAAATAAGTGATGAATGATGGAGAGTTGTCAAACTGGCTGCCTCAAAGCATAACAAAATATGATGCTGATTTATGTGCCTAGAATTGTGTCTGTCACGCGTAATGTTGGTGGTTTGGCACAAAAACAAAGACTACAAAAAAGACATCTTTTGATAAGTTGGCATGAGATTGTGACTGGCTTTTGATGTGGCCCTATGCCTTTGTGTCATTAAACTAGAAAATAATGCAAATGATTTAAGAAAATTGTTGCCGTGAGGGATTAAGCTCGTATTGATATTAGTCAAATTTTGTGCAAGAGGCCAGCTGTCCATCTATATGTGGTTCATTATGTGAATTTGCTCTTACTTGTTGCTTGAACATTTTCACATGCCAAGTAAAATGAATGAGAAATATCTAGTATATCTTTCCTGCTTGTTAAGATTATTCATGTTCTGACCTAGACAGATCATGTTTTTGACTTGTAGGTTGCCATCTGTAATGTACATATACGACATGGACTTCTAATGCTGGTCCCTGAAGCTTTTGAAGTTCTAGGAGGATTGGTTGAGGAGTTGGAGGCAGCACGCCAGCGACTTGTTGATGAAATAAATAAGCCACCAAGGGGGAAAAGGTCACTTAAAACCCAGCTATTTACACCTTTAACAGTTGCTATGTTGACTATCTGACATTGTTTTCACTATTCTTATCCAGAACGAGGACAGGAGTTATTCCTCCTTTAGCAACTAGAGCAACTCTTGCTGCATGGCCATCAAATGGTGCTAATACTGCTGGGCACAACAATAGTTCCACGTTGCAAGATGCAACCGCCTCTCAACTAAATAACCATGGTACATCATCAGTTCAAGTTTCACCAATACAGATTAAGACCTTGTATATAATAGCACTTATTCAAATTTGTGTGGTACTATATTTCTTCTAGATGTGGCAACTAGGGGATGTTGAGAGTAAATACTAAATAGTAAATAGCAGCTCATGCAAATTTTATTTTTGTGGACTTTCATAGTACTATCTATACAATGGTGTATAAATGTGAGAGCTTGTAGGACAATCAAGCTGTTCCCATTTCTCTCTCTTTCCTTTTTTTTTTTTTTTTTTTTTTTTTTTTTTTTTTCCACTCATCAAAAAAAAAAAAAAAAAAAATCTCTTTCCATGCCAAGCTACTTTGGAAGATGCCCTGAGCTTGAGAATCGTGAATTTGAAATTTGTATTTCTTTTACATAATTAGTTTTCCTTTTTACTGTTTTTGGGGGGAGGGGGGGTGTTTTAATGTATTGTCACATTAGACATCAAATCAGTAATCAATATATGCTGAAACTTCTAACCAAGCATAAGTCGATACGGCAGGAATTGGTACATGCCTGTATTGCCTTGTTAATGTTTTTGCCTGAATTTGTGTTCTGTAGGTGCTACTTGGGTTCCATCTGGCAGTAATACCAGCCAAAGGACCACTTATCAAAATACCAGCCAAAGGACTACAGAAGAATCTAGGGCTCCTGCTACTGTAGAGAATGCTGCTCCTAGCACATCATCTTCTGTTATTATGGGTTTTGAGGAAATGCATATAGATACTGTTCCCTTTAGCGGGGAAAATACCGTGACTAACCGATCCTATAATATTGTTTCGGAGGTTGAGGATATACAAATGGTTGATGAGGTGGACCACCCCATCATACTATCTGGAGACCGGGAAATCCCATTCACATACTTGGCTAGTTTGTCAGCCAAGATGGCAGCTATGAAGGAAAAATCACATTCTGTTCGGGGAAAAATTAAGGTATTTATTCTGTTTGCTTTATCAATAAGATGATCTGAGTCTTTTGGTTTTGTTCCTTTCAATTGAACCTGCATGGAGCCTTTAAAACATATTGTAAATCAGATTAAGTTCTTCTCCACTTGACTCCTCATCAAAGCCTGGCCTTATTGATCTGTAGTTGGCTAACTAATAAGATAGTCCGTATGTTACGAATGAAAAACCTCTAATATCTTAAATAATTTCAGACATCAGACTTACATGCATGTCATTCCTTTATCCCATTTCCACCATAATTCACACTATTGATGCCCTATGAGATTATATATTTGATTTGCTCTTCTATTTTTCCATGCCCTAAAGGAACCAAGTGGTTTTCCATGACCAGATTTTTTATATACTCCCCTTGCAAATTGATTGTTGAACTTTCCTCTTTTGTCTATCCCAAATTGAGTGTCAATTTGTAAAAATGTTAAAGCATTTAAATTTTCACTTCCTCCCACTTCCCCCACCAAACAAATATAGGAACCTTCTCTGGGACATGAAGTTAACATCCTAAGCAACCTTCCTTTGTCTCTAATTACGTGTGGCAAATGTTGACCTCATATTTGGCATTGTTTTATGAGAGTTAATTATTTTTTTATGTGTCTTTTCACTAATTGAAAATTATTAGAAATGTTAGTACTTAGGCTCCCTCTAGCGCCACTAACATCTTAATTGTCAATATCTTAAGACACATGGTTCTCTACAATCATACAATCTTGATTATTATTTGTTCTTTTCTTTGTTTATTTATCTCTTCTTTTGGCTCTTATCTAGCTAAATTAAACCCAATGTGATCTATTGACCAACATTAACCAAAAAAACCTTCAACAACTCGCTCTTTTCGACTGAATATTACTTGTGTAAAGTATTCAATTTTAGATGGACCTCGCAATTTTTAAATCTAAGATATCCTTATACAATTTCACATTTGTTATTGTTGGAGTGACATGGAAAACTTACAATGTTAATCCAATGATTCATATATATAAATTTACCTGAGTCACATTGTGCTTAATGTTAGACTTATAGTTTTCACTTCTAATTTTATTGCATGGTATTTTCAAATTGGCCTATATTTATGTCCTGGTAGAAGTATTCACCTTCAATTACTCGATCCTATATTATTACATTTTTCTGAAATGTGAACCCAAATTTTGTAGTGCTTTTTGACTGGCGTAAAGGGATTTCAATATAAGCAGCGGACAACATATGAGCTCCGGGTATATGTTGATGATGGTAGCCTTATTTCTGAGATCCTCATTGATCATGATGTG